>NW_022104341.1:1110841-1121444 GCF_000313985.2 Echinops telfairi
ATCACTGGATCACTGGATTTGTTTGTCTAGACCACTGGCCCAACACAGCCACCAAGGCACCTTAATGGGGATCCAATGTGACTGATTAGAACATACTCATTAGATAACCTATTCATTAAACTGTAGCCACTTCTTACTCTTATTTCTCTGAGATTCGGAAGGTCCTCAAACTCTGTAACCCTATATGACGATCTTCTTGTTTATTCTTGTAGGCCTACAACCACTTCCATGACAAACTCCAGACCAAGGTCACTGCCCTCAAGTCAACGCCGGCTCCTAGCAACGCTGGAGGAATTTTCACTGTAACTCTTCATGGAAACAAAAAGCCTGGTCTTCCTCCTCTGGAGTGGCAGGTGGTTTCAAACTGCTGACCTTGAGGCTAGCTGCACAATGAGTAACCACTATGCCACCAGGGCTCCTACCGCCTTTAAAGGTTGTTTTTATTAGTTCACCTCTGAGTGTGAGCTCAAAGAGCCCTGGTTACACAATATTTAAGTACTTGGCTGCTAATCTAAAGGCTGGCAGTTCAAACCCTCCTACCAACTCCCACTGGCAAATGGCCCAAAGGTCTGCTTCCGTAAAGAGTCGAAAAAGCAAGCTCTCTGCCTGGAGTCGCTGCCTATTCCCAGCGACCCTGTAGACGGGGTCGAACTACCTGCCCCTGTGAGTTTCCGGACCGTAACTCTTTACGGGAGTAGAAAGCCTCATCTTTCTCCCGAGGAGCAGTTGGTAGTTTTAAACGGCCGACCTCGCAATTAACAACCCAGCAAACAACCACGATGCCAAAATCTTACAGGACAGCTCAACTGTCACATGGGTCAGGTCACATAAGTTGAAACTGGGTCACTCGCACCCAGTAATGCTAACGGGGACTATAACTCCAAGTTCTTAGAGGACTGCTCCGTCCTGCCAAACTGACACTAGACTTAGTAGCTCCTGGCCTGGTGCTCTTTCCACTAGCACATGACCCCTCCCTTTCTGATCACCTGTGTCATTTCAGCCAATCAGTCAGATGGTACCAGGAAACGGAGACCCAGCCATTCAGCAATTCTTACTCATGGGTGGCCAATCAGAATTAACTGGAGGGCCTTAGAAAGTACAGGTTCCTGGACATCATTTCAAATGCACTTAATGGAAATTTCCCTGCAGGATGCTCCATCTTTCGAAACCATCAAAACCACCCACAACAATAAATTTCTTTGGTGATATTGAGATGTACTCCTGGTTTTAAAACGCTGCTGAGCTATGATATACTGTTTATTAGCGTTTCAAGGTGTAAAGTGTTGAATATGCTGCCTGTGAGCTTGGACTGTCGGGCACATTAAGGTGTAAGTTAAATAAATTCATCTGTGTTTGACTAAACAGCCTGTACGTGAGTAAGTGCCTCCTTGACTTAGTAAGTCTTTGCTTGCTACATTAGCTCGCAAAGCAGAGGGCCTTGTGAAAGTGAGGTTTGTGCGGGATTGCCCCCTCACCAAATATTCCCAGTGGCATCCAAAGGACGGCCCAAACTGGCATCCTTCATCGCACACAACTGACTCTCTCACACTGCTTTGAACAGAAGGAGAGTTATGGAAGAAGACTGGGAGCCACTGGATCTTCCACATGGCCCGTGAGTCAGGCTGAGAGGCCCAAGTCCAAAGCAGTGGCTGAGGCACACTGCAGGAGGGGTAGGATGGGGAGGGGGTGTTCCTGGGAAGATACCAGTGTCCCTGCAGCCGCCACCCTCAAACACACACACACACACACACACACACACACACACACACACACACACACGACAGAGAGAGCTACCCCGGGAAGGGAGCCTTGTGCAGGCAGAGGCAGGGATGAGAGCGATGTGTCTGGCAACTAAGGATTGCAACACCCTGTGCGGGAGAGCAGGCATGGGCTGGTTGTTTCCTCAGTCTTCAGCGGAAACCACCCCTGCAGACATTCTGATTTCTAGCCCCCAGAATCACAAGACAGGCATTTCTGTTGTTTTAAAGTCACCCACTTAATGGACTGTGTCGTGGCCGCCGTCAGAAATGACTATGCTTGCCCAGCTCCTAACGCTGAGGCTCAGAACCACCGTCCTTTCGCTCACTCCCCAGTGTGCGCGACTCCCCAGGCTCTCATCCACCTCCTCCCTCACCCTGTGGACTCCGGGGTCTCTCTCTCCAGCTCAGACTGGTAGGTAGGGCTTTGCACCCCTGTCCAGTGTCCAACTGTCCCCCGACACTTCCACAAGCATGGCCCTCAAGTGTTGGCCGCGTGGAACTTTGCAGGAGCGAGTGATAGAAAGCTCAGCGTGTTTTCAGTGGAATGGATCTAGAGTAATCCTGGGCTCACACACAGCTTGATCCAGGAGTTTAAGGATCTCAGTAGAACGTCCCTGGGAGCAACGTGGGAAGGGTGGATCACCAGGGACAATGGAGCCGCTGCGGGAAGGAAGGGAGAGGAGACGGAAGACAGCAAACAACGATGAGGACCGTACTGTCCGGAACCGAACCCAGCAGAAACTGGGAGTCTTCACTGCCTTTTGACCCGGAGTCTGAAGGAGTCCTCTGATTCTCAGAATCCCGTCCCTTCTCCCCTTCCTCCCCATCCTCACTACGACTGCTCGTCCGAGCCTCGTCGTTTCTCGCCTGGAAAACAAGCCTGCGAACTCTGGAGTCGTTTAACTAAATGTGCAGGGCAAGCGGCCTCACAGACCTCGCAGGAAGGGGACAGACAACCGAAGAGGAAGCAAAGAAATGCAAACTTGCATCTTATGCTCTGTGCCACGCGGGACACCAGGAGGGTTTCTGCGGGAAAGCACAGGGGATCCACCCAGACTGGGCGGTCGCGGGAGCCCTCTGTGAAGGAGGGGCTGAGGAGGAGCAGTCATGGGAAGAGACCCAGGTGAGGACGAGGAGAATATTCCAGGCAAAGGGAGGGAGCACCCTCTGCTTAGACCCTGCCATCTTGAGAACGCACAGAAGACGAGGGTGACGCGCTCAGAGGAGGGCAAGCACGAAGGAGCAGCACGCCAGAGCCCCGGTCAGGGGATGTATGGACATGCAAAGGAGTCTGGATCTTATAGTTTGTTCAAGAGAAGATGAAAAGCCAGTGAAGGATTCTTTTTTGACAGTTTTATTAAAGTATAGCTGACATTCAATAAATTATACATATTTGAAGCACACGCTTTTATCAATTTTAATGTATGCGTACACCGTAAAATCATCACCACAATCACCTATCCATTCCCCCTCTCCAAAGCTTCCTCGTGTCCCTTTGTAATGCACGTCCCCCCCCCCCACCTCCCGCCTCCCCACCCCCACCCCTGCTGGAGAGCTACTAGCAGGCTCTCTTGTCACCAGGAGAGTTCTCATCTGGCAGACTGTGTGCACTAGATACCCTTGTACGGGCTGGCTTCTTTTACTCAGCGTGACTATTTTGAGAGGCATTCATGTCCATTCGTGTAAATATTGATACTTCATGCCTTTTCACTGCGGAGTAGGATTCCTTTGTGTGGGGATATCACAATGGATCATTTACCTGCTGATGGCATTTGGAGTTGAGAGGGGGCACTTACAAATCAACCTGCTATGAGCACGCATGTACACACATTTGTATGTTCATGTGCTATCTTCAGTCAAATGCTTAGGAGTGGAATGGTTAGACTGTATGGTACATGTATGGACCAGGTCGAGAACCGCTGCTCTAGTGCCACAAAAACCCAGCCCACTGCTATGGAGTCCATTCTGACCCATAATGACCCTCTATGGCTGCTGTTCTCAACCTGTGGGTCATGACCCCTTTGGGGGTCGAATTACCCTTTCCAAGGGGTCACCCGATTCATAACAGTAGCAAAATTACAGTGATGAAATAGCAACAAAAATAATTTTATGGTTGGGGGATCACCACAACATGAGGAACTGTATGAAAGGGTCGCAGCATTAGGACAGTTGAGAACCACTGCTCTATGGGGTTCCCAAGGCTATAAATCTTTGGAGGTACAGCCTCATTCTGTCTCCCATGGAGGAACTGGTGTATTTGAACCACTGACCTTAAAGTTAGCTGCACCGCCAGAGCTCCTTAGACATGCTATTAAGTATGTGATTGTATCACTTTATATAAGATGTTGCCATAGAAGCCTCGATCGAGAGATTGTGCCCGCTGGATGGGTTAAGTAAGCAGTCTTGCTGAGCAAGTTGGCATGGCAAGAAACTTCATGGATGGATCTTAGGGCGGCCTTCAGTCAATTGCCAGTTCATCCCCGGCTGCCCCCCACCCTCCTAAAAATACTAAAAACACCCTCTCAGTCATAAAACCTCAAGTAAATGAATTCAGCCGACAAACTGCATGACCTTGTGAGCAGATTCTGCTGCCTCCAGATGCAAACGCAGCCTGACCACTCCTTGGTTGCAGCTTTGTGGCACTTGAAGGGGAGGACCCAGTTAAGGCAGGCCTGGACTCCCGGCCACTGAAACTGTGAGTGAACAAGTACGTGTTGCCCTGAGACACTGCGTCTCTGGTAATTTACTACACTGCAATAGAAAACGAAGAGAGCCTCCCTGCGGCAGACAGATCCCTGTGTGAAGGAAGCATGCATGCTGCTCTCATCTCCCACACCTACCGCTCAGCTCACTGAAAGACCTGACCATCCATCGACGGGGGCGCTTCAAAAACGGGAACATGGCGCCAGTGGGAAGAATAACTATTTCCCTGCCCCCCAGGCCCTTCCTCCACAGGAAACAAGAGTGAAAGATAGGGATGGGATGTTACAAACCCATAACCACAGTCCAGACAGGAGAATGGCCTGAGCAATGGGATGGCCCAGGTGGGAAGAAAGAATGAGGGGGAGACATGTTTGGAAGACACATGTCGCCAACCAACTGGATACACAGGGTGGCGAAGAAGGGACCCAGATCGCTTACGGGTTGTCACTGGAGCCACTGGGGCGTTGGTGATGCCATTTGCAAAGGTGGAAAGCCCTGGGAAAGGAACGATGTTGGGGGAAGGGTTGCCTTCGGGCAGGCTCCCTTTGAGTGAGACACCCCAGCAGCCATGTCAGCTGGGTGGTTGGAGACGCAGGTGTGGAGCTCAGTCGCAAAGTTGGGGATGGAGACATCACTGCGTGTGCGTCATCAGCACAACGATGTTATTCAAGGCCTGGAGAGGAACAGAACCACTTTGGGAGGGAGGTGGAACCTTGCCCTCGCAGTCTCTCCTCCACAGTGTGCTTCGATTGTCTTTCTGAATTTCAAGTCCAATCAGGTCCTTGTGCTTGAAATTCTGCAAGATACTCAAAAGCATTCTCTCGCTTCTTTTAAGTTTTTGATTTTGTTAAAAATCTGGTTTAAGCTGTAAAAGGCGAGCTATGTTAACACAGTGTACATTGACCTACTTTCACAGAAGAAATTACATAGCACTGATGAGACGCCAGCACAATATTTAGAAAGTTGAAGCAAAACTGAGATCTCGAAGAAGCTGTAATGAAGGCAAGTGAATAATTAAATTATAGCAAATGTGTTGCTTTTTACATTATTTTCTCAGAGCAATAAGATAATTAATATGCCCAGGCAAAGATTTTAATTGCTTAAAAGGCCACTCACTAGCTGTGTGGCCTTGTAAACGACTTTACCCTTTCTGGATGTCCTTTTGCTTTTTCTGTAAGACGGGGATAATGATGTTTGCACTACCTTCCTAGAGAGGTTGCTGAGAGGGCCAAATGAGATAATGGAAATAAAAAACATTTTGAGAAGTTTACAATGGAGCTTGTAAGCTCCTTAAGTGCAGGGACTGCGGCGCACTGTGCTTGTATCCTCTCTGTCCAACCTAGTGCTTAGGGTTCATTATAAGATTATTATCAAAAAGAGAAAAAAGATGCTTTCTGCGGCCGTCATCCTAAATCTCAGTTGGGTTCCCCTAAGAGCAGAATCCACAATTAAGCCTTAGGGGCAGAAATGAAACAATGGCTTAGGTAGTCAAGCTTGAGCATTGTGCTCTTTTAAAGGGATTGTCTGTATGGGATTAAACTGACAACAGCAACCCGAAAGGTTAGATGGGAATCTTCATCGGCAGTGAGTTGATATTAGTGGGGGAGGAACAACGCAGGGGACAGTGAGAGCTTACAAGCACAATGTAAACAATAGAATCAATGTCACTGGATTGTGTGGGTGGAAGTTGATGAATTCTCTCACTACTCTATATTTTCAACAACAGCAAAAATAATGGGCGGTGTGTGGGGAGTGGGGTGGGGTGAGGTGGGGACAAATTTCAGTGCTGTTAGTTTATTAAGCTCACCACAAAGCAGGAATGAGGTGTCATTTAGAAGAAAAAGAAGCGAAGAAAGGGAAAACCACAGTAGACGGTACCTTAGGGACACAACTACTGAAGGGAACAGGGGCTCGTTTCTACCCAGACTCCTGAGACACAGTCACACGCAGAACCGTCCAACTGAAAAACACAAAGCAGGAAGAACATGTATCCCCTAGCTCTGGTCCCTGCACTACTTGACATTATCAAGTCCCGACATATCAGCTCCCAACTCCTTCCCAAATGGAATCATTCCTGTCACCTTGGAGATGTCCAGAAAGTGAAGAGGCCTGTAGAGTGCATGTGACACTGACCCTGTCGTTGAGCAATGAGTCTGAGCTTGCGCAGACTATTCCCCTCTGTAGGTGCTGAAATCAGACACCAAGGTGAGAGGACACTGCTAGTCTGGGTACTTTAGAGAAACAAATCCACAGAAACTCATGTATAAGAGAGAGTTTTATATAAAGGTTATGTGCACATCAAGAAAACATCCCAACCCAGGGCTGCCCAAGCCCACAAGTCCAACCTTAGCCCATATGTCCGACACAAATCCACAAAGTCCTCCTCCATCTCACAAAACACACACTATGATGCCAACTGCAGGAGGAAAGCTGAATCAGTGAATGTGTAAGCATCTCAGCGCTGGCAAGGGTCTCCACACGGCTGCTCCAGCACCCAGGGCTGCATCGAGGTAGGCCCATGTGGCTTCTCCTCAGGAATGTCTTGCAGGAAGTGAGCCTTGCCAGCTGAAGCTAGGAACTGGCTAAGGCAGCTGCACCCTGGTCTGACCATCAGAAAGCAAGAGACCCAAGAACTCAAAAGGCAAGGCTCACCGAGCCATTATCTCTCTGCTCTTCGATTGATCCCACATGTGTTTATCGACCAGGTTGGCACAATAAACTAACTACCTCAGACACCAAAAGGCTTCTGCCACAAGATCCAGAGCCTTGAGCCCAGCAATTCTTCTCCCAAAGTTCAGAGACCCAGACGGAATGTTTTCTTCCATCAGCTGCTGAAAAGACAGCCTATGGAGCCCTTCTGGAACCTCCTCGTCTTGCCCACCTCCCTGTGACCAGACCAAGAACAGAAAGAAACCTGTCCTGAGGACAGCAAAACCTCAGACGACTATTGTCCAGGCACTGGCTGGTCCTTGACCTTTCAAACCTGATGGGTTTCTGCTTTTGACTTGCGTATCTGTACTCTTGAAACTTGGAGACCATACGCCAAGGTCTGAGTCTTGAGTGTGAGCACGGTCTCTGTGTCATACTGGCTGTTGAAACTCTTTCGGACAGCCGCAGGAGCCAACCAACCTGTCTTGGAAGCAGCGCGGCCAGGGTGCTCCTTAGATGTGAGGATGGCAAGACTTCATCTCACACGCTGAGGACACACTGTCAGGAGAGACCTGTCCCTAGCAAAGGACAGCATGCTTGGTCAAAGGAGCCTGAAGACGAGGAAGGCCCTCAAGGAGATGGGTTGGCACCCTCGCTGCAATGGGTTCAAACAGGACAGCTATGAGAACAGAGCAGGACTGGGCAGCACTTTGTTTTAGACACGGCGTCACTAGGAGTCGGACCCAAGTCGACAGAACCCAACAACAATAACAACAAGCCTGTCGTGCAGTGAATTGTGTCCCCCCCACCCAAAAAATGTGTTGCAAATTCTAACTCCTCTACTTGTGGATAGAGACCCCCGTGGCACAGTGAGCTACACATTAAAGTCAGAAGTTCGAAGTTCAAACCCATCAGTTGTTCCAAAGTCTTGGAAACCCACAGAGACATAGGGACTCTGTCTTGTAGGGTCACTATGTGTCAAACTCAACTTGATGCCATGAATTTGATTCTTATTGCTGTTGGTGGTGGTTTAGTTTATACTTGTGGGTATACTCCCATTTGGGAATAAGGTGTTCTTTGTTATGTTAATAAGGGTGTATCAGTGTAGCCTCTGTCTTAAACCGATCACTACAGAGCTGCAACCGAGAAGATGAGGCAAGCAAGCACAGACAGAAGATCAGTGCTGTGTGGAGATCCCCAAGGAAGAGAAACTAAAAAGGGCAAAGGACCTTCCCAAGAGCCAGGAGAAAGAGAAAGCCTTCCCTTAGAGCAGCGGTTCTCAACTTGTGGGTCACGACCCCCTGGGGGGGGTGTCGAGGGACCCTTTCACAAGGGTCGCCTGATTCCTAATAGTAGCAAAATGACAGTGATGAAGTAGCAACGAAAATAATGTTATGGCTGGGGGGTCACCACAACATGAGGAACTGTATGAAAGGGTCGCAGCATTAGGACGATTGAGAACCACTGCCCTAGCACCAGTGACCTGAGTTCAAATTTCTAGCCTCTCAACCTGAGAAAATAGATTGCTGTTCATTAAACCTACCCGCTTGTGTTTCTCTGACAGCAGCATTGACGAACAAAAGGCATCCTTAGCGCTAGTGCAGCGCCTGACTCGAATTACAGTGCTTGCCCAACAAGCACTGGCTGAACGGATGAAGGAATAAACAGAGAGTCCGTGGCCCTGTCCTCTGGGAAGTTTGCCTTCACTCTTTTCTGTAACACGCAGTTGACTGAAACGCACTGCCTGTGCCAACGTGTGTAGACACCTCCACGACTTTCACTGTCCTGGACCACCACTGGAGCAGAGCCGCTTGTCAGCTGTCACGTGACATCATGGGCTGGGCTGGCCCTCACCGGCTAGATCCAACCCCACAGTGCATGACAGTCATCTTCCCGTTTCAAAAGTTCCAAATGGCAGAGAAATGATCTACCAGCTGCTCAGCCCCTCTGCCCAGGGGATTTATCAAAGGACCATCAAATTTATCAAAGGACTCCCCTTCCCTACTAACAGCTAGCCATTTTTTGCCTGATGAAACTGCCCTATCAAAGAAAACGGTACCAAACAATATTATTCAGGCAATAACAACCGTATTCATGTGCGATGGCAATAGGGAAGCGAGAATAAGTCAATCAACTCGCTCCACAGAAGCAAGGGGTGACAGGGTTTCCGTTTGTTAGCTAGGTGCCTTCGAGCCGGTGCCCACCCATAGCGGCCTACACACACAGAACAAAATTCTACCCGGTCCTGTGCCGTCGCCCGATTGTTCCTAAGTTTGAGCCCATGGTGGCAGCCTCTGTGTTGGTCCAGTTCCTTGAAGGCCATCGTCTTTTTCGCTGGCCCTCTGCTTGACCAAGCATGATGTCCTTCTCCAGGGACTGGTCTCTCCGGACAGCATATTCAAAGCGTGGGAGATGAAACCTGGTCGTGCTGGCCGCTCAGAACCACCCTGGCAGTGCTTCCCCCAGGACAGATGCGGCACCGTCACCAGTCTTCTCGGCCACCACGGCTCCAATGCGCCGATGCTCCCTCCACCTTCCCTGTCAGTGTCCAGCGTTCCCATGCACGCGATGCATTGAAAATACCACGGCCTGCGACAGGGTCTTTAAGGCCTGGGGAAAATCCTGGAAGATGTGAGGGGCATTAGTCAATGGGCTGGGTAAGTGATTGACTGGACTTGCAAGTAAGGACTATTTGGCTCAGGATGCTTTCTTTTTCTATAATTATTCCACCTGTATGCTGTAAGCAGTGGAGAGAGAGGGGAGAGGGGGGGGCGGGATTTGGCAAGGAGAAGCCTGTCTAAAATTTGGTCAAACTGAGGGGTCTATTAAAGTCATCTTGGCCACAATCTGTTCTCAAGATAAACACTAACTAGTCTTCAAGTAGTAGAACTTGGTAGCACCATTTGTCACACATAATTCATCCTAAATTTGCCTCGTAATTGGATCAGCCACCTGTACTTGTTAACTGACTCAATCCAAAGGAAAAAAAGAGCTTCGCAGATCCTTATGGCAGGAGATAGTTAAAAACTTTGAGCAAGATGCCACCTGAGTTAAACTCCTACCCTCCCACAGCAACGGAGAGACGTGGGTCCTGTCTCCCATGACAATTACATTTCACAGAAATGGTTCCTAGGCTCCTTAAAGAAAATTTTCTGAGTTGTAAAACTGACCACAAGCTTTTCGGCTTTTTATCTCTATGCAGGTCAAAAGAGGCAGAGAAAGGGTTTACAATGACAGGTTTTCTGAAGTAGATGTTCCAGAAAAGGAAGAAGAGAACCTTTTTCTTTTTACACACATACAACATATGTACATGCACACACAATGTTTGTGGGGAAACACATACAACATGTGTACATGCACACGCAATGTTTGTGGGGAAACACATACACCATATGTACATGCACACGCAATGTTTGTGGGGAAACACATACACCATATGTACATGCACACGCAATGTTTGTGGGGAAACACATACCATATGTACATGCACA
>NW_022104341.1:1121544-1127795 GCF_000313985.2 Echinops telfairi
AACACATACCATATGTACATGCACACGCAATGTTTGTGGGGAGACACATACACCATATATACATGCATACGCAATGTTTGTGGGGAAACACATACACCATATGTACATGCACATGCAATGTTTGTGGGGAAACACATGCACCATATGTACATGCACACACAATGTTTGTGGGGAAACACATGCACCATATGTACATGCACACGCAATGTTTGTGGGGAAACACATGCACCATATGTACATGCACACGCAATGTTTGTGGGGAAACTCTATTATCTTTTCATTCCATGTCCCACAAATGTTTTGAAGCCCTCTATTATATATGTACATATATGCATATGAGGTAAGTTTTTAACTATGAAACCCTTTTGAATAGCAGCGGAACATTGCCAGGTATAGCGCCAAATTATGAGCCCCTCTGAATGGAAGACACTCAAAATCCGACTGAGGCAGAGCTGCCTTTTCAAAGTAGAGCTGACCGTAGTGGCATGGATGAAGTTAAGCTTTCCAGAACGTAATTTGTGATGGGATGTGACTCAAAGTGAAAAGCGACAGCTGCAAACATCTACCGATAGTTGGACTCTGGAATATATGAAGTATTAATCTAGGAAAAATGGAAATAATTAAAAGCATATCAGTGGAGTGAAATGGACTGGTGTTGGCCATTTGTAATCAGATAATCAGAGGGTTTACTGTGCCAGGTATCATAAGTCCAAGAGGGATGGCATCGCATCCAGCATCAAAAAGGACATTTCAAGACCTGCTTTGAAATACAGTGTTGTCTGTGCTAGAATGATATCTCTACTCCTACAAAGAAATCCAGTTATTACAACTGTTATTCAAATTTACACACCAACCACTAAGCTAGTGATGAAGAAATTCAAGAATTCTACCAACTTCTTCAGCCTGAAATTGATGAAACATGCACTCAAGATGTATTAATAATTATTGGTAATTGGGATGTGGCAGTTGGAAACAAAGGAAATAACACTAGCTGGAAAATATAGCCTTGGTGATAGAAATGAAGCTGGCAATTCTATGAGAGAATTTTGCAAGACTTCTTCATTGTAAATAACTTCTTTCAACAACATAGACAGTGACTGGACACATAGACTCCATCAGATAACATCCTCACTAATCAAATTGACTGCATCTGTGGGAAGAGATGATGGATAAACTCCATCTTAGCTGCCATAGGTGGTCAGGGGCTGACTGTGGAACAGACAGACGATCAATTGTTCATACGTAAGCTCAGGGTAAAGCAGTCCTAGTGGCCTGGTATTTAAGTATTGGACTGCAATCCAAGAGGTCAGCAGTTCAAAACCACCAGCTGTTCCACAGGAGACAGATGAGAATTTCTACTCCCATAAAGAGTTACAATCTCGGAAACTCACAAGGGCAGTTCTACCCTGTCCTGTAGGGTCACCATGAGCTGCCATGGAATCAATGGCAGTGAGTATGTTTTTGGTTTTGGAAGTTCAGGTTGAAGTTGAAGAAAAGTTTGAAAAGTCCGTGAGAGCTAAAATGCAGTCTTACGTCTATCGCACAGGAATTTCAAGAACATCTCGAAAATACATTCGTCTCATCGAACACTAAGGACAGAAGTCTGGACGAGCCATGCAATGACATCAAGCATGCCATTTTTAAAAGAACATCATCTGTGAGGAAAGCAAGAGTTCCAAGACCACACGAAAGAGAGAAAAGGTCAAAGTGAAGGTCAGACGAGACTCCGAGACTTGCTCTTGATTGTAGAATAACTAAAGCAAATGGAAGAAAGGATGACAAAAGGCGGAAGAGAAATTTTCAAAGAGCAGTTTGGGAAGACAAAGGAAAGTATTAGAATGAAATATATGAAAACCTGGAGTTAGAAAACCAAAAAGTAAGAACACGCTCAGCATATATCGAGTTGAAAGAACTGAATGAAAAATTGAAGCCTTGAGTTGCAACATTGAAAGATTGTATGGACAAAATATTGAATCATGCGGGAAGCATCAACAGAAGATGGAAAGTGCACAGTCGCCATGCCAAAATGAACTGATCAACATGCAGCTGCTCCAAGAGGTAACATATAATCAAAAATTGATGGTACTGAAGGAAGAAGTCCAAGCTGCATTAGCCAAAAGACAATGTTCCAGGAATTGACGGAGTACCAATTGAAATGCTTCAGCAAGCTGCTGGAGTGCTGGAAGCTCTCGCTTGGCTATGCCAAGAAATTTGGAAGACAGCTGCCTGGTCAACTCACTAGAAGAAAGCCAGCACAGGTGCCCATTCCCCAAAAAAAAGGAGACAGAAGGTGAAAATTTTTGAACAATGTCATTCCTATCATATACAGGTAAAATATTGCTGAAGATCTTTCAACAATGTTTATAGCAGGATGTCTATAGGGAGCTAGCTGCCGGACTGTGAAGCTGGAATAAGAGAGATCCTTGCTGACATACGTTGTGTTTTGGCTGAAAGGAGAGAGTACTAGAAAGATGTTTGCTTGTATTTTATCGAATATGAAAAGGCATTGGACTGTGTGGACCATAACAAACTATAGACCACATTGAGAAGAAAGAAAATTCCAGAACACTGCGATGTGTTCCTGTTGATCCATTCCATGGAGCAAGAAGCAGTTGTTCAAGCAGAACAAGAGGATATTATGTGGTTTATGATCACGAAAGGTATGTATCGGGCTTGTAGCTCTCCAGCAGACCTATTCAATGTGTGTGCTGAGAAAGTAATCAGAGAAGCTAGACCATATGAAGACGAAGAAGTCATCAGGATTGGAAGAAGACTTAGTAACAACCTTCAATATGCAGATGACACAACCTTGCTTGTTGAAAGTGAGGAAGACTTGGAGCACTTGATGAAGATCGAAGACCAGCCTTCAGTGTGGATTGTAACTCGATTGTGTGTGTGTATACCAATAGATAACATGATGATAAATGGAGAAAAGATTAAAGTTGTTGAGTATTTCATCTTGTTTGGATCCACAATCTATGCTCATGGAAGCAGCAGTCAAAAAATTAAAGGAAGTATTTCATCGGGCAAGTTTGGTGACCAGGACCTCTTTGAAGTGTTAAAAAAAAAAAAAAAAGACTGTCACTTTGAAGCTGAAGATGTTCCTGACCCAAGACCTGATATTGTCGATCATCTCATAAAGAGTTGGAGGGTGGACATGGACTTAGAAAGCCCCAAGAAGAACTGGTGCCAGTGAAGAATATTGAAAGTATCATGGACAGCCAGAAGAACAAGTACATTTGTCTTGAAAGCAGTAGCTCCTTTCCAGTGATGATGGCGAGAGTTTGTCTCACATGCTTTGAACATGTTATCAGGAGAGACTAGTCCCTGGAAAAGGGCATCATCGTGGTTGGTAAAACAGAGGGTGAGCGAAAAAGAGAAAGACCCTGAATGAGATGGAGTGAAGCCGTGGTCACAGCATAGCCGCAAACATAGCGACTGGTGGACAGCACAGGACCAGGCAGTGTTTGGTTCTACTGCACACAGGGTCGCTACGCGTCAGAACTGGCTTGAAGAACCTATTGACGACAACAAAATATTACTACTGGGGTTCCAAGGCATACATGCACAGGTTTACGATGAACTGTTTAAACATGTCTCTGCGATCAGTGGATGGCTACAGACATACTCTTTCAGTAGCACACCTCTCTTATACTAAGGGGCCTTAAAAAAAGGTTTAATCAAAACAGTGGTTTCTACATATGGCAGCCTACTAAAAAGGAGGGGGAAAGAGGGGGAAGAAAAAAAAACAAGGGAGATGGGGAACAGGGCACTAATACATCACAGGGAGGGTATTGCTTATGTCTCCACAGGAAAGAGAGAGAGGGACAAGACCCCATCCCAGAACGCCAAGCCTTGAGGGCAATACACTGGCATGGAGCAGCAAACTAACAGAGAGGACCATGGGCCAGCCCCAAGCCAAGCTGTGTTGGCCCCCTCCCCAGAAGAAGGCAATACAGAGGACAGCACTGAATATATATCCCTGGGAGAGAGGCGGGTCTGTTCAGATACTCACCTTCCTGACACAGGGGAACGAACTAGGAGAGAGAGAGTGGGGACCTCATCATGGCCCACCAAGCCCTGGGGACAACATCCTGCTCAGTGCACTGAGAGGACTGTAGGGCCAGCCCCACCACGGGCAAGACATTTCCTCACTGATCAATAGCGCTACCAGGGTCAGCACTGGAGACACTGTGCGGAAAGTGTGCCCTGTCTGCCCCATGCCCAGCGGGGTGAAACAGGAAGGGAGTGCAACAGAGCAGCAAGGGGAGCAAAGTAATCAAGTCCCCAAGGAATCCTGAAAATAGACTTCTGAATGGGGGGACAGGGCTTGGCACCTCATCAGACTTGATCAGAAAACATACATAAGGGTCAGCAGGCAGACCTGGAACTATCTATTGGGGTCTTAGGGTTTTGTTGTTGTTGTTCTACTTTGTTTTTCTGTTTTTGTTTGTTTTTCTTTTTCTTTTGCATTATGTCTATCTATATAAGATAGGCAGGATGAACAATCCCAAGGAGAAAACAATGGGACCGGCAGTTTGGGGGAACATGGGAGAGGAGGGGGCGGGGAGTGAGAGTGGGGAACCAACCAACTCAGGGATAAGAGAACAACAAGAGATCTAAAACTGATGGTGAGGAGGGCATATAATGCCTGGTGGGGTTTGATTAAGCGAAGTGTATCTGAGAGGAATTACTGAGAACATGATAGTGGGATAGGAGGACGGTGAAAGGAAATAGAGGAACGAAATAGGAGACAAAGGCTTTTTCTAGAGGATGATGGCAACATATGTAGAAATGTGCTTGATACAACTGTTGTGTGGAATGTTATAAGATCTGTAAGAGCCCCCAATAAAATGATTTAAAAACAACAACAGCAAAAAGACAACAAACAGTGGTTTCTAAGGGGATTCACTGCATTAACACAAGTCAAGGCCGAGGCATCGACTCAAGGTTATGGCAGCATTTGTTTTAGATTCCAAAGAAGTCGCGGTGATCAATTTTCTCAAAGAACACAGGCTGATAACAGGGCCTCATTAGAAAGAAATTTAAAGAACATTGGAAATTACATGGGTGAGAAAAAATCAGCAAAGTTGCACCCAGGAATTTTTTCCATCCCAATAATGTAAATAATGCACCTGTTCGTCCTGTAGCAAGAGCCGTGCTGCAGGAACTCTTAGGCACACCTTTCCTCCTCCACCCACAGTCCTGATCTTGCGCTTTCAGATTATTCACACCCCTCCCCAGAGTTTAGAGAACGTTGAAAAGGAATGTGATTTGAATCCCTCGAGGATGTCAAAACTGCTGTTTCTACATGGTATACTTTGAGGAGCGCAGAACTACTTAGGGAAGTGTTAGAGAGACTGAAACACTGCCTTCAGAAGTGTACCACTCTAGATGGGGAATATATTGAGAAACGATAGCTTCACAATTGCATAATTTTGTTTAATAAAATTCCTATAATTTTGTGGTGATACTTTTTAAAAATTATTTTATTGGGAGCTCTTACAGCTCTTATCACAATCCATACATACACCCATGGTGTCAGGCACATTTGAACACATGTTGCCATCATCATTTTCAAAACATTTTCTTGAGCTCTTGGTATCAGCTCATTTATCTCTCCCCTCCTCCTACTTACCCTTCCTCCCTCATGATCATTTATTAAAAAATTTTTCATGTCTTACACTGACCACTGTCTCCCTTCACCCACTTTTCTGTTGTCCATCCCCCTGGGAGGGGTTTATATGTCAATCATTGTGATCAGTTCCCCCTTTCTTCCCCCACTTCCCCCACCTTACCTTTCCCTTCCTAGTATCGCTACTCTCATTATTGGTCCTGGAGGGTTTATCTGTCCTGGATTCCCTGTGTGTCCTGCTCTCATCTGTACCAGTGTATGTGCTCTGCTCTAGCCAGGTTTGTAAGGTAGAATTGGGTTCATGGTAGTGGAGGTGAGGAAGCATTAAAGAACTAAAGGAAAGTTGTATGTTTTATGCTATACTGACACCCTGACTGCCTCGTCTCTTCCTTGTGACCCTTCTGTAAGGGGGTGTCCAGTTGCCTACAGATGGGCTTTGCATCTCCACACTGCACCACCCCCACCCCCCCTCATTCACAATGATATGATTTTTTGTTCTTTGATGTCTGATACCTGATCCCATCGACACCTCGTGATCACACAGGCTGGTGTGCTTCTTCCATATGGGCTTTGTTGCTTCTCAGGTAGATGGCCACTTGTTTATCTTTAAGCCTTT
>NW_022104341.1:1129216-1147413 GCF_000313985.2 Echinops telfairi
TGATGCCTTATACCTGATCCCTTCGACACCTCGTGATTACATAGGCTGGTATGCTTCTTCCATGTGGGCTTTGTTGCTGGCATGTCTATCTAAGTATCTACTTGAAGAGCTCCACTACTGCAGGATTGTGAACACAACAGTGTGTTAGGTTGGAGTCTCTAGAGAAGCAAAACTAGTGATGCTTGTATGTGTTGTACATGAAAAGCTATTTATACCAAGAAATGGCTCACATAGTTGTAGAAATAGGTAAGTCCAATGTGGTTCAAGTCAGGCTCCTCCTGAACCATGGAAGCTCATGAGCAGGAAGCAGGATGATGGAGCACAGACAACAGGGAGTCCAGGCTGGTGGATGCAGAGGGGCTGCTGGGCCATATGGTATTTCTAGTCCCAAATGTTTGAAGAGTCTCTCTGCACCCTCTCCAGCATTCATTGTTTTCTTTTCTTTTGAACTTTGCTCTGAATGCTGAGTTAAGGTGATATCTCATTGCTGTTTTGATTTGCACCTAGTGATAGTTAGGTTTATTGTGTCAACCTAGCCATGTAGGATTAATTGGGTCACAGTTTAATTGGAGAGCCAAGAGATAAATGGGTCTACAAGACTCGTTCACCCTCTCTTCTTTTCCTCTGGTGATCAGAGCATGCTGGAGTGTGCTGCTGCTTTAGCTAGTTCTCTGCCTCAACTGTGAGCTACACTACCCAGGGGCCAAGCCAACTCAACCTGTGGATTGTATCACTAGAATTTGAGCCTCCTTCGAGACCTGCTTCACCACACTGCTGGTGTGTACATCGCTGGAGTTTGAGGCTGGTGGATCCTGTCACCTTGCATTGTTTGAGTTTGATATCGTACCCGGCCCTGCTTCATTAAGCTCCCGAGCTACTGACTGTTGGTGACCCACCCTGCGGGTTGCTGCCTGTGGACAGACTCTGCTTCCCTTGCCCACGGGAAGACTCTTCTTTCTGCTTCCTTGACCTTGGACCTGGCAGCCCACATGAGACGAAAGACTTCCAGTATATGAACTGTTCCACGGAAGTGAGTTGAACTGAACCCTCTGTACTGCTGTGTGGACTAATTAGATGTTATATTCCTTATTGCTGTATAGACCTATCCTCTTATATATATATAAAATCATAAGTGTCCTGGTTTTGTTTCTCTAGAGAACCCTGCCTAACACACACCTCTTGAAGGACTAATGATTATAAGCATTTCTTCTTTAGTAAAGGGTCTGTTCATGCCTTTTGCCCATTAGATTATTTGTCCTTTTCTTGTTAAGATGTTGAAGTTTTAAAATAAATTGTAGCGATTAGTCTCTTGTCTACTACTTCATTGCCAAAAAGATTTTCCCAGGCTGGGGGTTCTTTTTGGCAAAATATTTTGATGCACAGTGCCTAAATTTTAGGAGGCCCCAGATGTCTAGTTGCCGTCTACTGTTGTTGTTCCCAATTATATTTAATAGTGTGTCTGTGACATGTATTAGGGCCTCTAAGTTTGTCCCTAGATTTTCACCAATGATTTTTCTAGTTCTAGGTTTTACACTTAGGTCTTTGATCATGCTTGAGTTCATTTCTGTATGTAGTGTGAGACATGAGTCCTGCTTAATTTTTCGGCAAATGAATATCCAGCTTTGCCATCACAATTTGTTAAAGAGATTGTCTCTTCTCCAAGTGCTAAGTTTCAGCCCTTGGTCAAAAAGTAGATGTTTCTAAGTGGATGGATTTGCTTCTAGGTTCTCAATTCTGTTTCACTAGTCTCTGCAACATTGTTGTAATGGTCCTGGGTTGTTTGTTACTACTGTGGCTGGGCTTTGATATTGGGAAGTGGGAGCCCCCCTACTTTGTTTTGCTTCAGTAGTGCTTTGTTTGTCAGCAGTCTCTTTCCTGCCTATATAAAGTTGGTGATTTGTTTTTCATCTCTTTAAAGAATGGTGTTGGGATCTGGATCAGGGTTTCACTATATCTATAGATCACCTTAGGTAGTACTGACATTTTCACAATGTTAAGTCTTCCTGTCCATGAACGTAGTATATTCTTCAGTTAAGTAGGTCTCTTTTGGTTTCTTATAGCAGTATTTTGTTGTTTTCTTTGTACAAGCATTTGGCTTCTCTGGTTATATTTATTCCTAAGTATTTCATCGGTCATAAATGGTACCGTTTCCCTGATTTCCTTTGCAGAGCTATCTTTAGTGGTGCAAAGCCATCTCATTGAGTGTTGCATGTTGATCTTATACCCTTCCAAATAAAGTATAGCTCTTACTGTGTGCCACCACTCATGTCATACCATGATGATTTGCATGTTCCTATGCTGCTGCAAGCTATACCACCACTATTTCAAATACCAGCAGGATCACCCAATTTGGACAAGCTTCAGCAAAGCTTCCAAAGTAAGACACACAAGGAAGAAATAAATCAGTCAATAGACACTGTTTAATATAGTACTAGAAGATGAAACCCCTGGGGATTACACAATAGCCACAACATTCAAGAAACACAAAGGTGGCAAAAGACTGGGAAGTGCTTCATTCTGTTATACCTAGGCCATTATGAGTTAGCTAGGGCTCCATCCAAACCAAATTCACTGCCATCAAGTTGATTCTGACTCAGAGTGACCTCACAGGACAGAGTATAACTGCCTCATAGGGTTTCCAAGAGTGTAACTGTATTAGTCTGGGTACTTTAGAGAAACAAATCCACAGAAACTCATATGTATAAGAGAGAGTTTCAGATAAAGGGTAAGTGCACATCAAGAAAACATCCCAACCCAGTGATGCCCAAGCCCACAAGTCCAACATTAGCCCATATGTCCAACACCAATCCACAAAATCCTCCTCCATCTCACGAAACACACACTATGATGCCGACTGCAGGAGGAAAGCTGAGTCAGTGAATGTGTAAGCATCTCAGCGCTGGCAGGGGTCTCCACACGGCTGCTCCAGCACCCAGGGCTGCATCGGGGTAGGCCCATGTGACTTCTTCTCAGGGATGTCTTGCAGGAAGTGAGCCTTGCCAGCTGAAGCAGGGAACTGACTAAGCACCCTTGTCCAACCATCAAAAAGCAAGAGACCGGAGTACTAGAAAGACAAGGCTCACCAAGCCATTTATCCCTCTGCCCTTCAATTAACCCCACATGTGATTATCGGCCAGGTTGGCATGACAAACTAACTACCTCAGCAAGTCTTTATGGGAGTAGAAAGCCTCATCTTTCTCCCAAGGAGCAGCTGGTGGTTTCAAACTGCTAACCTTATGGTTAGCAACCCAACCAGTAACCACTAGGCCACCAGGGCTTGCTTATGACTCCATAGCAACTAACAATTGTCTAACCCTCTTCCTTGTCCGACTTCTTCCTCTCTTCCTCCACATCCCTCCTCTGAAGCCCTCTCTCTACCTGGATGGAGTCCTGGATGATACAGACTTGGTTAATCATTCATCTATTAACCAAAGATTGGAGGTACCAAAAGCCACCCCAGAGGAGACCTAGGGAAAGATCGCAGCCTTAAAAGCCTTGTGAGGTGGTTCGCGGTGACACACATGGAATCAAATCAACAGCAACCGGTTTGGGTTTGGGGTTTTCGGTCAGGATATTCTTTTCTTCCCAGGATGATGCAAGAGGCATCTCCATTCCCTTCTGGGTCTTGCCGTTCGTTCGGCTCACCATGGGCGTGGTCTTCCTCGAAACAGGGCTCTGCTGGCCCACCGAGAACGCCAAGGATATGTCTGCGTGGGCTAAGGGAGGAACAACGAGCAGATACTGGCTGTTGCGATTCCATTTTAGTGTCTGTGCATGAGCAAGTGCTGCAGTCTGTTTTTCCCTGGATGGCCTACAAGCAAACACCTCTTCCTACAGCCACGATTAATTTTCTTCCAAAGGCTGCAGACTTTGGAAGATACGCAGGATACGTAGGAGTGCACATTCTTCCCATTAACACAGCACTGACCCTGCTCTTTGGGAAATAATTACCCTGGCCTTATTATACTGAAAGAGCATTCACCTACTTCCTGGCCTGGTTTTTATTACAGAGCATTTCCCTATTCGCTGAGAAAAGCTTCCATCTGAATCTTGGGAGATTGGCACCATCTCCTTGGCATAAATTCTTGGATCCCCAGATTATTTTTTAATAATAGTTTGGCTTTCTGATTTTCACTTCCATCTCCCTTGTGCAACACCCACTCCGCTGCAGTTTCCAGCCTGAAGGGCATCTCTGCGTGCCAGCTCCCTGCAGAGATGACTAACACCTCCACAACCTAAAGATTCGGCACTCGGGTTCTAGCTCGCAGACCCGGTCACCTCCTCAGGTACCCGCTCCATCCCATCCCCTGCCTGCTGTCCTGGGATGCTCCACTTTGTCCCTGCCCATCCATCCCCTTGCACTATTGTCTACCTACTACTACTGTTTGTAGGACTGAGTCCTCACCAGATTTACATTTTTTTATACTTTGTGGAATTAACAAAAGATAGCAGGGTGGTGCAAATGGTTTGTTCTCAGCCACTAACCTGAAGGTTAGAAATTCAAGCCCACCCTACTCTGCTGCAGAAGAATGACCAGGTTGTCCGCTTCCACAAAGATCACAAACTCAACAACAACAAAACCTCAAACTCACTGCCATCGAGTTGATTTAGATTCATAGTTGACCCTATAGGACAGAGTAGAACCACCCATTGGGTTTCTGAGACTGTAGAGTTCTTTCTCCTTCAGCTGGTGGTCTCAAACTTCTGACCTTACAGTTATCAGCCCAACAAGTCATCCAGTCCTCTGGAAGAGCTCTGTTCTATGGTACATGGGATCGCTGCAGGGCAGTGGATTATTTAATGTGGTCTCCTAGACAAAGTCTCTTTAACACGCAACAAATGACCTTTTCCTGCATGGGTCTGGGTAAGAAGATGGGGGAAGACGCTGATAGGAGGCATGTGTGCACACTTGTTAACAGAATGCATTGTGCTCACCATCCCGCTGGGTATAAAACGAGCCCTGTGAGAAGCAGGAAGGGGATTTCACTACCAGCAAGAACTTCTGGACCTCAAGATCCCTGCTCCGCGAACCTCTTTGAGCCTGAAGGCCTCTGGGACATCAGAGGAGTGGCAAAAGAGCAACAGCAGCTTCAGAACCGGGAGCCAGAGGTTAAGACAAAGTGGTGGGTTTCCCAGCCCACAAGGCAAGTCATGCTGAGGGCTTTGGGGCAGGAGGCTGGCTTGTAGAGTAGGGTGCCTCTGGGCACTTAATTGGGGGAGGTGGGTTTGGTGACCAGAGGTAATGCTGGGTGTCTTCAGGTTCTGGGTACGTCCTTCAAGGAACCCAGCGCTAACCCACGGAGCTTGAGTTGAATGCCTTCCTGGTGTAGTTCACAGCAGAGTGGCATGTCCTGTGGGCATGGATTGCAGCCCTGAAAGAACTTGGTAACCGGTTCTTACTGAATCACTGTATCCTGCGCGCATTCCCCATCTGCATTATAACCTGTTGCCTTCCACAATGAACCTTGTAATCCTGAGATTTGTCTGTGAGTCCTGTGTGGTCATTGCAATGAATTACTGAGCTCCGTAGCTGGAAAAGGAGAGGAAGTCACCATGAATCCAGATCAACTTGTTTTGTTGGGCAGGCAGGATGATGGGGCGGGGGGGGGCATTAAAGAGATAGTCATTGGGCAATGCTCAATCCCCAGTTCCCACTGTTATTCCAGATCTGTCCCAGAACTGAACATCACAGCCCCACATCTCACCGAGAATCAGTTCGCCATTGAATTCCTGTGCTACCATCTCCGGTAAATCTCGTAAACAGACAATAAGAACAAACACAAGTCCTTCAAATGAAAGGGGAGGTTTGCTCCCACCTTTGCCCCTAAGGAACCTATGAGTGTTCATTCCACTTACATCCCAAACCCCACACTCCCAGAGGCAGCCAATAGCTAGTTGCCCACATTGCCCACTCCAGCTCACCCCACCTCACCCTCGGCCCCAATTTTCAAGCCTCCTGCTCGGTAAGCAGAGCTATGAAATCCAGAAACTCATTTGTAAGGAAAACAATGAGCAGAATAATCATCTCTCAGCAGGAGTGCCACGGAGGCTCTCCCTGGGACCCGTGCACTGTACCGAAGGAGAAGGGCACCTGGAGAGAAATGCCTATTAACACGCGAAGCCCCCCTGGTGCAATGGAAGCGGACCCGCTGCAAAATGGAAACCAGCCCCGGCCCCAGGGAGCCAGGCTCATTATTGATCCCGCAGGCAGATGGAGTGGCTAATGGGACAGGACACAATCTCAGGGATGCTCCCAACACGCTTACTGGGGCGGCTCACAGAGCTGTCCCAGGACACGTGCCGGTGCCACTTGGAAGCAGTGCTCTTTGGAAAAGGCTAAGAAGGAAAATAAAGCGAGGACATGGGAGGGGAAAAAAGCCTGAAAGGCGGCAGATGGGCCAGAGACCAGCTTGCCAGGAGGGAATGACTGATGTGGTCTGTTCCTCTTGCAAGCGTGTCTGGGGCTCCCAGGTGAGTCAAGAGCTACCTTGAGTCATGCCGCGAGTCACAGGCAGGAGCCAGAAATCAGTCTGGTGACCCCTCTTCCTCCTCACCGATGTCTTGCAGCATCTTGAACCAGGACTCCTGAGCACGGAGAGAGTCTCCTTACATACAGCCAGCTGGCATGGCTGGATGAGAGGCCCATTGTCTCCCATCCCAAAGACAAGCGACTGAAAGTCAAGAAAGAAAGACCAGGATCTTCTAAAGGGACTTCCCTGGCCAGCCCTGCTTCTCTACTCAGATCAAATACAATTGTTCACCGTCGGTCTTAGTTAGCATGTGCTGCTGTAACAGAAAGACCGCAAGGGGGTGGTTTTAAGGAACAGACAGGTATTTTCTCATCATTTTAGAAGGCTCCAAGTCCAGATTCAGGGCACTGGCTTTAAGGGAAGGTTTTCTCTCTCCACCCGCTCGCGGAGAAGGTCCTGGTTGGACAGCTTGTGGCCTGGTGCCAGGGAGATCTCCGTGTGGCTCGCCATCCCTCCTCCCTCATCCCCACTTCTCTTACTTTCAATCTCTTTTGTAACTAAAAAAAAAAAGACTTAAAACACACCCTTTGCTCACCCTGTCTCCTTCACATAACAAAGATAACCCATTCCCCAAGGAGATCATCACCACCAGCATGCTTTGGGGGGAGACATACTTCAGTCCCTCACACCATCCCAGGCAAGCATCAACTCACTTGCTTTCGGCCTCTCTTGACCTCTACCTCCTTCTTGCCTCCACACACCACACACCAAGCCCAGGTAGGTCTTTTACATCTCCCTAGGGGCTCGTGCACTCACTCCAGAAAGCTCCAATTGTCTGTAAGTCTACCACGGCTCCCACCCCAGGTGTGTCAGAGGACAACTGTGTGCCACAGGATTTTTAAAGGGTAGGGTTTTGGAAGTAGATCACCAGGGCTTTCTGCCTCAAAATGCCTCTGGGTGGACTCAAACACTCAACCTTTTGGTTAGTAGCTGCGCACGTCAACCGTTTGCACCTTCTTTGATTCCAAAGACCAAACCCCCGGCCATGAAGTGGATTCCAACTCACAGTGACCTTCTATAAGGTTCTGTACCTCTCTCCAGGGGGAGATAGCCTCCTCTTTCATAATAACTCATCACTTTTGTTGAGAGATTTCTATTTTTTGGCCCCTCTACTACTGTTGAGCCGCTCTAGGGTCAGCCCTTACTTCCAGTGTGTCAATGCTAACTCCTAGAGACCCTATAAAGACTGCCCTTGTGAGGGTCCGAGGTTTTCATTGTCTGTGGGGGCAGAAAGCCCCTGTCTTTGTCCTGTGGAGTGGCTGGTGGTTTCAAATTGCCTGGCCCATGGATGGCAACCCAATGGGTGACCACTACACTACACCGCCAGGGCTCCTTAGAGTAAAGTAGCAAGTGAAGGGGGTGGGGTGGGATGGGAAAGAATTCTGAAAATAGTTCAATAAGGTGGGAAGTATCTTTTTTTTAAAATCATTTTACTGGGGGCTCATACAACTCTTATCACAATCCCTACATACATCAATTGTATAAAGCACATTTGTACATTTGTTATCCTAATCATTCTCAAAACATTTGGTCCGCTTGGGTTCCTGGAATCAGCTCATTTTCCTTTTTCCCCTCCCCCTCCCTCCCCACTACCCCCTCCCTCATGAACCCTTGATAATTTCTAAATTATGATTTTGTCATGTCTTATACCGTCTGACGTCTCCCTTCACCCACTTTTCTATTGTCCTTCCCCCAGGGAGGGGGTTATATGCAGATCCTTGTAATCGGTTCCCCGTCTCTACCCTCCCAGTATCGCCACTCAAAGAGGGAAGTGTCTTTTGCTCATCTTTTCCCGCTCCCCACTTCTGGATTTTCTAGTATGTTTCCACTTAGAAATAAATTTGGACTTGAGAGAAGTGAGGCAGTTGGAAGGGGAGATGAGACTAGAAAGGGGTGAAGACAGTCAGATTTAATTGCTATTTGACAGTGGGCCCAAACAAGGAGAATAGGGGAACATTATCTTAGAAATGAGAACACCAGATGTCCAGATGTGCAGACATGTGCCTTCCGAGAAATCACAACATATTTGGAGGCTTGCCTTCTGCATCATAAAGTGAGGGAGTCCGATTAATTATTCCAGGCCCCTTCCAGCTCTAAAAATTCCATGATGCCAAGTATAATAAGAACAGGGCCATCCTTCCCTGATAAAATTTAAACATAGGATCAAGTTCTGAATTTATGAGCGACAAAGACGTATGTGCATTAGAAGAATGGGTGTTAGCTGACAGAGGAAACACATATTGATGATATTAATAGTACTAATAGCTAACATTTACTAAGTGCTTACTATGTACCAGGACCTGTGCTAAGTATTCTCTGAGCACAGTCTCTCATAATCCTCCTTACAACCTTATAAAGTCGATGCTATTTTTATCACCATTTTACAAGTGGGCATATATATATTTGGAGATCCGGAGCTTGGAGACACAGCACCCTCTGTTGTAAGAGTCTTAAGTATTAGGAGATTTTATATTCCTGCTGCCTCTTGTGGATAATGTTCTTTCTAAATGACTTATGGTTTTTTACCTGTTGTGATGTTTCCCAGCTAACCTGCATAACAACACGTACAAAACTGTAGTTCTCACATTTTCTCCAAGCCTGTTCTTCAATTTCCCATGAAAGCATTTCCATCTCCCACCTTTCCTGACTTAATTGGTAGCCTTTGGAGCACTTGCTGAACCCAAATCCTAAACATCACCCTCAGTTCCTTCAGCCATTCCCCAACACCCAGAACCACTGGCAAATCCTGTCCACTCAGATGGTGTTAAATCTGATAACATCTCACATTTCCTCTGTCACCACCCTCATTCCAGCCACCAGAAATGTTTCCTCAACCACTCACCCCCTGTTGTCCCCGCTGCTCTCCTGAGGTCTGTTCTCCCACAAAACAGCCAGAGTGGGCTTGCACATTTTAAAGCCAATCAGAGCCTATGACGCCCGTGTGGTGAAAATGGCACGGGGGTTGTCTGACTCAAACTCAGCATCAGCCCAAGGCCGATTCCTGAGGCACAGTTCAGATATGCCTCCTCCCTCTAACTTTTTTGTTCTAAACCAATTCTAACACTAACCATCACTCCCTCAGCACTCTCTACTTCTCTGTTGGGTTCAGTAATTCATTGCAATGACCACACAGAATTCACGACAATAGTCACACTAAAAGGTTTATTAAGGAATTAACAGGTTACAATTCAGGATCAGAAATATTCAGGCTACACTTCTTTGGTCATGACAGCCTTTTCTCAGCCATGCCCACAGATATGCCTCATTGTGATCAGCTGAGTCTTCATTGTGTGGCCAATGTCACAAAGTTCTCTTAGTGCTGCCAATAAATGCCTAAAAGGCACCCTACTCCACCATAAACCTCACCTTCATGGGTCAACAAATCAGTCTCTCCTCACCCAGGTGAAGTGCCTGGAAGCACTGCAGTCTGCAAGCAAGCCTCCTGCTGGAAGGCACTCAGCTTTACTGGCTCCCTGAGCCTGGAACCCCACTGCTCTCTCCTCTCTTCTGGCTCTTCGTTGTGCTGCTACTGCTCCTTGCTGCTTCTCTGGTACCAGCTATCTCCTGCATCCAGGAGGCTCAGTGAGCAAGATCTTGGGATCCAAAGGACACACATCGCTCCTTGCTCTTCTTTCTTGGTGGTAATGACATCATCCCCTGCCCTCATCCTTGCATCTGAGATGGCTTATTTTGTACCAAGAGGGAGAGCAAAGTTGACCAGCAGTTCCATGGTAGAGTCCCAAGTCTACAATCGCAACTAACCCTGTTAGCCGTCGCTCACAATGGACTCACATAATCCTCTCAGCATCTTCCCCGCCCGTCTCTTACTCAGACCCATCAGGAACAGAGGAAATACACCCAATCTGCATGGTCCCACCTGGTTGTTTGGGGGGAGTTACAAAGACTATGGCTAGAGGAGCCATGGTAAGTAGATCACTGTACCACACCTGCCCAAAGACTTCCCGTTGCGTTGCAAAGAAACCTCCACTTCTCGCGTGTTCTGTGAGGCCTGTCTGACCAGGTCTTTACTCTCAGGTTGTGCGAGTCATTTCTGTGTTCCTCAAGCATTCCTCAGACTTTCTGTATTGTGTTCTTCACCCACAATGTTCTCCTCCTCCTCTCTCACCCCAAGAACTTCACCTGGATGCCTCCTTCTTGGTCTCCAGCCTCAGCGAGGTCTTCCCTGGCCACCATATTTAGAATGACCTCTTTCCTCAACCCCACTCCACCTCAGTCCCCTGGTCTACTCCCTTTTCCTTTAGTCTTTGAAAATCAGCTTAGTTATTTGCTGACTTTTTAAAAAAACGTATTTATTATCTCCCTCCATTAAAATTTAGGCTCAATGAAAGCAGGGGTCTCCTAAGTCCTGGTTCACTGGCAATTCCATTGCCCAGAACAGTATCTGACACATTACTGGTGCTTCTTCATAAATGTTGCTTGAACACATGTGTGAGATTACGGTTCTCAAAGCATGGACTATGCTTTTGTGTCTCTCCTTCACCTTTGCTTCCCCAATTCAGTGTTATCATCCAAGCACATATTTACCTAATGCCTGCTGGTTGGATGACCAGAGAAAGCTATCTTTTGTAGTGTCTGAACTTCTTGAATGTAAGAGTTTCTGGGTCGGCCCAGAATTTTGAATTCAGAGACCCATTACACAATATACCCGAGTGAGACTCAGAAACTTGACTCCTTTTGTTTTTCTTTTCTTTTTTTTCCAGATTGTGAGGTTTTATTGGGGAAGTTAACACTCCTTTTGTTTTTCTGTAGAGAAAGTTTCTGCGCAGCAAGACAGATTTGCTCGCCACCTTTGAACAGGCTTGATCACTTCCAAACTCAGGGCCTTAGTGTTCCCACCAAGCTCACATCGGTACATACTTTCTGAATATTTAATACTTCTAACCCAGAGAACACATTTGGAGTCCCTGCCAGTCATTCTCCATCTCTTACTATGCCAGACTACTTAGGAAATGAGCTTTTCTGCCACAGCAGGTAGCGTTTCTACTACAGGGTTTGTTTTGGGTTTTTTTCAAATTAAATCTATATTTGGTGTTATTTTCCAGTGCATTGCATCCATTTCTAATAAATGGAGGTGAATTTGTATTTCTTGGAAATTGATTTCTTCATTCTCTAGCATTTTCTTTTCTTTTTTTTTTTTTTTTGCCATCCCGTTGACTTTTAAGACTCCCAAAGGTCTTCTCACCTCAACATCTCCCTGCGTACATTGTGGCAAAGGGATCCTTGACCTGCAAATTCTGCAGGAAGCAGAGTCAGCTAAGCAAGAGCTCTGAGCTTAGCTGATGTGTCCTGAACACAGTTTCTGCTATTCTGAGAACACAGGGCAGGAAGTCTCTCACACGCTTTGAGATAGGTAATGTTTATTGTGCCAACCTGGCCGATAAACACACGTGGGATTAATTGAAGAGCTGAGAGATAAATGGCTCGGTAAGCCTTGCCTTTCTAGTTCTTTCTAGTTCTCGGGTCTCTTGCTTTCTGATGGTCGGAGCAGGGTACAGCTGCCTTAGCCAGTTCCCTGCTTCAGCTGGCAAGGCTCACTTCCTGCAAGACATCCCTGAGGAGAAACCACATGAGCCTACCCCGATGCAGCCCTGGGTGCTGGAGCAGCTGTGTGGAGACCCCTGCCAGTGCTGAGATGTTTACACATTCACTAATTGGGCTTTCCTCCTGCAATTGGCATCACTGCGTGTGTTTTGTGAGATGGAGGAGGACTTTGTGGATTGGTGTAGGACGTATGGGTTAATGTTGGACTTGTGGGCTGGGGCAGCGCTGGGTTGGGATGTTTTCTTGATGTGCACTTACCCTTTATCTAAAACTCTCTCTTATACATATGAGTTTCTGTGGATTTGTTTCTCCAAAGTACCCAGACTAACACAGGCTTGGTTGTGTCTTGTCTCTTCCCCACTGTTACCATATTCACCCATTCCCAGTCTGACCTCATTGCTCCAGGCCTGGAATGAAAATAAGGAAAGGGAGTTAAAGAACGTTAAGTAAGCTCAACATCAGCCTCTAAGAAGGAGGCAGCATTATCTATTCTGAATGGTATTGCTTACCCACGGGACTGGGCAAATTTCTCTTAGTGAAGTGTGTGGGGAAGCCATCTGGGCTCTGTGTTTTCATAAGATTCCTTTGGTTGTGAATAATAGAATCGACTTGAACTAGCTTAAGCAGAATAGGACATCTCACAGCACCCAACAGTACAGGGAGGAGCTGGGTTGCAGGAGAGACCTAAACAGAAGCAGGAAGACTCACAGGACTCAAATCAATTACCTTGCTTTTTGTTAACTCTAAGCTCACAGATTCTCACCTCTGCTTCTCTCTGTCCCATTTCATTCTTTTCTCTCTGATAAGTGGAATCTAGCTGTTTTTCTCGATTGGATCATCACCATTCAACTCTCAAGTTTATATGTTGCATATAAATAAAAACTGGCTAACTGTCCCTGAATCATATGTACAGCCTCCTAGGGGACAGAATCTGACTGGCTTAGCTTGAGTAAGTTACTGAAACCCAGTGTGTTGCCATTTCGAATCCAATCCAATCTTGGACCATAGTCACCATATACTAACAGTGTTTGAGAACCCATCCGATGAATAAACAGGGGGCAAGAGGGAGGATTATTAGACAAATAGGTATTGGGGTCGAAACAGCAACCCCGCCCTCTGCCCAGATATCTAAATCATATTATCACCCTCTTTGCACATATGTTGTTAGATGCCATCAGTCAACAGTCATAGCCCTTTTTCCATGTCCTCTTCTGAATTTCTGGAAGTTCCCTGTGAATATCCTTCTGCAATTATTTGTAGGTTATCTTCAGTCACATGTGACCTGTGTGTGATACCAATGATCTTTTTTACTATTTCCACATTCTGTCGGTTCACTTTTCTTTGAAATGGGCCCAGACATGGAGCCCTGGGAGTCCGTTGGCCACGGAGCTTTTTTTGCAAAGTTCTTGGCATAGATGAATGAGTGCTTCCAGTGGTCCACCTTTTTGTTGAAACACCTCGATTGATAGTCCATCAATTCTGGGAGCCTTGTTTTTGCCAATGCCTCTAGTGTAGGGATTTCTTCCAGCAGTGCCATTGGTTCTTGATCATATGCAACCTTCTAAATGGTTGGACATCAATAAATTATTTTTGGTGCCGTGATTCTCTGTATTCTTCCTTTTTTTTTTTTTGGTGGTGTTTCTTGTGCCGTTCAACATTTTGCCCACCGAATCTTTCAAGACAGCAACGTGTAGCTTGACCTTTTTCCTGCATCTTTTTCAGCTTGAGAAATGCTTTGGTTGTCTAGCTCCAAGTCTTTGCCCGGTTCCTTAGAAGACTTTACGTTGTCTTCTCAAGCCGCCCTTTGACAGGGCGCTCCGCTCTTTTATTCCAGCATTTCTCCGGTTCACTGTCGCTACTCTACATTCAGGAGCACGTTTCCGTCTCTAGTGACAATGATGTTGGCCTTTTCTTTCCTTCCTGTCTTCTTAATGACCTTTTGCTTTCTTATATGTCGTCCTACAACAGCTCTGGTCTCCACTCATTAGTGTTAAATGCTTCGAATCTGTTCTTGAGATTGTCTCTAAAGTCAGGTGGTAGATCCTCAAGGTTAACTTTGACCCTTGTTTGAATTTTCTTGTTGGCTCTGTTTAAATTTTCTTCAGCTTCAGTTTCAACTTGCACATGAATAATTGCTGGTCTCTTCTACAAGCATCCTCTGGCTTTGTTCTGATGGATGTTATCAAGCTTCTCCATCATCTCTTCCCACAGATGTAGTCTGTTGTGGCAGTTACATAACCTCCTGTCAACTTGCGAAGGGGTGTTATCTAGTCTGTCAATCAGGTCGCAGCTTGATGACCTCACTTGGTGGCACGAAGGAGATAAATAACTGATTGGAGGGCAGACAAGTGCTCTGCTTAATCTTCCTGCTGACACTCCAGATGTGCTATGCTGATGGATCCAGAGCCCTGGGGCTGGAGGAGGCACATGGAGACCCACACCAGTGCTGAGATGCTTCCACTGCCACTGGATCCACAAGGCTGTCCACCCACTGACCTGTGATCTTTCTTCCTACTTTCAGCATTATTGCATGTGCTGCATGAGTCTGAAGAAGAATTTATAGACTGGTAACAGACATGTGGGCTAATATTGGACTTATGGACTTAACCTGGACTGGGCTGGGATGTTTTCTTAATGTACAATTGCTCTTTGATATAAAGTTCTCCCTTACACACATATGAGTGTCTCTCGATTTGTTTCTCTAATCAACATGAACTGACACATTTGGGTAGCTCTTTATCTGCTGCTTTGTCACAGGAGAGCACTATTTACTATTAAAACTTTCTAATGAACCCTAAAATCATTTTCTACAGAGTGTTTCTTTTCTTTTTCCCAGTTGTCTGAACAAGGGTCTCCAAGTCTCTGGGTCTCCAAGCCTCTAGCTCATCATTGCTGACTCTCAAACACAAGGAACTACAATTGGGGTCCTAAGACCATTTTAGATTGAGAAGGAGCAATATGCATCGTTAAGAGAAAGAAGTAAGAAGCCAGAGGAGGAGGATGCAAAAAGGGAGAAGATGGTCAAGAAGAGATAATGTACATGGAGGAGAAGGAGCTAACGGTTAACTAACATTTATAACTGCCAGGCATTGTACTAAGCATCTTAGTTATTCAGTGGCCAAAAGGTTCCATAAGCAATTTAGAGAAACTGGGAGCTTTAATTGTTACCCGACCACAAGCAAGACTGCTGCACTCCCTAGAAGTCCCTCAAAGTACTAGGTTGATTGCACAAAATATTACTGATTATTTCCATTTACATGAATAGCTTTCATTTATACCTAATCACCATGTAGCCCGAAGATCATTATGTGATGATTAACTTTGCTTTAAGATTAATATCAACATTAAACTCTGCTTATTATTTTCAGACTTTCTAATTGGCTGTTCATACAAAAGTGATTATCCACTCAAACTTAAAAATAATTAGCGGAAACATCGTATTGTGGGGTACCAGACTATCATACAGATGGTACACCAGTTTTCCCCACACAGCAGAGGATGACAGGATATGCTCAAGAATGAATATTAAGGTATCTTAGTATTCTTTTTGAAATGGAAGCAATGTTAGGGTCTAGCTGTATTTTCAAGGTGCTAAATAGAGAAGGCTCATGGGTGGTGTATATTCTTCAGTCTACAAAGCATGTCCATTTTAGTAGGTGCCATCAAGGTGATTTCCGCGCATTGTGACCTCAGGTGACAGAGTCAAATTGCCCTATGAGGGGTGTGGGGGGGGCGGGTATAATCTCTATGGAAACAGAGAAAGCCCAGTCTTTTTCCCATGCAGCTGCTGGGTGGGCTCAACCAGGTCACTGTCAAGGCTCTTTAAGAGATAGACCCTGGGACATGAATCCATGCAGTGGCTACGACAATGGGCTGGAACAGCAATGGTCATGAGGATTCTGCAGGCCCGGGCAGTGCTTCATTCAGGTTTCTCTCCCATCAATCCAGGTCTCACCAGGGTGGCTGAAAAACAAGGACCGAGACTAAATGAACATGAAAAGGAACTGTTTTACTTTGATGGATGAAGGAAGGAGTGCACCAGACTAGAATTGCCAAGGCAAGCTCCTCCCAAAGATGAGGATTTACAGTTTAAGAAGCAAATTGAGGGGGCTATGAATATGGAACAGGTTTCCAAGGCATGGCCATGAGTTTGCAGTAGGAGGGCCTGATAACGCTCGACCAAGGATCTCTCCCTTTTAAATGTCTTCTGAGTTAGCCTGGTGTCAGCTTCCCAGAGTTAAGGCTCCTTACTGAGAGGAATGTGTGGTTCCTTAAAGAACTTCTTCTTTTGTTCCGGGCGACCCGAAGGTTGTGACTTCCCTTCTGGGAACGTGCCCAGGGGCAGATCTAGTCATGACTTAGACGCCTGTGATCATGGGACCCTTTCCTGGGAGGAAAAGGCTCAGGCGAGGTAAGTAGAAAGGAAATTTCAAGTCAATGATGGGCAATATATGAGATATGTCTGTGTGTCTCTGTGTATTTCAACACCCTATGACAATATTTCTTATATCTTTAGGGTACTTTTATTGGGAAAGTGGTGGGATTTACAACATTATACGGGGCTAAACAGATTGTAGAGTGGTCTCATACATATATCTCTGAGTCAGAACCAACTTAATGTCATTTAACAGAGAAATGAGCCGTGAGGCATTGTGAGAAGACTATCTTCCGGTACTACTGGCATGAAGGTCAAAAGCCATGGTCACTCTGCCTCCAACACCTGGTGACTGTGATGCCTTAAGCAAGTGGATCTTGTGGGTGGAATTGACACCTGTTGGCTGTACAGAAGCAACATAGACTTTTGAACTCTAGCTGTGTCGACCAATATCATATTTCATCCTCAGAATGAGCCTAGGAGATTGGGATATCATCATTCTCATTTAACAGAAGAACCCCAAGCTCAGAGATGTTAACTTGACAAAGTTCGTGCGGATAGTTCACCGGTTGCCTGGACTTTAATCCACATTGGTTAGTCTTTCTAGTTCTTCTAGATGATTTCTCTCGAAGACTATATAACCCTAACCTCTAAGAATCTCAGTCTCCTCATCTGTGAAGTGGAACGCTACACTTAACACACAGGTAGGTGCTGACTAGGATCACAGCAGAAGCACACCTCTGAGAGCACTCCCTAAATGGCTGCTGCTGCTGCTGCTGCTGTTTTGATTCTGACTCCTGCTGACCCCTGGTGCGTCAGAGGAGAGCTACACCACTGGGACCTTTCCGAAGCAGCTTGCCGGCCCATCTTCCAAGGTGTCTCTAGATGGGTTCCGACCCCCACCCTTTCAGCTAAGCGCCAAGCTTGCCATCGGGGGACTCTTTATCAAATACTAGCCTACAAACCTTTCTTAGGGACTTAGAAAGTTCGACTGTTTGTTTTAAAGACAACAGCAAACCTTTGCTCCTTCCTTCTTGTCATCACATCTCCCTTCATTCCTCTTTCTCCCTGTGTCTCCTTCCACTCCTTTCCTGTTTCTTCCTTCGGTTTTCTTTATATGTAATGACAATCCCACCCCTGTCCTGTCCCTGCCTGATTTGGGAAAGAATGTCCAGACAGCCCATGAGGGCATGCATATGAATGAGTGACCTCTGAGTCCACTCTATAGCAGTGAGTTCTGTTTTTTACTATGATTCACTGGAGCATCACTTTGCTCTCCTGAGGGTGTAAGGAGTCCTGGAAATGATTCACACGGGCCTCCCTGCATCCCCTGCACAGGCGCCGTGACTACAATGAATGGTTGTTGCTCCAGTTGAAGTACTCGCTGGGCAGATAGGAGCGACTTCTTTTTATAGGATCGTGTGCATGCTGAGTCTCAGGCCAACTGGTGTGGGATTCTCCTAGGGAGAAGCTGGACAGCTGCCCTTGAGAGAGTTTAGTGGAGAAGGATAGCATGTGATCAGAAGAACCAGACCTTGTGCTGTGTGACTTTTAGAAAGTTATTTACCCTCTCTGAACTTCAATGTCCTCATCTCTTGAAAGGGAAGAGTGGTTAAAAAAATGTGTTGGTGAGATAGTTTATTGTGCCAGCCTGGCTGATAAACGCAGGTGGGATTGACTGAGGGGCGGAAAGATGGATGGCTTGGTGAGCCTTGCCTTTCTTGTCTCTC
>NW_022104341.1:1148359-1152414 GCF_000313985.2 Echinops telfairi
GGTGATGTCTAGCCTGTCAATCAGGTCATAGCCCATGAGGCCTCTGTGTGGGCATGGTCTTCTCCTGAGGATTCTGGGAACTCTTGTCTTCCTCCCTGGAGGCAGGACACACACTCTCCCTGTGAGCATTCCTGTTGACAAGCCATGTGGAGACACACTGATGGAGCCAGAGCCCTGGAGCTGGAGGAGCAACGTGGAGACCCACGCCAACACTGAGATGCTTCCACTTCCACGAGACTTTTCATCCACCAGCCTGTGATCTTCCTGCTTTCAGCATCATTGCATGTGCTGCGTGCATGTAAAGAGGAATTTATGGACCAGCATCGGACATGTGGGCTAATATCGGACTTAAGGACTTGATCTGGACTGGGCTGGGATGTTTTCTCAATATTCAATTGCTCTTGTATATAAAGCTCTTTCTTATACACATGAGTGTTTATGAATTTGTTTCTCTAGTCTACCCAGACTAACACACCCCGCCCATCTCAAGTCCAATACCCCCAAAGCTGTTGCTGGTGTTCTTCCACCCACCCTCACACCCAGGTGCCCTACCCTAATAACCAACCAACCGGCTGTCCTCCAGTCTGACTCCTAACCACCCCAAAGGACAGAGTAGAATTGCCCCAAAGGGTCTCAAGACTATGAACCTTCACAGAAGCAGACTGCCACATCTTTTTCCTGTGGATTTGAACTGATGACCTTTTGGCTACTAGCCAAGTGCTTAATCTGTGCCCCGCTGGGACTCCTTCCCTGACATCTTGCATCTTCATGGTAGCCTGACTTTGAGGGAAGAAAGAGGAGCCCTGGTGGCCTAGTGGTTATGCATTGGTCAGCAGCTTGAAACCATCAGCCTCTCCCTGGGAGAAAGAAGGGGCTTTCTACTCCCATGACGAGTTATCGTCTTGGAAACCCACAGGGGCAGTTCAACCCTCCTTTAGGGTTATCATGAGTTGGAACTGACTCAATGGCAGTGAATTGAATTTGGTTTTGGTTGAGAGAGCAAAGGAGCCCTGCTGGTGCAGTGAGTTAAGCATGGGGCCACTAACCACAAGGTAGGTGGTTCAAACCCACCAGCCATTCATTCCGCTAGAGAAAGATAGACTCATCTGCTCCTGTAAAGATTTACAGTCTCAGAAACCCTTTGGCGCAGTTCTACTTGGCCCCAGAGGGGCTCCACGAGTCTACATGATGGCATGAGGGGTTTGCTTATTTGTCTAGTTTGGTTTTGAGGGAATGGGAATGCTAGTAGGAGGGTTGCCCCAAAACCCCCTGACTGTACCCCTTAGGTCAGGCTCAGATCCCCAGGACTGCTGGGGTGAGCATTGGCCACGCCCCACCTGAGAAGGGAGTGTGATCCAAAGAGCCTGGAGTGTGCAGACTTGGTATTAGAGAACCAGAAGCACCTGCTGCCTCCAGAGCCCTTGGAACACACACACGGCACCTAACCAACTGCTCTGGGCCCGGCTTCCCCCTCAGCAAAGTGATGCTAAAATGCCCCCTCTTTCTTCTCAATACTGCCACCGAGGGCCAATTAAAATACAGACACAAAACAAGCAGAAAACCATGAGAGCAAAGTGCCATTTCCATGTTTAGTGTTAGGAAAATAGTAAAGCAGTTAAAAGCAATAAGCTCGATGCAAACATAACAATATGGTTGCGTTTTAAAAACATGATCCTGAAAAGAAAATGCAAGAAAGATAATGAGCCATGCAGCACAATATCATTTGCATGAATTAAAAGTGCATGCTCACAAACGACCACACATGGTTTTCAAGGTTTCAATACTAAAAGCATTTGAATCATGATGGGACTAGGGAATGGGGAGAGAATGAATGAATGAATGAGTAAAGGCAGGGAGTGATAGTGGTGGTATAGCCTGAGTGGAGAGATTAGATTAATCCAACCCTGTGCACTTGAGGGCCAAGAAAAGAGAGTTTGTTATTATGATTCCTATTAAGCATTAGCTTCATAAAGAGAACAGTATTGACGATACTTTCTTTTGCAGCACAGCCATTCATTCAATCATGAGTCACGTTATCTGAGTCAGGTACAAGGATTACAGAGCTCTGTTTTTTGAAACATGTTGCTTATATACAAGTAAACAGAAGATTACAATGTGCTATGATAGTGTCTAACAGAGGCAAAGACGAGAACCCAGGAGAGGTCCCTGGATCCGCTGAGGGGAGAAGGCAGCTGGTGGAAAAACCACCAGAGGCTGGGAAGATAAAAGGGAGTCAGTTGATAAAGAAGTGGGGTTGGGGTTGGGGCAAAGATTTGGGGTGTAACAGAAGCAAATTCCATGGCATTACGACTGGAGGGATGAGCAGTTCAGGGCAGACTATCGAAGATGCCATAGAAAACGCTCCAGGAGAGCTGAGGCAGAAGTTGTCGGAAGGGCCCTTCTCTGAAGCAATTTGGGGACTGAGATGGGAATTTGGATTTCTCCTAAGTATAAGGGGCAGTTGTGGCTTTACACAATTGAACATAGCACCCAGATGTGTGTCTTTATTACTTTAATTTTTTTAAGTTTTATTGGCATATAATTCACATATCATACAATTAAATAGTTCAATCACATCAAAAAGAGATGTATCATCATCCCCACAATCCGGTTTAGAACATTTTCTTCATTCTTGTACACATTGTTATTATCTCCCTATTCCCCGGCAATGAACCATCAACCCAGTTACGATCTCTGTAGATTTACTTATCCCGGATATCCAGAAAACCTTTAAAGAAAACACACACACACACACACACACAACCAACTAACAATAATAACAAAGTCAAACAATGGAAAACCTCAATTGAAAGAAAGCAGAAAATATTAAAACCTAGAGTAAATTTAAAATGGATCAAAAGGGAGATCAAATGACAAGGTGTTGAGTTTTAACTCAGCTGCACCTGCAGTAATCCACTCTAGCGCCCTCTGCATGACAGCAGGGCTGCTCACATGCCTGCTCTCTGAGCAGAGGGGCTGCGCCAGAGGCTGAATGCTCAGGTAGTCCCTCTTCACACTTTAAAAAGTGCCCTGAGCATAACAGAGAGTGGATTAGAGGAGGCACGTTTGGGGGTGGGCAGGACTGTTATAAAATGGAAGGAGCATTAGGGGAGCCCCTGGATGGTGTGAATAGTTAACACACCCAACTGTTAACTGGAAGAGTGGAGGTCCAAGTTAATCCAAAGCTTCTTGGAAGAAAAGCCTGGTGATCTACTTTTGAAAAGTTAGCCATTGAGAACCCATGGGAAGATGATGAAAATAAAGAAGATGCAAAGAAATGCAGTACCATTGGCTCACGGACCAGGCAAACACCATAATCCTGAGCCCTGAAGAACTAGATGGTGCCCAGCTAACACAGGCACCTGCTCTGAAATGGACCACATTAAGAGGACCTGGAGAAAGTGGGAGAAAAAGGTAGAACAAAATGCAAAATCATAAAAGACAAAGCTTACTGGTTAGAAAGAGACAGGTGGGACCCCCAAGACTATGGCCCTTTGTCAGCGTTCTGGTCCAGACCAGACAGAACTCACCACTGCAGTAAAATAACAGCCACTTCAACCAGTCACTAGAGCAGTGTCTGACAGTTGTGGACACTTCCCAGGACTTGCTTTGGAGGGCTTCAGACGAAACACAAACCAGACATTTTATCTTGAACCTGATGCCTGGACTCTCAGGTATTGGTGTAATCAGCACATTTCTTAGGGACTGCCAGGGATTACAACTCAAGGTTCAGGATATCTGAAATTGAGATGAAGGCAGAATGAATGAGATCCAAAGATGGCCCTAACGGGAATAACAGAATTTGCAGGCATGAAATGTTTGACATTTGTCCATAATGGAGGTTAAAGCGGTGTAACCAGAAGAATTGACAGATCTGAGATTAATGCCTACTGGACAATGGTGGCTCCTTACAAAGGGCTATCTTGAAGATGAACTTTTACAAGATTGAGAGGAACCAATGGATGACAGAGATATGTAAAACTCCTTAAATAAAATTTATTAACATTAAATAAAATCTATAAAACAAACCAAAAAAATAACAGCCACTTAAGATA
>NW_022104341.1:1153189-1154843 GCF_000313985.2 Echinops telfairi
GCATCATTGCCTCTGTTTTGTGAGGTGGAGGACTTTGTGGACTGATGTTGGGTTAATGGGTTAATGTTGGACTTGTGGGCTTGGGCAGCATTGGGTTGGGATGTCTTCATGATGCACCTTTTCTTTACATAAAACTCTCTCTTATACATGAGTCGCTGTGGGTTTGTTTCTCCATAGTACCTAGACTAATACAGGGTCGAAAAAGGGAAGGGAAGACGAGATCAGAGATGATGCCCAGGTTTCTGACTCAGAAGCAAAGGTCAACAACCGTGCCATTCTGCAGAACTGGAAATGCGGGCTAGGGACAGGCTTGTCGGGGTGAGAAAATCTTGAGTGTGGCATGCAGATGGTGGTTGCATGGGCACCGGAAGCTTTGGAGAGGGTTCTGGGTTAAAAATACCTCCACTGGGCAGCGCTGACAGGTGAACCCACAGGACACACTGAGAGAAGGTAGAGGATGAACAGAGAAAATGATCGAGAACAAACCTCCCATGTGCTGTGGCTGGAGTTTGGCACCCCCACCCTCACAAATGAGTTGTAAATCCCAACCTCTCCGTGTGTGATTATAATCCCATTTGGAGACCGGTTCTCTTTCTTCTATTAATGGGGTAGGATTAGCGTAGAGTGTGTCTTGAGTCGATCTCTTCTGAGATACACAAGTGATTAAAATAAGCAAACAAAAGCAGAGAGGTGAGAGAAGAGTGATGACAAGCCACGACGAGATAGATTGCCAAAGAAACAGGACACAGCTAAAGAGACACAGATCTTCCCCTGGAGCCAACAGAGAGGAAGTTTCCCCTAGAGCCAGTGCCTTGAATTCTGCCTCCCAACCTCCTGAACTGTGAGAAAAGGGATTTCTGTTTGTTAAAGCCACCACGCACAGTATTTCTGTCCTGTTGTTAAGCATTGTGTTGGTTCCGGATTATAGCGACCCTGTGCACAACAGAACAAAACACCGGCCGGTCCTGCACCATCTTCGCAACCGTTCTGGTATTTGAACTCCTGCTGCAGCCGCTGTGCCAGTCCACCGTGTGCAGAATCTTCCTCTTTCCCATTGCCCTTCTGCTTTGCCGAACATGATGTGCAAACATGATCTCTCCTGGCCACATGTCTAAAGTGTGTTAGATGAAGTCTCACCATCTTTGTCCTAAGCAGCATTTTGGCTGTACTTCTCCCAGGATAGCTTTGGTTGATGCTTTTGTCAATTCAAGCACTTTCCATAGTTCGCCAGCATCATAATGTATCACCACTTGTCTGTCCATCTGACATACCGTGGTGGCTTGTGTGTTGCTGTGATGCTGGAAGCTATGTCCCTCGTATTTCAAATACCAGCAGGGTCACCCTAAGTGAACAGGTTTCAGCATTTTCCAGACTCTGAAGGAATAGGCTGTCCAATTCTGAGAAATTAACCACTGAAACCCAGTAGGCAGCACCAAAACATTTCTGTTATGGTAGCACTAAATAACTACGACGCGAGGGGAGGATTTGAATCTGCAGAAAAAAGAGTCCCAAACCGCCTCTACTCAAGTACTCCCTCAATGCAAGAATACTTTGTTCTATTAAATTGGCATTCTATGATGCTCACCTTCCCGACACAACTGCTGAAAACAAAGCGGGTGCATAAGCAAATGTGGTGAAGAAAGCTGATGGTGCC
>NW_022104341.1:1155954-1157226 GCF_000313985.2 Echinops telfairi
TTGCTACTTTATAACTGTAATTTTGCCACTGTTATGAATTAGATGACCCCTGTGAAAGGGTCGTTCAACCCCCAAAGGGGTCTTGACCCACAGGTTGAGACTGCTGGTCTAGAGGAAAAGAAATTAAAAGTAAGTTATGGAAGCCATGGATGAGAGATCTCGAGAAGGAGGGAATAAAGAATCAACAGATAATAAAAGCATATCAAAGAACATCAAGACTGAGATGAGTAGAACCACCGAAGGACACATGGCATGGATACATATTACACAGTGTGGATACATGCACGTGGCATGGACACATGCTACATGGCGTGGACACATGCTACATCGCGTGGACACATGCTACATGGCATGGACACATACTACATAACCTGGGCACATGCTACATCACATGGACACATACTACATAGCCTGGGCACATGCTACATGGCGTGGACACATGCTACATGGTGTGGACACATACTACATGGCCTGGACACATGCTATATGGTGTGGACACATGCTACATGGCATGGAGAGATAGAATGATAAAATATAAAGTTAGTGGTGCAGAAAACCCAAGAAATGTGACCGGAGGGAGAGAAGGTGGAAGATAGAATTGGGAATAGAGGGAACCAAGGAGGGATTTTGTCAAGTATTAAGAACAACTTGGGTACCTACAGGGGGGAAATTCAAGAGAAAGGAAGCCATAGAGGATGTGAGAGAGAAGGGACTCCTGGTGGAGTTGATGAGGACGGGGTGCACACAAGGCGCAGTTGGAGGAATTTGCATGAACTGGAGAAGAGATTCTTCTTCCCTTGGATACACTGACTTTCAACGTTCCTAAAACAACACTCCATACATAGCCATCTGCTCCCTATGAAAGAAGACCCGTGTTCCTAATGAGATCTATTAATGAGATGACTGTACGGCTGATTCTACTTCATCCTTCCCCCACCTCCTCGCCCAGCAATCTCCCTGCACTGCGGGGAGAACAGTGAAGTTCTTGAGAAGCAGGGGGAAGAGCAGAAGCCAGTTGGGGTGGGGGACGGGAAAAGGAGTCAGCCTATGGTAGACCTAGAGGTCATGCCCCGCACTCAATGCATCCACTGAGATATTAAGTACACTGTGCACCCCCATCACTTTGTGGCAAGCCTGTTCCTGCCGCTACACCGATTTAAACTTGTTCTCACTTCCTCTGGCTTCCCTGGATCCTTGTCTCAATGTTTAGCTTACCCTTGTGTCGGGGGAGGTCAGATGCGCAGGCATTCCCTCCTCATCCCACCACCGGTG
>NW_022104341.1:1157326-1161421 GCF_000313985.2 Echinops telfairi
TGCACTTTGTCTTTCTCTCTCCTTCCCTCTTAGTTTGCTCCTGTGTGCTCTGAGCAGATGCGCCCATCTCCCCGAGCTGTAGCTTCAGTGCTGTCCTCTGTAGTGCATTCTTCTGGGAGGGGTCCATGTAGCTGGGATTGGGGCTGGCCCCACAGACCTCTCTATTGGTTCGCTGCTTCATGCCGGTATTTTGCATTCACATCTTGGTGCACCCGATTCTCACCCTCAAGGGTTTTGCCTGCGTTCAATCCTCTGACACTCTAGCTTCTGATTATTTGGGTAAAATTCATGTACTCAGGCCCCACATCATTTAAAAATATTTTTTTATAAAGTTAACAGATACACTGAACACAACAACATTACAAAGAGATTATGAATTCAAGAGAAAAGCAAAATTAGGAGAAAGTGGGTAAATCCAAGGATAAGGTGAAAATGTCAAAAATGCATTACATATAACTTTTCTATTTCTTACTTAAGGTGGTAATAAATTGAGTTTTGATCTTCCAAGCAGCCCATATAAAAAATATATTTTAAGGCATGAGATTCACTGTGCTTTCAAATGAGAGCAAGTCCAATGAAATTCAAGAAACAGGAAATCCAAATGAGAGAGTGGCTAAGGGGCCCTCCAGAAGGAGAGTTAAGGGAAATCCCAGGAATCAGCAGGCCTAGCAACCACCAGACTGTCTCCTGAGCTCTCAGGTGTCGCCATCAGAAGTAACTGATGGCGAACTCGTCTGAAAATACTGCTTACATGAACACCTGGCAAATACATAGAAATGAACCATACACGAAAGAGATCATCGTAATCCCAGTGTAACACATAAAGTAGTGCGGGAAAGGAAAACTAACAGATCCACCGTGAATCGCATTGATACTGGCATAAGACAGCAATCGCTGCGTGTTGATCTAAACAAATGTGTTATATTGAGAGAAGAGAATGTGCTCATGCATCCAGTGAAAATAGTGAAAGAGAAGTCAATCCTCTTTTATTGTAGAAAAATCAATAGTGTCTTTAGACCATCAAGAAGTATACTATAACCAGGTTATTTTAAAAATCAAAATCCACTGCCACCAAGCTGATTTCAACTTGTGTGGCACAGCGACCACCCAAGATAGGATGTCCATATTGTGAATCTTTAAAGGGGAGTCAGCCTCACCTTCTTCCCTCAGAGCTGCTGGTGGGTTTGAATCGCTGACCCCATGCTTACTAGCCAATATCTCTACCCGACAGCTCCATCAGGCCTCGTCAACACTGTTATTCCTTAAAATAAAACAAAACAACTGAGGTAGTTAGTTTATTGTGCCAACCTGGCTGATAAACACATCTGGGGGTAATTCAAGGGCAGAGGGATAAATGGCTCGGTGAGCCATGCCTTTCTTAGTTCTCAGGTCTCTTGCTTTCTGATGGTCAGACCAGGGTGCAGCTGCCTTAGCCAGTTCCCTGCTTCAACCGGCAAGGCTCACTTCCTGCAAGACATCCCTGAGGAGAACCAACATGGACCTACCCCGATGCAGCCCTGGGTGCTGGAGACCCCTGCCAGTGCTGAGATGCTTACAAGTTCACTGTAGTCGGTGTCATAGTGTGTGTTTTGTGAGATGGGGAGGACTTTGTGGATTGGTGTTGGACATATGGGCTAATGTTGGACTTGTGGGCTTGGGCACCACTGGGTTGGGATGTTTTCTTGATGTGCACTTACCCTTTCTATAAAACTCTCTCTTAGACATGAGTTTCTGTGGATTTGTTTCTCTAATGTACTCAGACTAACACAACAACTCACTGCCATCGAGTGGATTCTGATTCACCGCGACCCTACAAAACAGAGTAGAAGCGCCCTTGTGGGTTCCTGAAGTCTTTCACAGGAACAGAAATCCCATGTCTCTACTAGAGTGGCTAGTAGTTTCAAACTTCTGACCTTGTGGTTAGCAGCCCAACTCGTAACCCACTCTCTCACCAAGACTCCTTGTTACATGGAAACTGTTGTTGTTGTTAGATGCCATCGAGTCGGTGCCAACTCATGGTGACCCTGTGTACACACACCAGAGCCAGTTCCACGCCATCCTCACAATCGCGCTTGTGCTTCAGCCCAGGGTTGCAGCCACTGCCAATCCGTTTCTTTGAGGACCTTCCTCTTTTTTGCCGCCCTTCTCCTTTACCAAGCATGATGTCCTTCTCCAGGGACTGGTCTTTCCCGACAACACGTCCAAAGTATAGAAGAAGTCTTGCTATCCTTGCCTCTAAGAAGAACACGAGACTTATTTCCAAGACAGAGTTGTTTGTCCTTTTGGCAGTCCATGGTACTTCTAATATTCTTCACCAGCACCACAGTTCAAATGCAGCAATTCTTCTTCAGTCTTTCTTTTTAAATCATTTTACTGGGGGCTCGTACAACTCTTATCACAATCTATACAGCCGTCCATTGTGTCAAGCACATGTGTACATTTGATGCCATCATCATTCTCAAAACATTTGCCTTCTACTTGGTATGAGCTTCTCATTTTTTCCCTTCCCTCTCCGCTCCTCCCTCCCTCATGAATCTTCAGTCTTTCTTATTTAATATCCAACTTACTCGTGATATGAGGCAATTGAAAATATCATGTCTAGGTCAGGCACGCCTTAGTCCTCCGTTCTTTCAGGTAGTCCGTTCTTGATGCCTTCTTTCCGTCTCTTGATGGTTTCAGCATCATTCAGTGTTTTCCATAGAATCTTTCAAGATTGTATCACAAGGCTTGAATTTTTTCGTGTTCTTTCAGATATGCTGGATGTGTGGTTCCTTTATGTTTTTCTAATTCTAGGTCTTTGCACATTTCATCATAACATTTTACTTTGTCTTCTTGAGCTGTCCTTTGAAATTTTCTATTCAGTTATTTGACTTCATCCTCTCTTCCAGTCGCCTTAGCTAATCTATGATTAAAGGCAAGTATCAGCTTCTCTTCTGACATCCACTTTGATCTTTTCTTTCTTGTCTTTTTAATGACCTTTTGCTTTCTTCATGAATAGCGCTATTGACGTCATCCCACACCACAGCAAATCTGCTCTTGAGATGTTCTCAAGACTTAGGGGTTTAGACTCAAGGTCGTACTTTGGCCCTCGTGGACTTGTCTTATTTTCTTCAGCTTCAGCTTGAATTTACGCATGAGTAATTGATGATTTGTTCCACAGTCGGCCCCTGCCTTCATTTAAGCTGCTAATATTGTGCTTCCCCATCGTCTCTTTCCACAGATGTACTCAATTTAATTTCTGGGGATTCATCTGAAGAAGTCCACTTGTATTGTCACCTTTGTGTTGTTTAAAAAAGACATTGCAAAATTCTATCATGGGACCTCCAGCTTCGTTTCTTTCACCAAGACCATATTTTCCAACTACTGTTCCTTCCTCTTTGTTTCTAACGTTTGCGTTCCCATCACCAATAATGATCAATGCATCATAATTGCAGGTCTGATCAAGTTCCAACTAAAGATGTTGGTAGAATTCTTCAGTAGCTTTTGTGGTTGGTGCATACATTTGAATAATAGTCGTACTGACTGAATTTCCTTGAAGGCAGATAGACATAATCCTAGCACAGACTACATTGTACTTCATAACAGATCTTGAACTGTCCTTTCCGAAGACAGCACTGTTCCTCTTGATGATGTCATGCCCAGCAGAGAAAGCGATATGACTTTCTGATTTAAACTAGCCAATACCAATCCATTTCGGTTCATTAATGCCTAGGACATGGATCTTTATGTGCTCTATTTCATTTTTAACAACTTCGTTTTCTTAGATTCATACTTTGCACATTCGAAGTGCTGACGATTAGATTTTGCAAGCTGTTTCTACTCACCTTGAGTTGTACCCCGTCAGCAAATGAGGATCCCAAGGGCTCTGCTCCCACGGGCAGGCTCTACTCCATTCCTATCACCATGGTCAACTCTTCTTTGAGAAGGCAGCTCCTCCTCAGTTACTGTCCGAGTGCGATCAGGTCTCAGGCATCAAAGACCCAGAACAAAAAATCATATCAGTATGAATGAGGGGAGCTGATGGTGCCTGGCTATCAAAAGATATAGTGTCTGGGGTCTTAAAGGCTTGAAGGTAAACAAGCGGCCATCTAGCTC
>NW_022104341.1:1162932-1171463 GCF_000313985.2 Echinops telfairi
CAATGAATGTACAAATGTGCTTTACACAATTGATGTATGTATGGATTGTGATAAGAGTTGTATTAGCCCCTAATAAAATGATTCTTTTAAAGTGAGTGAAGGGAAACATAAGTCAGTGTAAGCCATGAAAAAAATAATGATTTATAAATTATCAAGGGTTCATGAGGGAAGGGGGAGGGGGGGAAATGAGCTGATACCAAGGACTCAAGTAGAAAGAAAATGTTTTGAAAATGATGATGGCAACATATGTACAAATGTGCCTGACCTCATGGATGGATGGATGAATTGTGATAAGAGCTGTAAGAGCCCCTAGTAAAATGATTTATAAAAACAAAACAAGTAGGGTATTAGCAGTGGACTTGAGAAAAGGGAGAGGTGGAGAGAAATTTAGGAGAGTCCACAGGACCTGGGACTATTGAATGTGAGGGGCTCGCTAATATTTGGCTTGAACACCTGGTTGGTAAAAGGTGGTTTCTGTAGCCACGAAAGTGTTTTTACACTGTGTTTGGAAATGCCTGCGGGTTTCCTGTAGCCCTACGTGGCAATGAAGAGGAGGATGGGGAGAGTAGAGGGGCTACCATCCAACCAGAGAAACCCTGCATTTGTCTATTCTACTTTAGGCTTTTGCTTAGGACTGATTTGCTTTTTCAATCACTGATGGAACAACAATTCATTGGAGACTGTCATTCTCTATGGGAACAGGAAACGTCACCTGTCTCCCTTAGATTGGCTGGTGGGTTCGAACTGCTGACCTTGCAGTTAGCACTCCAATGCTGCACAAGGAAATAGATAGGAAATTAAGATAGTTTATAGTTATTAGATGCTTCCAATGGTCTGAAGCTAGGTTAAGCATTTAAACTGGATTATCTCATTGAAAGGAGCACTGGTGGCACAAACATTGAAGCGCTCAGATAGTAACTGAAAGATTGGCAAGTTGAACCCACCTAGTAACTGCACCGGAGAAAGCCCTGGTGATTTGCAGCTATAAAGATCACAGCCAAGGAAACCCTGTGGGACAGTTCTATTCTGCCGCCCGGGGTCATGGTGAGTCAAAGTCAACCTAATGGCACCTAACAACAGAAACACCTCATTTTATCGAAACCCGTTGTCCATGAAGAGGCTCTTACTAGCTTGCCAATTCTTACTGCTTCGTTTTCTAATTTTATTTTAAGCTTGGAAATCTAAATGTTTGTGAAAATCCTCTGACAGTTACTTATTGACAGAGTGATTAAAAAAGAAAAAAGGCAGAAACATTGGACAGTTCAAAGGAATCCGCTCCTCCTGAGAATAGCATCGGCCTGCAGGCCCTGATTTGTGTGCTCTGACAGTCTTAGGTTGTTTGGGTCTTAATAGTTTCTGCTGAAACTACGGCCTTTTCTCAAAGAAAACAAAGCAAAAGAGACTGTATGAACCAAGATACATTGTCCTTCTGGGCTTCTGTGTCTGTGAAGTCATCCTTGCACAAAGGCACATTCTCTCAAAGGCAGTGGTGATGAGAGCTGCTGGCCAACGGACCTGAGGTCTGGAAAGGGTGAGATGACCCAGTAGAACCTGGATGAGCATGATCTCCATCGGAATGAGGCCATGGAGTTGGATGGAGACAATGACGGTCAAGTCTGGGGACCATCTGGTCACAGCTTGGTAATTATGATCATCGTGTCCACTGTGAGGGAGGCCTGGTGGCGAGGGAACTTTGGAACTGGACATATAAATAGTAGTTGAAAAGAATGACTGACTTGTTTTTCTGCTCCTGGGCAAGGAGGAGGGATAGAGATAGAGATGGAGGTAGAAGGAGAGAGAGAGAGAGAGAGAATTATCCTAAGGAAATGGCTCCCGCAATTGTGGAGGTCAGGTGTCAGAGTGGAGGCTTCTCCTAACTCATGTGATTATAGGGGCTGCTGGACCCGCAATTGGCAGGTCAAATAGCAAGTTGTTGACTCACAGGACTGTAGAGGCTGTCAAATCCCCAAACCAGTGGGTCAGATGTCAGGCTACTAACTGGCAGGGCTGCCGAAGCTGGCAAATTCAAGGATCATCAGGTCAAACGACAAACTGCTAGCTCAAGTTCTAAGAACCTGAGACCAGGTGATGATGAATTAAATACAGGGTCAAAAGAAGGGAAAACCTTTCCAGAGCATCCACATACACGTATATTAGATGCGGGTCTCACCAACCATGAAACCCATTACATCAGAAGAGTGTGACTGGTGTCACACCCTAGAGGAAAATGCCATCAGAAAAGAAAGCAGAAGATACATACATCAGATTAGAAAACTAGAGAACAAACCCACAACACTGGCAATTAAGACCCAGCCAAGTTTACACATCATGCTAACCATTAACCTAGCCAGAACCCTGAACTTTCACAAGTAGATGACAAGCCATCAGCACTTCAGCCTATTAAGGAATATGGATCTGCCTTTCATTGGTAACAAGTGAAATTGAATTTCATGCATTTGCCACATGGCATAACTTCTGAGTTCCATGCAGCTTGATATTTACAAGCATTCAGTTGCAAAAAATTGTATTAATGGGAGGCAAAGGACATACAGCCCTATTATTCTTATTTTGTTGTGGTGGTTAGGTGTCATTGAATGGTTCCAGCCCAAACACTGCCTGTCCCGTGCCATTCTCACAACCGTTCTGATGTCTGGGCCGACAGTTGCAGCCACTGTGTCGATCCACCTCTTGAGGGTCTTCCCCATTTTTGCTGTCCCTCTGCTTAACCAAGCAGGATGCCCTTCTCCAGGGATCAGTCTCTCCTGACAGCGTGTCCAAAGGAGGTAAGAGGAAATCTTGCTATCCTTGCCTCCATGGAACATTCTGGTCATATTTCTTCTGAGCCAGCCTGGGCTGTCCTTTTAACAGTCCCGCACCACTACTCAAACCCGCCACTTCTGCAGTCTTCCTCGTCCGACGTCCAGCTTTCACATAGGAGACCATGGGAAACGCCACAGCTTGGCTCAGGCGCACCTCAGCTCTCAAAGTTACATGTTTGCTTTTCTATGCAATACTCCATAGAGGCCTTGTACGGTAGATTTAAATAATGCAGCTCATCTTTTGATCTCTTGACTGCTGCTTCCATGGACACTGATTATGGATCCAAGCAAGATGAAATCCTTGACAACTTCAACTTTTTCTCCATTTATCATGGTGTTACCTACTGGTCCAGTAGTGAGGAATTTGGTCTTCTTTACATTGAGTGTTAACCCATACCATTAATGAATACGGAGATCAAGGTTGCAATCCTTGATCTCCATCAGCAAGTGCTTCAGTCCTCCTCACTTCAGCAAGCAAGATTGTGTCAATTGCATATCACAGGCTGTGAGATCGTTAAGGTTTATTGTGCCAACAACACATGTGGGGTTAATTGAAGGGCGGAGAGATAAACGGCTCGGTGAGCCTCTTCTTTCTAGTTCTCCGGTCTCTTGATTCATGATGGTCGGACCAGGGTGCAACTGCCTTACCAGTTCCCTGCTTCAGCTGGCAAGGCTCACTTCCTGCAAGACATCCCTGAGGAGAAGCCACATGGACCTACCCCAATGCAGCCGTGGGTGCTGGAGCAGCTGTGTGGAGACCCCTGCCAGCGCTGAGATGCTTACACACTCACTGATTCAGCTTTCCTCCTGCAGTCGGCATCATTGCATGTCTTTTGTGAGATTGAGGTGGACTTTGTAGATTGGTGTCGGACATAAGGGCTAATGTTGGACTTATGGGCTTAGACAGCACTGGGTTGGGATGCTTTCTTAATGTACACTTACCCTTTATATAAAACTCTCTCTTATATACATATGAGTTTCTGTGGATTTGTTTCCCTAGTTTACCCAGACTAACACAGGCTGTTAATAAGCCTTCCTCCCTAGAGTGTTGGAAGCATGGATGTTATTTGAGGACTAAAGTGTGCCTGACTCAAGACATGGTATTTTCACCTGCCTCCTGTAATGTGAAAGTTGGACATTGAATAAGACAGATAAAAGAAAACTTGATGCATTTGAACTGTGGTGTTGGTGAAAAATATTGAAAGTCCCATGCAGTGCTAAGAGGACAAACAAGTCTGTCCTGGAAGAAGTACCGGCAAGACTTCCTCTTAACTACTTTGGACGTGTTGTTGGGAGAGACCAGTCCCTGGAGAAGGACATCGTGCTTGGTAAAGTGGAGGGGCAGCGAAAGAAGAGGAGGGCCCTCCTGTGGCTTGACACAGTGGCTCCAACAATGGGCTCAAGCCTAACAACTGAAAGAATGGTGCAGGACGGGGCAGTGTTTCATAGGATCGCTAAGGGTCAAAACTGACTCACTGGCACCTAACGACAATCACACGAGGCAGGCAAGAAGCCCTGGTGGTGCACACAGTTAAGCATGCAGCTGCTTACTGAAGGCTGGCCATTCAAGCCCAACCAGTGTCCTCGGAGAAGAAAGGCCCGGTGATTTGCTTCTGTAAACCTTCCGTCAATAAAACCCTAGGGCAGCTCTCCTCTGCCACATCACCATGCTCGGGAGACATCCACCCGAGGACACCTAAACAAAGGAAACCATGTGTAGGCACTGCTCCAGGTGCTGGCGGTGAGGACAAATGCCTGCCCTCAGGGAGATTCCACTTTACGGGAGAAGACAACGATTAAACAGATGGGTAACAGCTAACGCATGACTGACGGAGTAAAATAAAACATGGAAGTGGAAAAGGGAGTGGCGGTTACCACCTTCGTTTTAAATAAAATGACTGGGAAATTTCAACAAAAAGGAGACTTTAAGCAAAAAGTTGACAGAGAAGTGGGAGTGAACCACACATCCATCTGAAGCCAGAACATTCCCCATAGAGGAAAGGCCAAGCACAGAGGCCCGGAGGTCAGGTAGGGCAGGCACACTCACGAATTAGCCAGTAGGGCAGTGTGACTGACGGAGCCAGGGAATATTTAGAGGGTGAGTTCAGAGAGACACCAGATCAACCTTTGTGGGACATGATAAGGCATTGGAATGTGTTTGCCTCTCGGCTTGAGTGTGGTGGAAAGCCTGCCCTAGAGCCTCGAGTCTAAGGCACTGTGTGGAATGCTATGGTGTACAATAGGAGCCCTTACTCTATTTGGGGTATCCACGTAGGTTGAGATGCCATTTGAGTTATTTAATGTTACTTTCCACAATGCTTGTTGGCCATTGAACCAGCAATGTGGCTAAGCTAAGACAAGTCAGAGGCTAGTTGTGGGGGAGTAAGGGTAGAGTGAGGCAGTAGGAAACAGTTTTGCCTTCAGGAAAAGATGGTCTAAAGTAGATTATAGCTCCAAGACAAGCCCAGAAAAAGGCAGTTTGCCCATACTCACCCCTCTCCATCCCCACCCCCCCTCCAGCATACACACACACACAAACCCACTGTCATTGTGTTGATTCTAACTCATAGCGACCCTATATAGGATTTCTGAGGCTACATATCTTTAAGGAAGCAGAAAGCCTCATCTTTCTTCCAAAGAGTAGCTAATGGGTTTGAGCCACCAACTTTGTGGTTAGCAGCCCAATGCCACCAAGGCTATGGAACATGCCTAGGTGTGTCCTTAATGATTTCCCAGGAAATAGTCACATGTAACATAATTTAAGTTAAAAGGTGGGGACCTGGTGACGATGACCCAGTGCTGCATGGTCATGAATCTTACCCCAGCCACCATGGAGCCAGGTGGCTGAAGCCCCAGACCCACCTGTAAGCGCTTAACCTGCAATTCTGTATGTCTTCTAATCGTGGTTCTCCCCTCAATCCACCTCCTTCTGTTGTCTTGCTTATGACAGTGATGGATGGACTTGCCACCAATCATGATCTTGTGATGATTTACTCTGTTTTCTCTCAAGTATAATGAGCCCCATGGCCCCGAGTCACAGGACTCCATTGACCTCCATTGACTGTGGGCATGCTGACAGCTCCCCTCATCTGGGATGATTGTCTTTGTTTTCTCTTTGTCTTGTTTTTTGTTTTTAAATCCACCAACTCAGAGTGGCCTTATATGGCAGAGCAGCACTGCTCCACAGGGCTTCCCAGGCTGTAATCTTTATGGAAGGAGACTGCCTCATCTTGCTCCCTAAGAGCAGCTGGTGGGTTTGAACCACTGACCTTTCAGTTATTGGCCCAACACTTAACCCACTGTGCCACCATGGTTCCCTTATGTAAGGCTTACTAAAGAAATCTCAATAGAACATGTTTGAAACTAGGGTATTACCGCCCCCCAATACAGAGGGGGGAAACCTTAACTCAGAGGACCCCCTTTTCACCTGCAAACTCCAAATCTTCTCAGTCTGGTCTCCCTAACCTTCATGACTCTCCCTGCTCCGCAGCGCCCCCAGAGCCAGTTTTACGCAGTACATGTCTCCCGTTCTGTTTGTTTGGGTTTTGCTTTTAAAATAATATTTTTATCAATTATACATATTATTAATAAATCATTTTATTTGGGGCTCTTACAGCTCTTATAAGAACCCATAAATCAACTGTATCAAACGCATTTGTACATATGTCGTCACCATCATTTTCAAAACATTTTCTTTCTACTTGAGCCCTTGGTATCATCTCCTCTTTTTTCCCTCCCTCCCCAACCCTCCCACCTTCATGGACCCCTGACAACTTATAAATCATGATTATTTTCATATCTTGCACCATCCGCTGTCTCCCTTTGCCCATGTTTCTGTTGTCCATCCCCCTGGGGAGGGGTCGATCATTGTAGTCCATTCCTTGTTTCTTCCCCTACCTTCATGGTAGTGCTACTCCCATTACTGTTCCTAAGGGACTTATCTGTCCTGGATTCCGTGTGTGCAGAACAGTGTACATGCTCCGGTCTAGCTGGATTTGTAAGGTAGAACTGGGGTCATGATAGTGGGGGGTCAGGAAGCATTAAGAACTAGAGGAATGTTGTGTGTTCCCTCGTGCTGTGCTGCACCCGGGCTGTCTCGTTCTTTCCTTATGACCCTTCTGTGAGGGGATGTCCAATTGTCTGCAGATGGGCTTTGGGTCTCCACTCCGACCCCCACCATTTGCATCAATATATTTATTTGTTTGGGGTCTTCTGATGCCTGATCCCTGATCCTGTTGACACCTCATATCACACAGGCTAGTGTGCTTCTTCCATGTGGGCTTTGTTGCTTCCCTGCTAGGTGGCCTCTTGTTTAACTTCAAGCCTTTAAGACCCCAGATGCTATATCGGCGAGGAGGGTTTAGAATGCCTGGTAGGGTTTGATCAAGTGCAATATAGCTGAGAGAAAGTACTGAGAGCCAAGTGAAGGTCAAACATGATAGTGAGACAGGAGGAAAGTAAAAAGAAATAGAGCAATGGTTCTCAACCTGTGGGTCAGGGCCCTTTTGGGGGTCGAACGCCCCTTTCACAGGGGTTGCCCAACTCATAACAGTAGCAAAATGGAAGTTATTAAGTAGCAATGAAAATAATTTTATGGTTGGGGGCTCACCACAACATGAGGAGCTCTATTAAAGGGTCACGGCATGAGGAAAGTTGAGAACCACTGAAATAGAAGAAAGAACAAGGAGGCTGTTCTACATCTTGGTCGCTATAGAGCTTCCACCACCCGACAACTTTCACCCGACAACCTCCACTAACAACAGAACGGTGGCTGTTGAGCTGGTCCCCGGCGCCCCCCGCCCTCCCCCCCTGTGTGTCAAAGACCGTGCTCGGCAGGACTGCAGGGACTGTCATTTTTGGAAGCAATCACCAAGATTATCTTCTGTGGCGCCTCTGGGAGCATCGAACTGCCAACCTTTGGTTTCGTAGCCCAGCCCTTAACCGTTTGCATCACCCAGGCACCCATAACTGTCAACAGTGCTCCCATTGTTTGCAGGAAAATCTCAATTTCCCTAGTAAAGCTTTCAAACTCTGTAATTGGGCTTCCCCACACCTCCTAAACCTTTCTCCGGCCACTCTCCGAGGAGCACATTGCATCTTGAGCATTGTGGAACAAAGTCTAGCTCCCGCTCACACCTTTTCCTGTCCAAGCTGCCCTCCCGCAGGCGGCTCCCATTCCGGTTCCCTAGCCACCCTGGCAGGTGGTGGGTGGGTAGCAACCAGAGCGTCTATGTTGTCAGCAGTTCTCATCCCCGGTGTGTCTCTTTGGGGAGGTACCCCCCACCCCACCCCGGTTTCTAACTCTCCATTTATTTCATGCATGCTTTCAAGGCATGACAGAAACGTGTTTCATCTCAGAACCCCCAGGGCTAACACAGTTCCATTAAATTTCATTTAAAACCAATAACCTCTTCCACCCCACCTGTGCAGTTAGACTGCAGCTCTCCTTTTCCTTAGTATTTCTTGCACCCCACCACCACCACCACCACCACCGCCCCCCCCCTCCACCCGCACAATAGCCACAGTTTGAGTTTTACTAATTACGTATTGAGATAGCCAACAAAGATTCAGGCACCCTCCACCTCAGTAAAATTTCTCGGAGTCCAGTGGTGTGGGGCATGTCGAGATATTCCCACTAAAGTGAAGGACAAGCTATTGCATTTGGCGCCCCCAATGACTGGAAAAGAGGCTCAACGCCTAGTGGGCCTCTTC
>NW_022104341.1:1173649-1174846 GCF_000313985.2 Echinops telfairi
CTGTGGCTGGGCTGGGCCAGCAGCACCTCGCCCGAGCCCCAGGGGAGGAACTGTGGTTTAGGGCCAGAAGCAGAAAGCACTTCAAAGAAAGCAATGGAACAGACATTTCATGTCTCCAGCAGATGGGAAAATCGCCAAGGCAAGAAAGTGTCCTCCAAAGCAGGGAGCGCATTCAAAGCCATGAAACACGAACCGGGACCTGGGCCCTTCTCCTGTCCCTGCCCCGGCACACAGAGTCACCGGAAGCCCTGGAAGTGCTGAAGATCTTTCCATGCCCCTTAGCCACGTGCCGCCCAGAACACATTGCTCACCTGCCCTCTCCCCAGTTCGGGGAGCCCGCCTGGCCACAGCCCCGAATGGCAGCGGCCCCCATCAGCAGACAGGCGAGGCCTCAGGTGTAAACCATCACCCGATCTTGCCCACAAACTGAAATGACAGGATTTCAGAGATGGTAAATCTCAGACGCAAGAAGTAAGACAGCTTCAGCTCTCTCCCTCAGAGAGGCTGGTGGGTTTGAACTCCCAACCGCATGGTTCGCAGCCCAAGGCTCAACTCATTGTGTCATCAAGGATCCTGGACAGAAGCTGTCGAGCTTAGAATATTATGCTTCTTCCCCACCCTCCTCGGCTTCAGGACACTTGGGAAAGCATCCAGTGACATTCAACCAAGCTGAGCTCCCAGCGGCACCTTTCCAGGGACACCAGGCCAGTATCCTAGAGTAGAAGTTGCTGTGGGAGCAGCCCAAGGGCCGTTCACGAAGGGTGGGCAGTGAAAGCCCACCCTGCCACACCCCCAAGGAGCCCGGGAAGCAGTTCTCCTCTGGAACCCAGCATCACTCTGAGTTGAAAATCGGCTCAACAGCACCCAGCAACCACAGCCATCACTAGGGCTGGTGTCGCCCTCCCCGCCACCGCAGGCAGGTGCCAGTGCTGATCTGTGCTGCCCCTGGCCCACTTCATGTGGCTCAGCTCTTCTCACTGGTCAAGGCAGAGCCCCTCCTCCCCACGGTTCATGGGGCTGGGAGAGGAGGCGGTGGCATTTGGTACAGCAGTGGCCAGTTACACCCAGTGAGGCCACTGCTTTCGCAGTCCTTCCCTTGAGGCAGCACCATCCCTGGGCTCATTCCTCTCTCAGGATGTCAAGGGGTACGTGCCATCTGTGCCCCATCACTGCTCACAACACCACCTCCTCCCACAG
>NW_022104341.1:1174946-1175871 GCF_000313985.2 Echinops telfairi
CATTCCTTGTATTATATATCTATCTATCTGTATATAATTTAACAGTTCATTTCTTGTATTATATATTTATCTATCTTTATAAATATATATATATATAATTACTAGCAATCTGGTTTTGTCTCTCTAGAGAACCCTGTCTAACACACGTATGTACATGTGTTATATCCTCCTCTAGATTTGGATTTTATTATTTATAATCCTTGGATCACACAGGCTGGTGTGCTTCTTCCATGTGGACTTGATTGACACCTCACATAGATGCCTGCGTGTTTTGAGAGAAAACTGTAAGACCCCAGGCGCTATTTGGACAGCCAGGCACCTCTGCAGCACGCTTCACTGATTTCTTTACCACACTTAGCACTCATTTCTTCAGTGATCTCTCCATGAGGGTGAGTAGAGAGCCTCATCTTTCTCCCTCAGAGTAGCTAGCAGTTTCAAACTGCTGACCTTGCAGTTAGCAACCCAATTCACAAGTCAGTATTTAACTGAGGGCCAACCCAGGGAGCCAAGCATAGTCATCTTAGCTTCCTGACCTGTGTGAACTTGGCTAACTATTTAACCTCTAAGCCCACCCAAATCTCCTTTTTTTTTTTTGGAAAACGAGGTTAATGCCTTCTTCATAGCACTTCTTGCAGGAGCTAAATGAGCCACTGTAAAGGGCTTGCTCTTGATTAAGGGTTCAGCAAAGGCAGCTGTCATCATGAGAGATTCCACATGGGGCTTCTCAAGCTCCTGCGAAGTTTGGTCTCTTTTGAAGCAGAAAACTCCTCACAAGGTCCCCAAGAGCACATCTGCTGAAACACTAACTTCATTGTGTTAGTTACACACAAATGGTCTGAGAATTTCTGTGAAACCCCATAAAGTGGAAAAGTGAAAACCGAGTAATGGTTGGAGAAGTGACAGAACCTGAAACCGGATCCTCAGT
>NW_022104341.1:1177647-1178842 GCF_000313985.2 Echinops telfairi
CAGTACAGAGAGTTCAGTTCAACTCACTTCCCTGGAACAAATAATATACTAGAAGTCCTTCAACTCAAGGTCAAGGAAACAGCTGAGTCTTCCCTCAGCCAATGCAGGCAAAGTCCACCCACAGGCAGCAAGCAGCAGGGTGGGTCACCAATAGTCAGCAACTCAGAAGCTTAGCAAAGCAGGCCCCGATGAAATATCGAACTCAAGCAATGCAAGATGACAGGATCCACCAGCCTCAAGTTTAAATGATGTACACACCAGCAGCATGGGCAAGTAGGTCTTGAAGGAACCCCAAGCTCTAGCTACATGATCCACAGGTTGGCTATCCTACAGGTAGTGTAGCCCACAAGTTGAGGCAGAGAACTAGCTAAAGCAGCGGTATGATGGTCTGATTCAACCACCAGAGAGCAAGAGAGGAGTGGGGTTCCCTGACCCATTTATCTCTTTGCCCTCTAATCAAACTGCAACCTGATTAATCCCACATGTTCCTATTGGCCAGGTTGGCACAATAACCCTACCTATCACAACAAGGCTGAGACTGAGCATCCTCTGCAGGGGCTTGGAGCAAGCATTCCCTGCCACATGCCCTGATAGGCATTCAAATGAGAGTTCAACTGTTGGCCCATGTGCTCAGAGACCTGAGACAGACTCTCTTTCTTTCTGTCACTTTCTGTTTTCTTTGTGCATTTTTTGCCATCATCGTTTTTTTTCTTTATTAAATCTTTTATTGGGGGCTCTTACATCTCTTATCACAATCCATACATTCATCCAGTGTGTCAAGCACATTTGCACATAGGCTGCAATCTTCATTTTCAAAGCATTCTCTTCCCACTTGAGCCCCTGATAGCAGCTCCCCATTTCTCCCCTCCCTTCCCCACCCGCCCTCCCTCATGAACCCTTGATAAGTTATAGATTATTATTTCCATATCTTACATTGTCCTCTGTCACCCTCACCCACTTTTCCATTGTTTGTCCTCTTGAGCGGGGGTTATAGGTTGATCCTTGTGATCGATTCCCCCTTTCTCTCCTCACCCTCCCCTAATCCTCCTGGTATCTCTACTCTCCTTATTGTCCCTGAGGGGTTTGTCTATCCTGGATTCCCTGTGTTTCAGGCTCTTATCTGTAGCAGTGTGCATGCTCTGGTCTAATCTGATTTGTAAGGTAGACTTGAGGTCATGATAGTGGGGGGAAGAAA
>NW_022104341.1:1180491-1182183 GCF_000313985.2 Echinops telfairi
GGATCCTGGTCCAATCTGATGGTGTCTCTATGGAAGAGAAGGGGTCATAACTGTATCTTCATGCCATGAAACACCTCGGCCGCCACGAGCTGGCAGGCATGCGGGAGGAGAGCAAGGCTCTGGACAGACTTCTGCCCTTCAGAACTGAGAGAATAAAGCCCTCTTCACACACACCGCCTGGGGGCGCGACTTTTGTACGGTGCCATGGCAAAGTTGTGCGAGTGAGGGCGGGGGTGATTTTTTCCCTACCTTGTACCTTCTCATTTATCCATAATTAGCACGTATTGTTTTTTTAAACAGGACACAAACCCGCACCAAACCCACTACCATCAAGTCGATTCTGACTCTTAGAGACCCTGAAGGGCAGCCCCTGTGGGTTTCTGAGGCTGTACCTTTTTACGGGAGTAGAAAGCTTCCTCTTTCTCCCAAGGAGGGGCTGGTAGGTTTGAGCGGCTGACCTTTGAGTTACAATAGGTCCCCACTACGGCTCCTTAAATGGGGCACAGAAAGCCACAAAGTACCTCTCTTTTTCAAACACACACTAGATGCACATATTTTTAGAGCAAACTTTTGATCACTTTGCCCATACGGAAAGGGCCGGGTTTGGAAAGGCTCAATGGACACAGGAGAGAGCCATTGCCCGTGCAGGCTGTGGAAAGTGCCTGGTCCGGCAATTTGTTCAAAAATGAAAAATTTCAGGACAGTGAAATTACGCCAGATCTGGGGCCCTGCTAAGCACAGGATTTTACATATCTCACACACCAGAAAGCCAGTCTGGACCACTGGCTTCAAACAGGACATCCTCGCCCAGCCAATGAGGGCAGGGGGCTGGCACTCACCTCAAAGGAGTGGACAACAAGTCCCACTGCCTCCTTACCTGTTGCTGGACAAAGAAAATTCATATTCTTTGTGAGTCTAGCTTCCCAGCAATCAACCTCTGCAACGGGGGCATACTTCATCATGTATATGCAAATCAGGAGCCAGCCAGAATAACTAAAGCTATGGATCTTAACCATTTTTTAAAAGTAGCTGCTTATTTATTCTATTTTAAGAATAACAGAAAGATGCCAAGTCATCTCCTACCCTGAAATTAATGGTAGTCCCTACTGAGAACAGGATGTGAGATCGTTTTCAAAAGCGGTTTCTGGTTATTTTTCCCACCAGAATCGCTCAGAAGCCTTATTTGTGGAGGATTGTGGTCTTCTCCTGAGCAGACACCCTTTCCTTGCCAGTGCCTGCCCTTGGGAAGCCGCGGTGAGTTCATACACAAATCTCCCCGTCGTTAGATGCCCTCCGCCGTTCTGACTCCTTCGACAGACGGAAAACACTGAAGATGACGGCCCTGCATCATCCTCACAGTCACTGCCATCGCACCGAGGGCCTACCTTCCTTCCACTGACCCTCTACTTTACCCAGGGATCCTGGCGCTGCAGAGCAGGCTACAAGTTGGCTCTGCTAGCCTCAGGGTCAGCGGTTCAAACCCACTGGCCGCTCCTCGGGAGAAAGAAAAGGCTGTCTGCTGCCGTAACAATTTATCGTCTCAAAAACCCTAAGGAGTAGTTCTACTCTGTCCTGTAGGGTTGCCATGTGTTGGAATTGACACGATGGAAGTGAGTTTGGGATTTTTCTTGTGCGGTTGTTTCTTCGCCGTTTGAGCCATGCTGCAGGCACCAGCAAATGCAGGGCTGGGAA
>NW_022104341.1:1183343-1184511 GCF_000313985.2 Echinops telfairi
GTCATTTGAGCCAGGGCTCTGTCTAACAAGGTTCACAGAGCCGCGTTCCCCCTGGTGACCAAGGGAGGGCGGCTGGCGGAGGCGAGTTGACTTGATTGTCAGAGGGGAGCGAACTCCTCATTACCCAGCCCTTGGATTAAGTTATGGGCAAAGCATCGCTCTCCCTTGGCAAACAGCCGCAGTGGCTGCCTGCCGCCGAAACACAAACACACCCATGTGAGACCACCGTCAGCCACCTGCGTGAGCCCGAGCTGTGGAAATCAGATGTAGAGCTGCTCAAACTGCTGCCCCTGACATCTCCAAGAGACGCTGTCTCTGAGCCCAAGCTGCGTGTGGGATGGAGCAGCAAAGGACCCCCATCCCACCTTTCCTCCAATGATCAACAAAGCCCTCTGATTCCTCGAATTGCAGGATGTAGAGCCCTATATCCCCACCAATCGATTACCTCGGAACTTCTTGCCCTTTGGCACTTCCTCTTTATCATCTTGCTGAAAAATGGAATAAAGCTGGAATGTTGAAAAATATTCCCAACTGCCGCTCGGGAAAATACACTCAACAATGTTTATACAGAACCCAACGGGAGAAGACCCCAATACCGTGCCCCTAATTGGACACTTGGGACCTACTTTCTATACATCCCTTGGTGACCCAAGCTGTGTGCTACAGACTACTGGGACTTGGCACTTTGTCCTTTTGAGGGATACAGCATCCTTCATAGGCCACCTCAGAAGGATTCGATGTGGAAACCCCACTTAGCAATATGGGCTTTACTTCAAAACACACCTGTAGTGGATTTGCGGAACCAGCACACTTCCTTGGACTTAAGGCTGAAATGCACTGGTCTGAGCAGATGACTGCTCTTCCAAGGCGACGGGATGGTCATCATTGGACTGTGGTTCAGAGCCCTTGCTCCGAGTCTCCCTAATGAATGGTGGCCTGGGACTACCATGTATTTATTTTTTTAATGCCCTCCTTGCTTTCTTGTTACATATATTAACCTTGTATGTATGGTTCTGCCTTTCTAAATAAGTGTTTATCAAAATATGTCCCTATCAGAAATAGATCTATGTGCCTATATTTATAGGTTTAGTATTAAAGTAGAAGAAGGACATTGGGCCTCCACTCAAGTACTCCCTCAATGCAAGAATACTTTCTTCTATTAAATTGG
>NW_022104341.1:1185423-1192072 GCF_000313985.2 Echinops telfairi
AAGGGAGGGGGAGCAAGGACGGATGGGAAAAATGAGGACCTAATGCCAGGGGTTTAAGTGGAGAGGAAATGTTTTGAAAATGATGAGGGCAATGAATGTACAAATGTGCTTGACACAATTGATGTATGTCTGTATTGTGATAAGAGTTGTATGAGCCCCTAATAAAATGATTTAAAAAAATTTTTTTTAATATGTCCCTATCGCCAACCCTCGTTGTCTGTGTAAATAGTGTCCAGTCACTTAAGAGTTTAATCTGTACAAGTCAACAGTTCATGTATTACAGTCTGCAACTGGCCTGTATAATTTTCTTTCTTCAGCCGGGTTCTAAATTTTAAAAACCCAAACCAAACAAACAAACTCATTCTCTTCCAGCTGATGCCGACTCATAGCAACCATGTACAACGGGATGGAACTACCACCTTGAGTGTCCAAGACTCTGACCCCCTCGGGATTGGAGAGAAAACCTCGTCTTTCTCCAGCAGAGCGGTTGGTGGTTTCTAACTGCTGACCTTGCAGGTAGCAGCCCAACACATAACCACTATGCCATGAGGGAGACTGCTTAAAATATATACCATTGGCTAAATGAATTATCGACAGACATTATCTATAGAATTACCTCATGTCCCAAGAGGGGTGATTTATAATATTCCCTATCATAAGTTCATAAATATATCTCTAAAGTGTACCAAAGACATATATAAACCATAGAAATATGAATGGATTTGGGGCTCATATTAATTTTAGCCCGAATCTAAGAACAATTTTTTTTAACAATCAGTTCTTATAACATAGCCCTGCTCCAAGCTTGCTCTCCAAGATATCACTGAAGACATGGGTGCTATAGCAAAGTGTGGTGAGGAAACCAGACGATGCCCGGCTATCAGAAAGAATAGCATCTGGGATCTTAAAAGCTTTTCTTCAAACAAGCAGCCTTCTAAGGGAGGCGTCAACTAAGTAATCATGGAAGAAGCACACCCACCTGAGTGATTCAAGGATTGTAAATACTATCTAAATTCAAAGGAGGGAATGGTATCAGGGCTTACATTGTGGCTACTCGGTTTGCGGAAGGCTATGGATGACAGTGGAAGCCCCAAGTTCATTGGCATGGTTCCCACATAGATTAAGTCCCTGGTGAAGCCCCTCTGATCATAATCAAGGGATGTGAATAGCCTTGATATCAGACAGAGAACAGTGTAAAGTCAGTTACGGCAGATGCATTTAGGTTAAAATGTCATATATTATCATTTGATCTCCCTTTTGACACATTTTAAAGTTATTTCAATTTTTAATATTTTCTCTTGGATTGAGGTCTTTCTGTGTTATATGTCTAGTCATTGGTTTGGGATTTTTTGTTTGCTTGCTTGCTTTCTGTTTGTGTTTGGTATGATTTTCTGTATATGAAATCCAGGACAGGTAGATGTAACTAAAGAGGGGCAGGGAAGGGTGGCAGGAAATAAGGAGCTAACAACAGTGAGTATGAGAAGAAAATGCTATGGAATAAATTGGGGATATGATTCCACAAGTCTTAAAAATATTGAAAGATTAAATTGTATGATGTGTGAAGCAGATCCCAATAAAAACCTATTTTAAAAAGAAATAAAGCAGTTTTCTGATTAAATAGAGGGAAAACACTCTGATGCTAATCTAGCTTCACCTCTCATCTAATGTTGGCTTCCTCTGTACAGCCTCATCCAGCACTCATCCTGGCCTTTGCTTGAGCACCCCCAGTAACAGGGAGCTCACCACCACTCAGGTAACGTAAAACCATCTGGGACCGTGCGGACTAATAAAAAGTTCTGCACGCAGGGTCAAATGAAGTGAACAGTTGGGGTCAGATACAGCAAGTCTGGGAGGCACAAGCATCAGCCTGAAGCTTCAAACCCAATCAGCGGCTCACGGAAGTCAGTGTGGTGATCTGCTGTCACCAAACAAGTTAGAGCTAAAAAAAAGCAAAAAACCTACTCCCTAAAGAGCAGTCGTATGTATGACACGTGGGGTCACCGCGAGTCAGGGTTGTCGGGACGGCCTGGGCTTTCACGCCTTTCTGACGTTTGACTGAGGCAGTGGTCTAGTCCCCAGAGGTCTCCTTAGTAAGCATCACCATCTGCTTAGAGTGTCCGCTTCTTCCATGGAAAGTAGAAATAGTTACAGTTGCCTTTCAGGGACTGTTGTGAGGATGAAACAGAACACATATAACAGGTGCCTGCTACATAGTAGCAGCTCTAATGATTATCTCCACCCAGGACAGACTACACCGATGCTGCTCCAGCCTGGGCAGTCCTGAGCAACCCAGGTGTGGTCACGCTTTGCTTCTATTAACGCTGTCCCTGGTGTATCAGAAAGGAGCCCTGGTGGCATAGTGGGTTATGTGTTGGACTGCTAACTGGAAAGTCAGCAGTTCGAATCCACCAGCTGCTCCTTGGAAGAAAGATGAGGCATTCTGCTCCAGTAAAGATTTACGGCCTTGAAAAATCCACAGGGCAGTTCCGCCCTGCCCGACAGGGTTGCTATGAGTCAAAATGGACTCGATAGCAGTGAGTCTAGAGTCTGCGGTACAGCACAGCAGTCGCATCCAGAGTGTGTAATCAGCCATATGACAAAGGATACCAAGCCCCAACCTTCCCTCTCTTTGTTTAAGCCTCTGGAACACCTACAGGCGGCTGTGAGAGTTAAATGGGAAAGGGTCTGTCAAGTGCACGTCGTAGGAGCCTGCCTGAGTTTCCTAGGGCTGATGTCCCAGCTAGACAGCGGGTGGCTTAAGGACAGCCATGTATTCTCTCCCAGTTCTGGGCACCAAGTGGCTACATTCAGGGCAGAGGCTCTAGGGGAGCCTGTCTTTCCGTCTGCTCTGAAGGAAGCTCTGTGTCTATCAGCTTCTGTAGCCCCAGCACGCATGGTTCCTCGTGGACTTCCCACGGCCCCTGCCTTCTCCCTGCTGAGTCTACTCTGCGCTCTTGACAACTGAAATGCAAATAGGTTTAGAGCACACCCTACATCAGGGCTCCTCAAACTACAGGCCCGCGGGCCACATGCGGCCCGCAGAGGACATTTATCCTGCGCACCGGTTGTTTTTGCCCCAGTTGTTTTTCTACTTCAAAATAAGGTATGTGCAGTGTGCATAGGAATTTGTTCATAGTTTTTTTTTAAACTATAGTCCGGCCCTCCAACGGGTCTGAGGGACAGTGTTTGAAAAGTTTGAGGACCCCTGCCCTACAGGAAGGTGACCTCATGAAAATAACAAAGAAAAGCTTACTGTCAAACGGGGAAACACCCACAGGTACAGGGGTTACGACTCCAACACGTGTTTTCAGAGACACGATTCCATCTACGAGGGCGCGGGAAGCAAGCCATGGCTAGTGGTGACCAGTTGACGACACGCGTATTTTCCAGGAGACGCTGGGGACACCCCCCTCCCCCCAGGTTCAGCTGGTCCCTCCGCCACGCTCACCATGCTTCCTGCAGGGGCTGTTACCCTCCTGGCTCCTCAGGCTTGCTCGGGATTGCTCCCCATTCCCTCTCTCTCAGCAGGGTATTTTGCCAAGTACTTTCCCAACAAGACTCAGCTAACCTCAAGGCTGGTGGTCAGGACCCCCAAGCCTCTCCAAGGGAGAAAGGCGTGTCGTCTGCTGTCATAAAGATCAACAGCCCAGGAGCCCCTGCGGGCAGTGCTACTCTCTCCTGGAGAGTCACTGTGAGTGGGTGGGGTTTCCACCTTCACTCCCTGCTCCCAGCTCTGTGACGTCTGGTCCCTGTTCCTGCCTCCCTTCTCCCCACTCACCCTCAGGGCCCCCTACCTTGTCCTCTTTCTTTGCTATATCTTCAGTTCCTGCCTTGCTTCTACCTTTGACTGTGGGGAAATTTGGGGTGGTTTTTTTTTCACTTTTCCCTTGTCCTACAAATTTGTCCTTCATCCGGATGCTTCTTAACACGATACTGAAGCCTGGCTTCAGACACACCAAAGCCCACCTATTTGATAGCCCTGCGTGTGGTGCAGGGCTTCCGAGTGGAAGACTCACTTTGGGAAGTACCATGGCAATGTCCAGTGAGACCAAGGATGGACAAGCCTGTGATACACCGGCCCTGCTACTCCCGGGTGTCTACTCAATGACTCATGGATGCACAAGGGAACATGAACAAGTAGCTCCCCTGCAGCACTGTTTGTAGTGGGGAGAAATGGAAAGAGCCAGAATGTCTAACAGGGGAGGAAAGGATATGGCTAACTAATACAGTGATTCACCAGCACCATCACTCTTGTCATCAACACCACCCAAGTCAACTCACAGTGGCCTCGTGTGTAGCAGAGTAGAACTTTGCTCGAGGGCTAGTCTGTTTGGAAGTGGATCGCTAGATCTTTCTTTGGAGGTACCTGTGGGTGGACTCGATCCTCCAACCTTTTGATTAGTAGGTGAGTGCATTAACCATACCACCTACGGCAGTGTTTCTCAACCTTCCTAATCCCACGACCCTTTAATACAGTTCCCTATGTTGTGGTGACCCCCCAACCATAAAATGATTTTCGTTGCCATTTCATAACTCTAATTTTGCTACTGTTTTGAATCATGTATCATGAATCATGATACATTTACATGAATCATGTAAATATATGATATGCAGGATATATTAGGCAACCCCTGTGAAAGGTTCGTTTGACCCCTCCCCCAAAGGGGTCGTGACCCACAGATTGAGAACCGCTGACCTAGGGACTATCAATAGAAGTAAGAGTTAAAATAAGTAAACCAACGCTGCATGTATCATCCTAGGCGAGACTTTGTGTCACGGACTTTGGCCATGTTATCAGGAAGGCCCAGGCCCTGGAGGGCATGACGCTTGATAAAGGTGAGGGTCAACATAAAAAGGAAGACCGTCAACATGATCCGAGTGAGTGACCCGCTGGCTTTGGTAGGGCTCACCCTGTTTCACGCTGCCATGCCTACTTATCAGATGCTGTCGAATTGGTTCCAACTCTTCATGACCCTAGTCATCAAAATACTGCCTGTCCCTCCCTACACAGCCTCACAACTGCCACCATGTTTCACGGAAGCGGATGCAGCCGTGAGGTTGGGCAGAGAACTGCGGCAAAATGGAACGGACTCGACAGCACCTTCAACAACGGTCTGGGGGAGGGTGGGGGGAGACGCAGCTTGTCATCCCAGCCCTGTTCCCAGAGGACTTGCAAAGAGAGCTGCCTATGCAAACAAAACTGAGCTCCTGTTTCCTGCCTGGAGAGAAGTCGCTGCTTCAGGAAGTGTTCCAGCCTGGGAAGTCTGTGGTCTCTGAGCACTCATTTCTGAGGCTTTAGGAGAGCTTTCTCAGAAGGACAGGGCCCCCGTGGGCAGTGAGGGGCCCTGCTGCCTCCCTTGGCACCTTCTTGTCATTTCCTCTCCTCAAACAACTTCCTCAAACATCCTCTTTCCTCAAGCCTCTCCCTCCAGCATTCATGGCCATAAAGAGGAAGTTATAGTCCTGGCTCCCACGGGGTGGGTTCACAGTCTGGTCTAGGGAGACCAGTCCATAAACCAATAACGACATCTAATGAGGATGAGCAGTACAATGCACAATGCGCTGGAGTCCGGAGGCCACTTGGGAGCCCACTGTGGGAGCCCAGCTGAGTGGTCCTGACAGAGTTGGCAGGAGGGCTGGGAAAGAGCTGAGGAACCTCTGGACATGGGTCCACCCTCCACTCCAGGCGAGGCCCGGGCAGGAGGTTCTTCCCTGGGCTTCCACAGCCACCACCACATCCCCTGTGACATGATCCTGACACAATCACCAGGTCTTTCTTCTGAGGGGCCCCTGGGCGAATGCAAACCTCCAAACTTTCAGTTAGTAGCTGACTGTATGTGAACTGTCTGGTGATCTGCGGTCCTGCTAGAACACCAGCCACTGAAAACCCCCCCGGAAGCACAGTGCTACTCCGATGCACAAGGCATTGCCAGGAGGTTAGAATCAACTCAACAGCGACCAGGACAGCTCCTCCCACCATGTCCCCGGCTGCCTCACTCCCTGTGGTGAATCAGCACCTAACCTGCTGCTGTGGGTTCGATTCCGACTCATAGTGACCCGAGGACAGAGGCGAACTGCCCCTGCAGTGTTCAAGGCTGTACTCCTCACAGGAGCCGACGGCCACATGGAGTGGCTGGGGCGCTCACACCCTCGTGCTTTCTGTTAGTGTCAGAACACTTCACCACCATGCCACGCCACCAGGGCCCACTGCCATCCAGCTGGCTCCCAGTCCTAGTGACCCCGGAGGGCGGAGCAGAACTGCCCTCGAAGGTCGTCTGAGTCTCTCGATCTTCCCAGGAGCACAAAGTCTCAGCTTTCTCCCCTGGAGCAGCTGGTGGGATCGAACTGCTGAACTTTTGGCTAGCAGCCCAACTCTTAACCCCCTGCACCACCAGGGTTCCTTGAATAAAGACAGAGCATACAGTAAAGAGTCAACCAATGTCATTCCATCTTCATCCAGCACCCATCTGTCCCCATTGGCTTTGACACTAAAATGTCCCCACATGGCTCCATTCAGACTGGCCCGGCTCTCTGTGGAGAGGGGCCCCTAACTATGCTTCTGGTCTCTCTGCTGGGGGTCGTCTTTCTGCTTCGTGACTTCAGTCTTGCACCACATTGTCATGACCTCTTTTTTTTTTTTTAAACATTT
>NW_022104341.1:1192737-1252166 GCF_000313985.2 Echinops telfairi
GCCGCGATAGCTACAGGTTGTGTTTGAAACAGTAAATCAACAAAACCCACCAAACCACCACCATTGATTCTGACCTGGTCGCGAACCTGGTAGGCTGCCCTAAGTAGGACTTTGTAGTGACAGAGCATCCTTTTGTTCCTCCTTGATGGACAGGCCTCTGGCCCATTTCCTGGCTGCCCCAAAAGCAGCACACATAGACGCTCTCTACGCTAACCACTGAAAAAGGACCCATAGCACCCCAGTGGGAAGGTTGCCAATGTAGGAAACATCTTCATATACACATTATCTCCCTTAGTCATCACGGCACACCAGGGAAGGGAATGGCAGACTGTGACCATCAAACAGATGAGAAGACTGTGAGCAACATGCCGGCAGGACAGAGAGGCACGACAGCTTCAACCCTGGCTGCCTGTCCTGTCCTTCTCCTCAGCTGCCCTCACCTCAGCAAGAGTGTAAACCAGCCTGCTCCTTTCCAGGCCATGAACCAGTCAGTGCTTGCTGCCTCGCATGCCCTCATTAAAAGCCTCCCGAGCATAAATCACCACTTATGGCTGATCACTTGTCTGTAATTTATAGGCTTCCCAATGAATACTGATTATGGACTTAAATGAGATTACTCCTCTCACCATTTAAAATGCAGTGGTCCAACGAGAATGTCCCCTATGTCTTCTTGTACTCACTAATTATCCTGAAGTGTTTCTAGCTTACATCTTTAAAGCTTCCCCTACATGGCTAAGCAATATATGAGGGTTAGTATATAATATGTATATATGATATACTACTTGTGTTAGTCCGGGTTGACTAGAGAAACAAATTCCTAGACACTCATATGTGTATAAGAAAGAGCTTTATAAAGAAGAGCACTTATATATTGAGAAAACAGCCAGCCCAGATCAAGTCCATAAGTCCGATATTAGCCCATCTGTCTTTAACCAATCTATAAATTCCTCTTCTGGCTCATGAAACACATGCAATGATGCAGAAGGCAGGAAGATCACAGGCCAGTGGGTGGAAAGTCTTGTGGATCCAGTGGCAGTGGAAGCATCTCAGCACTGGTGGGGGTTCCCATGTGGCTTCTCCAGCTCCGGGGCTCTGGCTCCTTCAGTGTAGCTCCATGTGGCTTCTCAACAGGACTGCCAAGTAGATCTGACCTCCAGCGAGCTATTTATCTCCTTTGCACCTCCAAATGAGGCCATCAAGCTGCGACCTGATTAACAAGCTACACTCCACCCCATTCACTTTTAATAGTCTCCAGTTGACACCAGATTATGTAACTACCACACTCTTGGATATATATATAATTTCCCCCCACTTCCATCAGGACTCAGGGCTGGCAACAACAGAGGGAAGAGGACAGCTTTGCTAGTCGATAATCAGGAAATGAGAAGCAAAATCCACATGTCTATGCTTCTGCCTCCCTACACTGGGAGGAGGCTAAAGCCAGTGGCTTTAGCTCCATCAGCAGTCCAGGGCGCTCAGCAGCCCCCGTGTCTGCTGGAGGGCCCCTCTGACCCTGACGCTCCAGAGCCGGGTGTCACCGCCTCTGGCTCCCCAGGCTTTCAACCTTGATACACTCTCCTCTGCCTGCCTCCCACCTTCTGCTCAACAATGCAGAGCTGGAAAGACTGAATCTTTATTTATGGATTTAATAACTCCACCGAAGAATTAGAAATGTGGAAGCCAGTGTTGTATTTTAAAGGGCAGAGGGCGAAAGTAGAAAACATCCATTTGCCATAACTTGGATTCTGATGATTCCCAGAGTTGGGTGGCTCCCCAGAACACGCTGGCAGGACCTGGCATGCCAAGTCAGCCGGCCGGCCACCACCTCTGAGAATGGATGCCCCTCCCCCACGCTGTCGTGGCTATGTGGCCCACAGTGGACACATCCAGTTCTCTCTCCTGGGCATTTAGAATTGCAGAACAGAGGCTGGAGCCACCGAGTACGTGAATGGGGGCATCTTGTGGCCTGCTCCCGACAGGCAGTGCGAGCCTGACTGCAGAGGGAGAGGATGAGGCAGGCTCCTGGGGAGTAGCCGGGCAGACAGGAGGAAGCAGCTGGTTCTCACAGGTGCTCATTTTCGGGTTCCAACCACCCTGCGGTGGCCACACACCTTTGCCCCCTGTGCTCCACGCTCTCCCTGAAGCCTTAAATACTCCGTCTTTATTCTCCTGCTTCAGTTTTGTGGCTCCTGTTAGCACGAGTGGGTTTCTGTCTCTTGCAACCCAAAGATCCTGGAATAAGATTCCTCCTCCCCTTCCCCTTAGCAGCAAAGGCTTAGCTCCCCACCAAAACAAAGCACCACTCGGGCCCCTGGACTGCGGGGCAAATCCTTGTCTCTCTCGAGTGGCTCTCCCTGAAGAGACCCAGGAGACTCATTGCCACTGCTGTCAAGTCCGTTCTGACTCACAGAGGCCTTATCAGCACTGCACCTGTGCATGTCTTAAAGCTGTAACTCCTGGCAGGCAGAGAAAGCCTCCTTTTGCTCCCCAGGATTGCCTGATGGGTTCAAACTGCTGACCACGCGGCTAACAGCCCAACACCACCAGGGCCCCAGAGGACTCACTCTAGAATACGGCAAGAACCTGTGCGCGGCCTGCCTGAACCATTCTACCCCGACTCGTTCAAATCACGCCGCTCCCACGACACCTAGCTGGCTGCTCGGTTACACTTCCATTCTGTTCGTGGTGTGTTGCTTCCTCCATCAGGGCTTGAATTCTACCCAATCAGATGGTCCTGTGAGGATTAAAGGGCTGATAGGCAAGTGGCCCGTAGTGCAGCCACTAATGTGTGAGCACTCTGAAGCCTTGGGGGGGGGGGCTCTCCTGATCATCTCCACTCGCCCTCCCACTCCCCGAGTCCGGTGCCTTATCCTGGTTACAACGCATATCACAGTCGGTTTGACTTCTATGGGCCGGGCACGGAGCCTGGTTCATAGAAGAATAAATCCAAGCTCACTGACATCGAGTCAAGGCCAACTCACAGCAACCCTGTCGGACAGGATAGAACTGCCCTGTGACTTCCCGAGGCTGTTAACTCCTTCTGAGGTAGAAAGCCTTTCTCCCTCGGAGCAGCTGGTGGTTTGAACTGCAGCTCTTAGAACAGGCTCCAAAATTCTTGTTGAACGAATAAATGCTTGTATGTATTGATGTTCTCCTGATAGACTGAACCTTTGAAACGCTGGGGTGCTTCCTGGGAGTGGCATGTTTCTTCCTGACAAGTAGCATGTTTCTTTCTGACAAGTAGTATGTTTCCGTTCAGATGACCAAAGACACGCCCCGATGAAAGCTGAAAGCAGGCTCCTTCCAAAGGAGGAGGCACTAGCTTTTCCAGAGTAACGCGTTCCAGCTGCAAAATACAAAGAGAAGGCTGGTGCTTAGCAGATGCCCGTGGTTAGCGAGCACATACGTGACCTTCTGGGAAGAGGGTAAGAATGAGGTGGCGACGGGCAGATCTTTGGTGGTCAGCATCTGGTTCCCAGCGAGTGCCCGGGATGTTCCTACCCTGGCCGACTCACCTGTGCGCTTTGTTGATCTCCTCTGTAAAATGGGAGTGAACATCCCGGCTTCACAAATGGTTGGGGGGATTAGAGGAAGTGGTTCTTGCAAAGCGCTAAACCCAGTGCCTAATACCTTGTTGGTGCTCCATGAACATTATTATGAATATCATAATCACTGTTCCACATCGCGAGCCACTCTTGTGTATCTTATCTCCTTTGACCCTTACAGCAATCTCACGAGGTAGCCAAGGTCCTATATTCTCTGTGGGAAACAGAACCAGGAAGAGTGTGCATGCAGACAAACTCTCAACATTCATACTTTTTTAGGGCAGTAGTTCTCAACCTTCCTAATGCCGCGACCCTCTAATACAGTTCCTCATGTTGTGGTGACTCCCCCCAAACATAAAATTATTTTTGTTGATACTTCGTAACTGTAATTTTGCTACTGTTATGAATTGTCATGTAAATATCTGATATGCAGGATGTATTTTCATTGTTACAAATTGCACACACAAAAACTATGCAATTCTACATTGTGACATTTATTTCTAATGACAAATAAATGAAAATTTGTCTTGAAACATGGTGTAGCATGGGTAAGTCTTCACACCCGGTACTTGTAGGTGGGGATATCTGCATGTGGGTGGACCCACCTGGAGACGGAGAGAGGAGCAGTGTCGTCGCAGTTCCTAAGACCATCGGAAATATGTGTTTTCTGATGATCTTAGGCGACCCCTGTGAAAGGGTCATTTGACCCCCAAATGGCTCATGACCCACAGGTTGAGAACTGCTGTGTTAAGAAGTCTGGGAGGCCAGGGCTCCTGTGGAGGGAAACCTTCACGTTCCTGGGTTAGAGATAAGTCCCACTCACATTCCCCTAAGTAAAAGTCATTCCTCACAATGTCCCCCCATAATAACGCCAAATCTAAGGCGCTGTTTGCAAACACATGGTCACTGACTATACATTTGGAGGTCAACTGCTTGAAGGTTACCTGCCTGAAGGTTGTCAGCCATCTAAGGCAGGGGTGTCAAACTGGCGTAAAAGGTAATGAGGGAATTGTGTGTACAGTATTACCTCAATCTCTAAGCACTATTTTCTTCATAACAATTTGTTCTATTTTCATTTTATTTCAGAACATCATGGGCCACAAAAAATTACCTCTCAGACTGCATGTGACCCATGGACTGCCAGTTTGACACCCTGATCTAAGGCAATCAGGCCCTATTGTCTGTCGCACTCCCTTATGATAAGGGTTGCTCTCTTGAAGGTGAGCTCAAAGACTCCTCAGGTCAAGCAAAATCAGGGACCACCAAGGTTAGGCTGCCATCTTGGCTCTAGAGGCCATGTATCTTGTTATGTGTATGCCTTCCTGTCACCTGTATGGCCCTAGTGCCTCCCTTCCTATTGTGTGTATGCGCCCAGCTCACCCCATTACACGCATGCCTGTTGTACAACCTTTTCCTGTTACATTTGTGGTTACCTGCAATTAGGGGGGCTTGCCACGCCCCTAGTGTGTATACGTCTTGATTGGAAATAGATTCGCTCTCTCTGCATGGAGCTGGCTCTAGAAGTCATGGCAGTCCCGGAGGTGAGCCTTTGCATGCTTTACCTTGCCTGATGTCTCTTTAATTTACCCCTCAATTACACAACCGTCCTTTGGACCCATTAGATTGTGGGGGCTGCCACCCCATACATATACCCTTTCCCATTGCTGTTAAATGGATTCCGACTCACAGCAACTCTGCAGGACAGAGTAGAACTGCCCCTTAGGGGTCCAAGGCTCTAATCTTTAAGATGCCGACTGCCACATCTTTCTACGGAGTGTCTCGTGGGTTCGAATCGCTGTCCTTTGTTGGTTAGCAGCTGAAACACTGCGGTTAAGTGAGGATAATGGCGGTTAATACAATTTGTCCAAGCCCACATAACTAATAAGCATTGCAGTCAGACCTCGAACCCATACCCTGGAGGCTGTGTGGAGTGGAGAGAGTCAGAGTTCTGAACTTAACATAGGCTGAGTTCAAATCCACTTTCATATGGTTTTAGTTTGCTTTGATTCGTGAGTTTGAGGAATGGACATGCTGGCGTTTATAAACTACCAAACAGAACATCTTGTATAGGATTAAAGAAAACCCCCAAACTCACTCACTACAATGGAGTCCATTCTGTCTGACTCACAGTGACCCTGAAAGACAGGGACAAACTGCCCCTGAGGACTTTCAAGACTGTAACTCTTTATGGGAGTACAAAGCCTCGTCTTTCTCCCTCAGAGGGGCAGCTGGTTTCAAACTGCGGACCTTGTGGTTTGCAGCACAATGTGTAACCCACTACGGTATCAGGACTCCACCTTGTATACGATAGGTGTTCAACAAGGGGTCATACTCAGGCATCTGGGGGACAGTATGCCTGTGACCATCTCCACGTAACACCAAAAACATCTGTCCTGTACCACTGGCTCTTCCGCTGCCTTACCTCCATGCGGGACACTGTTCCATCAGAAGACATTTCCCATGTTTTCCTCTACATTAATCATGGCTGCTTTTGTTGTGAATGGAACAGCTCCATACGGTTTTCAAGCATGTTACCTTTGTCTGCCAAGGTGTCTCTGGATGGGTTTGAACCATCAACCTTTACAATCATCAACTGCTTAACCATTGGCACCAGCTACAGACGCCTTCCTCGCCATGGTGTAGTTGACAGGTAGCCTGCACCAGCCATCAGGGAATAAAGCAGGGAGAGCTTTCTTCCCCCCAACCCTGCCCACCCCCTCCCCAACCTTTTTCTGCACCTTGACCAACTCTGAACACTGCCAGCAATGGTGTGAGAGTTTGGGGCATGCTGCTTCCTTTTCCTTCCACTGTTTTGTCTTAAAAGTATTTTAGCTGTTCCCCATGTGCTGAACTGTCACTACTATCAATAGCAACTGTCACTATTGATTTTTTTTTCTTTTATGTGTTTGCTGTAGACTTTTGACAGACCCTTCAATGCCATTTCCATGACACTTAGTCTTCTAGATATTTATTACTGATCCATTGCACCTGACTGTTGTCCTGACGCCACGGGATTTTGTGTTCCAGACCTGTAAATCCAGGCAGTTGTCCAGCGCACCAGCTGTTCTCCATCTATTCTGATGACGCTTTTGGAAGAAGGGCAGTGGTGTGGAACGAGCACCGAGAGGATGAAGACGACCTTTGTGTTTCTATGGGATGGGTCCATGTGGCTGGTGTCCTGGCCCTGCTAGTCATTGGCTGTGCACCCTCCGAGCCTTGGTTGGCTCATTTGTTAACCAGGATTTGTATCCTAGGATCTTTTAGGATTGGCAAATACAAGTCCTACTGTGTTTTGGGTTGAATTTTGTCTCAAAAATAAAAAAAAATAGGTGTTATAAATCTCAACCCCTGTACCTGTGGGTATAACCCTGTTCGGGAACGGGTTGTATTAGTTTAGGGTGTGTTGTAAGTCAGTCTCTTTTGAGATGTAAAAAATCATATGTAAAAAGGCAGCAAAGTCGTCACTGGTAAGGGAAAGCAGATGCCATGCCACAGGGGATCTCAAGGAACTAAGGAAGAGAAGCAGAGAGGGCAGGCCTGGCCCAGAGTCGACACAGAGAAAACAGGGGCCCTGAATGCAGTGAGAAAACAGTGCCCTGTTAGAGCCACCCTTGTGTGGTGTTTGTTTCACCCACACCAGAGTGCAGACCATGCTGACAGTGTTTACAATCTCCAGGAGGAATCTTCGGAACGATCTGCTAAGCTCCCTCTTTTTCCCATTTGAAGACACTGAAGTCCAGGGAGTCTTCCGAGAGCAGGAATCATGCCTCATTCATTTTTTATCCCCAGCATCCAGTCCGGCAGGCACACACCGAGTGTCCAATAAATACTTGACAAATGGGGGAGGTGACCAGTTCCCAGTGACATCCTCTGATTTGGTCTCTGGATGACGCAGGGTTATTATCAACATCAATCACTGTACTTTGCCCTGAGCCAGGAAGCCTGCAGCACCCGGCATGCGATGCAGCAGCGGGCGGGCGACGAGGAAGTTTTCCAACTCCACATGGCTTCTCTCTCCTCTCTGGCTATCACCTGTCCGTTTACCCTGCAGCCATCGGATCCACTTTGAGGAAACTTCATTGCCGTTTCTAGGTGGCCGGGGCAGACCAGGAGGGACTGGACCTTGAGGGGCGTACAGCTGGGCCCCTACCGGAGGCCTTTGTGAGAATCGCCTGGTGCGTGGCAGAATATTACGCAGATTAGAAGCTTCGCCTATTGTAAAGTAGAAGAGACCTTGAAAGCCAGGGCCTAGCCCCCTCAAGTCATGGAAATCTTTTCTGCCTTGCTGACCGCCTGCCTACTACTCTCTGTGCATGGGGTGGTCAGTTGGTCCCGTGGTCTATGTGCAGCTGCTCGCTTCATGCTGGCAATGGCTGCGGATGCCCTGGTCCAGGCCCTGGAATCTCTCTACTCAGTGCCCTGTACTCTTGAGCAGGGCACTGCTCTCAGCAAGAAAATCCCACCTGTACCTGAGAGGTCCCTGGATGGCATAAACTGTCGGTGCTTCACTTCTCACAGGTGGGCAGTTCAAATCCAGCCTGTGGCACTACTGAACAGAGCAGGCTGGGTGGTCTGTGGGTCGCAGCCTTGAAAAGCCCTAGGGAACACGGTTCTGCTCTCTGACACCTGGGGTCACCAGGAGTCAGAACTGACCCAACAGCAATGGGCCTGCTTCCTGGACTAGAGCCCCGGAGCGAACAGCAGGCCCGAGGAATTCCAGGGTGGTTCAGCAGCTCTGGGTTGGAGAAACTAGGAGCAGTGCATGGGGACTCTCTGGAAGGGGTGTTTACACAGAGAGAAACTGAGAAAGACTCAGAAGTGTGAACATGGAGCTGGATGGGGCAGGGGGAGAGAACAGGAGGGGGAGGGAGGAGAGGAAGGTGGGGGAGGAAGAGGAGGAGATCGCTTTGGCTCCAGCTTTGCTCAGAACCCGGTCCCGGTCCCGGTCCCAGTCCCAGAGGAAGTACTGACAGCTGAACTAACTTGATCCCTTCCATCTCAGCACGCCCTCTCCCCAGGAGCCAGTGCTGACATTGGCTCGGGTCCCTTGATTAAAAGGGGGACATGTTGGCTTCCTGGGGGATGTAGACCTTAAGGCCCAAACCAGGAAGGACAAGACAGTGGGAGCAGGCTGAACTGGAAGCTAGGGCGGGAAACTTCAGCCCCCAGGGAGTGAGGGTGAGGGGAGCCCCCTCAACTCTGCCTTGAGGTGGAGAAAGAGCACGGGGCCTGGTGCTCCTCCCACAGCTGCAGTCAATCCTGGTTCTGCATGCCATGCTTTAGGCGGCAGGTGCTGAGGGCAGAGGTAGACATTCCTGGTGGGTTCTCAATACAGAGCAGCAGCAGCACACCGTGAGGGCCTCCGTGGTGGCTTGTTTCTGCGCAGGGCCGAGCTGTGGAGGGCCTGAGAAGGCTGTTTGTGGAGGGCAGTATTCAGCTACCAGGGTCACGTGTCCTGAGCAGATCACTGGATTTGATACATTTGGATAGTTTCGCTGGACCTGCCCACACAGTCCCTCACCTTCCACAACACTTCCGAAATAGCACCATCTATTGTACAGGAGCCCCAAAGTGAAAAAAAACGCTAAACGTAAACCCCAACAAGGCCCCAGAGACGCCTGCCCTTTCAAAGAGTCTGCGTGAACTTTTCCAGAGCAACGTGAAGTCAAGAGGCAAAAAAGAGTGCTTCTCCCTTCCTCGGTGAAGGATGCTACAATCTATGTGCCGGGGGGGGAAGGACCGAGGTCTCACGGAGATGACAGGACTCACAGATGCACCGCCATGGGCTGCCGACAGTGATATCATTCACGCTGTCGGTGTCTCGGCACTGTTTTTCCTCCAGTTCTCCAGAAGCCTCCCCCGCCACCCCATGTTTGGTGTTCCACCAGGAGAATGTCCCCTCTGCTCACTCCGGGTCAGACATACAGCCACGCCAGGAAGGAGACAGGCGCCCCTTGCTCACGGGCGTGCACATACAACCACGCACAGCCAGTCATGGTGCCTGGACCCCTCTCCTTCAGCGGCCTGCACCCAGAGGAGCACGCCCTCCCCCACAGCCCCCTGGTGCGCCGAGCTGGAGCCAGATGTTCCGTGGGCAGAGCCCTCCGTGGGCTGGCAGGCGGTGATTACTGTTGCCAGCCCCACATTAGGAGAGAATTGAATGGGAGCGAGCCCCCACCTTCTCCTGGCTCCCCACAATAGAGCCTTTGTGAGGTGCTCAGCTGTCTTTCTTTCCCACTGCCTCACCAACCTACGTCAGGAGCCGCTCTGCCTGCAGGAGAAGAAAAGAAGACAAAAGGAGGATCCCGGGGCCCTGACTGATGCGCCCTGCCCTGGGGCCGGGAAGAGCAGGCTGTGTCCCCCATGTCCCTCCCTCCCAATTAGGGTAAAGAGCCGGGAGGCCTCCCAGGGCCACCGGGGTCAGGTGCCGAGAGCCCCAGACCAGAGCCCTGCCGCTCTGGCCTTCTCTCCCTTCCTCAAAATGCCTTCCGCCACCTTCGGGTAAGAGGCCAGGAGATGAGGCCAGAAAGGGTTAAGTTTCTGGGCCGGGGCAGGCTGTGGCCAGGTCTGGGACTAATGGGGGCTGGAGAAAGAGAAAGCTGGGGGATGGAGGAGATCAACATCTGGGGCATGGTGGGTCGCTGCCCCTCCTCCCCACCGGAACCGCAGACGCTGCGCCAGCAGGAAAATCCAAGCTAGGGAGCGAGCGAGGCTCCAACCAAGAACAATTGTGCAACCGGCCTGGGACGAGCGCGGTGCCAGAGGTGGGAGTGGGCGGTTTGGGGCTAGGGACCGGCCGGCTTCAGGGGGTCAGGCCCGTAAGCTCACACACTCCAGGCTCTGGCGTCCACACTAGACTACACGCCATTAGAATTCACCGTCTTGCCTAAACACCTCTGGGCGTTGCCACTGGAAGCTGTGCTCCTGGGGCCCTGTCTCTCCGGCCAGGGGCGCCAGGCCACTGGTGGTTCTGGGAAGCCGCTGTGGATGGCAGTGGGCGTGGGGGAGGCCTTCCCCAGGGACCTCACAGCACCATCTGTAACCAGAGATGGCCCAATCCTCCCTGGGCAACAGGGGCCCAGCCAGGCCTTCAGTGGGGCCCAAGGCGTGGGAATGGGAGGGAGGAAAGGGAGAAGCGGGGCTGTGGAGAGAAACTTGATCCCAGGGCTGGCTACCCCAGACACACACAGGAAAGAGCAGGGGGGTTTCTTTTTAATAGGAAATGTTACGAAACGTTGCGATACAAAACCACCCGGAGAAGGCCCCATTCTTCAGGAACTAGTAAGGGAGACCGAGCAGAGTTCAAAGCTGTCTTCTCTTTCCCTCCTCCCCAAGGCGCACCCAGGGCAAGAGACATTCTGTTGTCTGCTTGCTGGGGTTGTCACCCACTCCCCAGCCCTGGGTTCTCTCTGGCTGGACTGAAAACGTGTTGATGCCGGGCAGGAGGCGGGGCTTCTGTTGGCCAACCAGAAGGGATTTGAACCCTAACTTGCCCACATTTGGAGAATGCCGACCAGGACACAACCACCAACAATAAACGTACAAAGAGTGAGAGAGGCACAAAGCCTCAAAGCTGGCTCCTTACACTTCCTCCTCCTTCTTCCTCATCTCCAGCTTGTAGACAATCTGGTAGCCATCATCCCAGGCATAGAGCTGGCGCTCTCGGGGGTTGTAGCGGAGGCTGGCATGGGCGCCGTACCGGCGGGGGAAGTAGGGCAGTGCTGCCCGCTCGGGGGACAGGGTGCCACTGGCATCGAAGGAGCACTGGATGCGGGCCCGGCTGGCGGGGCGGGTGTTGTAGACGACGTACAGGGTTCCACAGATGACAAAGGCGGCCTCGGCATTCTCTCTGGGGCACGGGGTGTCCCACTGCTGCTCGGTGTCCAGCGTCTGTGGGTCTAACTTGGCCAGACACAAGTGCCGGTCATCCTCCTGAGTGGCATAGACAGCCCAAAGGCCTTCTTCATCAGCTGCCAGGTCAATGTACGTGTCTGCCGTCAGCCCGTACGGGGGGATCAGCGCTTCTGCTGGGAACACAGAACTGTCCACCACGGTTCGGTTTGCCAGGTGGAATTTGATGAGTTGCAAGGTGTTCTCCGATTCAGCCCCGCCTCCAGGCCCTCCAGGCGGCCTCCGGGCATAATAGAGAAACCCCCCATACACCAGCTGCCCTGTGCCTACCCAAGGGTAGGGCACCCGGACCCGGGCAGCTTTCCGGGCCGCCATGGAAAGGGAGAAGTCACGCAGCCTTGGGAAGACAATGGCCGTGTCGTTCTGCGTCCCGTCTAACACGTAGATCTTCTCTGCTGGCCCCAGGGGATCCTTGGTCCACAGTCCAGCAGAGCCGCCGAAACGCCGCAGGATCTTCACTGACCTCACCTGGGAGATGGTGTAGCTACAGTCTGGTGAGGAGGAGAGCACAGGAAAGGGAGAGGCAGGTGAGGACTGAGGTCCATACAGCAAGAACCCCTAGGGTGGGCTATAGGTTCAACAGTAGGCACTTGCCCACAGGAGGCCAGGGAAAGACACAGGCCACCAAGGGAGCCCGGGTCCCCAGAAACTCTCCTTTAATGGGCCTGCCATCAGAGAGGTCTCCCCAAAACAGATCCCTGAAGACAGAACCACAGTGGCTTGGGGCAAGGAAAGAAAGGCCAAGAACCAGGGAAGAACACGGGTCCTGGGCGCGTGAGAGGCCTGCCTTTTAGATCACTTGCTTACCTGTCAGCATATCGTACTTCTCATTCCGTCTGCCCTTGCCTTTGGTCGCAGGGCCTCCAGTCACCTTCTCCTCAACCTCTACACAGGGCAGAGCTGGGTTCTGCGTCTCCAGATAATCCACCTCCCGCTCCAGACGGTCCACTCTCCCCGAGATGGAGTCCGCCTCCGTCCGGAGCGCCTCCCGCTCCTTCTCAGCCACCTCCAGCAGCGGCAGCATCTTGTTCTTGAAGTCCCGCAGCTCAGCTGCATGGCGACTGCTCTGGTCCTGGCACTGGGCCAGCCGTTCCTAAGGAAAGGCAGGGGGAGGGGGAAGGGGGGAGCAGGAGGAAGGGCAAAATGGTTACAACTCAAGGCAGAGAGGGAGGCCCAACCCAGGGGATGGGAGTCAGGAATAGGAAAAAGCACACCCTCTGGGCCAGGTTTCAACATCCCCTTTATCTCTCCTCAGGAAAGGAAACCAGATGTTCAGCGATGCTAAGTGTGCAGAAAGCCCTGCTCAGACTCACCTGGGCTTCTGCCCCTACTCCTGGTCCTCCAGGGCCACCAAATCAGCCCCGCCTCTAGGGAGATCCTGGTGCATGCAGGTAAGAAGGGGTCGCTGTCTCCTCTTGGGAATTAACATGCTGCAAGCCTCCACCTTCAAACGGCAGGAAGTTGCAAATTCCCCGGAACCCCCAACTTCTAGACTGCTCTCCTGACAGACTTCCCCCTAACTTTATCTCTCCCCCGCCTCCTTGCCCCAGCAAATCCCAGGTATAAAAGACTGAGTCAAGTTGCTTCAGCACTGCTCTTGGGGGGAGGGGGGGGGCAGAGGAGGGCTTGCCCTTTTGAATGTTGTCTTCTTAAAAGAATGGAATGACCTGGCGGTTCTTTGAGGGCCTTACCTTATCATCCGCAGACCCCTGACAAACTGGCTAAGTCACCAGATGTGGAATCCCCCCCACAATGGACCAGGGGGAAAAACCAGAGTCCCTCACCTCTAAGGCAGCCAGTCGGCGTTCCATGTACTCCACAAGGTGGTGCTGCTGTCCTCCAAGGGGTCCCCACCACGACAACAGGAGCCAGAGGAGGAAAGGGGTGCTGGGCCCCATGGCAGCCCAGCGAGGGGGGTGCTTGTAGTCTGTCCGTCTCTTCCGCTCTAGACCCGGGGTTGGCTTTGGAGGCGGGGTGGGGGCGGTGCCTTCTCTCTGGATCTTTCTCACTACTCTGGAATGCTTTCATAGTCTCTTTACAGCCCCCACCCCCTCCTTTCCGCCTGGATTGATCAAATACAGATGGTCCCGCTGCAGAGGAGCCAGAAGCCTGAACCACCTCCCACTGAGGCCGCAGGCTGCCCAGGCAAAGGGAGATGGGAAACCCTCGGGCAGAGGCCTCTGGGCAGCCACCCAGGGAAAGGTGGTGGCTGTGGGAGGCAGAGGCAGATAGACCTCCAGAGAAAACACAGCCAACTGGTACTGTTTTAGGAGTGCTTCCAGTACTGACTTCTGAAGCAAATGACAGCCTACACTAATCTCTCCTTTGCCTGCAGTAATAGAACGGATTCCTTTTTCTGCCTGGTTCAGAAGAAGCTGAAAGAGGGACAAATGAGGTGTAAAGACAAAGTAGAGGGGGGTAAAAAGGCCAGAGTGGTCAAGTTTGTTCTAATTTCTACAGCTCACTGGCGCCACCTTGTGCTATGCGCACGGTGTCACGGATTGACTCACAGGGAAACTAGGCTTAAATTTCACCCCATGTGGAAAATTTTCCACAAAGCAGGTCAAGTGCATTCTCAGCATGCCAATGGACTAAAACCCAGATATCTCCCACAGACTATCCAGTTACTTTAGGGGGTGGCCCAACTTGTTAAGAGAATATAACAGAGAATGAAAATGACAGCAACCCTGCCCCCCACCCTCCCCTGAAAGGACACTAAAAAGTTGTCTGATTGACTTGTGCTTCTCTGGAATGAGAATGACCGCCGAGCAGGTCCACGAAAGCCTTCCTCTGCCTGAAAGCTCACGGGTACATGTGCTCCCCAAAACAGCCATGCTCAGCAAGCTGACACTGAATTTACATTCATTTATCTGGGAAAAAACATCAAAAATATGTGTGTCGCCATCTAAACCAAAAGAAATCTCTGCTGACCTCTGGGCTGCTGGGAGAGGAGATATAGACAACTGACCGCTGTCTCTGGGCTGCGGTCCCAGAGAGCATTTCTTGCTTCTACAGCCCAATCAGGACTTATGAGCCCACAAGGAAGTCGCAGCCACCACAGAACAGACAGCCCGAAGCACACGTGTCAAAAGTGGTGAAGCAAACCCATTTTTACACACAAATCTCTCAGAAGAAAGTCAGTTTACTTTAGAACCAAGAGAAGTCTGATCAGAGCTGTTCCTTCTCTCACAGGGCCGTCGGGAAAGGAGGGAAAACAGCATCTCCCTATCTTTCATCGGCAACTTAGGGTGTCTGGTAAGGCATTCTAGGATCCAAAGTCTAATGACCCTTCATCTGTTTCTTTCTAAGGCCATGTCCACCTCACTGGACACTCTCCATTCTTAGGAAGTGTTCCCCTTATTCCTTGCCACAGCGGAGAGGCGTGGCCCATCTGTCTCTAGTACTCTACTGATGGTCAGGCACAATCTATCAAGCCACCTCCACAGATGCCACTGGCCGGTCCCCTTTGTCCCCTATAAACACAAGCAAAGCCGGCCATGTGAATCAGAAAAGTTACCCATTTTATTGATGCATTGCAATTGCTCTACATTTTACCATATTATGTAGAAAATACTGAAAATACAAGCTACTTTGTAAAACCAAAGACAAACAGTGAATCCAAAGATAAACTATGTTTTACACAATGGACCCCTTTCCCTTAGTTAGTATTAAATTTTAAATATCTATTTCCTTTGTTAAAATGATTATTTTACATACTCCCTAGTACATTGGCATTACAAACAGAGCGCGGTAATTCTCAGAAACTATGTTTCTAGAGGCTTGTTGTAAAGGCGTACAACCAGAAAAGGGAGAAAGCAAAAAATAAAAAGTGTAAATCGCACACAATAAACTAGCAATATCAAATACATTTAATAAAGTAGGAATTCCATTGCAATATCAAGGGTTCAAAGCAGAAATACTAACATTACATATAATGTACATATAATGTACTGCTACATGTAGTGAGATTATTTTTCAAGCTGAATTGAAACCACACATTATATAAAGTTTAGCAACAAACAACCATGTAGACATGCTGCACTATCCATCAGTTTAAAACAAAACAAAATAAGAAGCAGGCTTGGCCCATTCCTGTCACTGAGTGGTGATTGCATTTCCTGTCCTATAGCAAACCATCCCCACCAGTGGATTCTTGCATAATAACGCTGACTAAAACATGAGTGGCTGTGCTTCCCTGGCCGAGGGCAGCCAATAGCAGCCCCTCTAGTGGTGGCTGGTGGATGAGCAGGCTCAGATTGGCCAGCACGATTTGAAATTGGAGGTCTTGTTCCTGGGCTTGGTCATCAGACACTGACAGAGTGGTCACCTCTTGGGAGTTGCTACCAACTCAAGAGTGATTATGTGTCCTGATGAACCTAGATTGGCTATGCTGAACCATTCCCTCCTCCCTCTCTGGGGCTGAAGGGAGAACCTGGCCATGCAAGTTCGCAGAGGACTTGCAGCCTTGGAGCTCCTTAAGCTAGTTTAAGGTCAGGCCACCATGACCCGGGCCAGATACTCACTAAATTCATGGGGCTTCCTTTCCTCAGCCAGACAGGGCTGGCAATGTTAAAGCGTCAGGGTCAGGATCGAAAGTCACAGAAAACAGCCGAGTGTTCACCCTGTCGTGTCTCAAATGCCAATTTGCTGGCTAAGACCCAAGATCCTAAAATTCTTAAAGCCACACACAGCAATGCGATGAAGGTAACGCTGTTGGCATGATCTTGCCTGGAGAGTTTAAGACCCCTGCCTTAAAAATGGTTACTGGGCCAGCGCCAGGGGAGGGCTATTTTGTTTTGTTTTCTCCCTGCATCTCATTTCTTACAAAAACAACGAAGCTGTCCCTTATGGAGGGAAGGGAAGGGCATACAAATGTCTCCGTTGGAAACATCTGACCTGCATTTGAGCAAGAAAATCAGAATGTGCTTGGCAAAAATGAGACATGGACGGAGATGACCCAGTGTTCAGAAAACTGAGTGACACTAATGACAAGAAACTACAGTCTGCGACACTATCTTGACCAATACAGTGCTGGAAACTAAACAGAATGACTGAGAAAAAACAAACAAAAAAACAACACAGAAAATACCGACATGTTCCTGGTAGGCTGTACTGAGTACCTGTCCCATCTTGGAAGCCCTTGCTCCTTACAATGAAGAAAACTCCAAATACCTTGACAGCTCCTCGCGGTTTGGCCCTGCCCAGCACGTGCTGACCGGGCTCCATGAAATCTCCCATCTCCACCCTGCACCTCCTTGACACCATCTCGACACAGAACCAGTCCTGGAATTATCCCCCAGACAGACCATCCTCCGCTCGGATGGAGCCCATCTGTATCGTAGGGTTAACCTTCTCCCCTAGCCCAAAACCCCTTTACTGGCAGGAATGCTCCCACCTCCCGACCCCTTCAACTTGACCCAGATCCGTGCAGGAGCTGAGAGGACAAGGACAATTTCACAGCTTGAAGGGCTCCAAGAATATAGGAGTTGCTGACAAGAAACCTCACAAGTCCCAGGGATTCAACAGGCTTTGGTCTCTTCTTAATATTTTTCAGCCACTAAGAAACCTTTGTGAGCTCCCTGTTGTTACCAGTGGCAACACAAGCCAACTCCTCAGAGTATGGGGACACAGTAAGCAATACAACAGGCTCTTTGGTATGAACACATCTGTTACAGGTTTTTCCAACAATATTTTACTAGGAATGTTGACTACGTGCACAAAGGGCTGCCACATGGGAAAGGGGGCAGGGCCAGGGGGGCATCATTTTAAAAGTGATTGCGCATACTTGAAAAGGCAGGTTTACTATTGATGTGACTCCTCTCACCGGCTCCCTAAATTCTCACAGAAGCAAGGGAGCATGACACAGTGAGAGGGACATCAAAGAGGAAGCCCTCCAGGGAGAACTGGGCTGAAATTCCCAAAGGGCGAGGGGTCGAGGTGGCTGCTGTTTTCGCTTTAGGATGTCGGCAGGGAAACTGAGAACAATGCATTTTATACAACACAGCTGCTAGTCCTGTTCTGATAGAAATCTCAGTGAACAGCTTAGGATCCCGGGGGCTTGCTGTTCCATCCTAAGGCAAGCTCACTGTAAACTCTATTAACCACTACATTATCATATAAGGCACTACAATAAGGGAGGAGGGAGAGAGGGAAGAAAGAGACACACACTGAACAATCCTCACCAGACACACCTGTGCAAAACAATTCCAAGGGTCTCCTCTCCTTGCAGGCAAAGCCCCTGCGCATTCAGCACTACAGTAATATGCTCTAAGATAACTGTAATTAGTTCACATACATTCCAACAAGCATCAGTTCATTTTGGTTTAAATACAATGGAGACATCGATTCCATCTCCGGGGTAACACTGGAGGATCAGATACACACTAGGTACACAATTCAAGTGTAATCACTACACATGTTGATTACAAATAACATTTGGGGTTAGCAGGAAAAATTACCTTGTTATATTTTCTTCTAATCATTATGTACAGATTTAATTATGCAAAATATTAAAACACCACCATTACAAAACTTCTAAAATATCTTTAAATTCAGTAATAAACTTTTAAAATATTTTTTGTTTTGTTTTTTGTTTTTTTGCAATTCCTACATGCACTTATTGGATAAGTCATAATGAGAGAGCATTCAGTTTGCTGCTGGCATACAAAGGAAGCTACTTTAAAGTATAAAAACGATCCACAACAATGTTCTCATCTGATTTCAGCTTCTTTAGCTCTCTCCCCGAACAAACCACATAAAACAGAACGGAGAGATGAGGCAGAGAGGTGGCAGAGAGAGGTGGATTACTGGAAATTCAGACACATCTTTAGGCTAAGCTCACCAAGGTCAACACCCCTCAGGCAAAGCTCATCAAGGCCAGGATTTCATAATACAAAGAGACCCTGCATACAATGTAGCCACCACCACACAATAACCACCTTAGTTTAATGGCTTTTCTCATAATAAAATTGAAGCTGACTCACAGGGAGAGAAGGACGTTTAAAAACCATTCTAAAAGAATGCAGAGTGCTTTGACCATACAGAGTCTCTGACATTAAGCTGTAAGCAATGCTGAGCTGCCTGGGCAAGACTGTACAACACAGGTGCAGGTGCGGCAGAGAGAATTCCAGCGGTAACCCAAAGCAGCACATGGCCGTCTTCCATGAAGTATCGTCGAGACGTGACAACCAAGCGGAAGCACTCCAAGTGGAAATAAACAAAGATGCCCTCAACATTTCGAGGACAAATGCGGGATGGTGACGTGCAGGTGAGTGCCAGTTGCTTTGGAACTAGAATCGGGCAAACAAGTCTGTTTTTAAACACACGAAAAGCAATTGGCTTTCTTTTTTCTTGTCTCACTTCGGTACCACAGTTCAAGTCCTTCTATCAACACCTGTCTCCTCTCAGCAATGAAAATAAAACAAAGTTAAAACAGTGCGGGGCTTCACTTGTTTGTAAAAGCATTTATCGAAATCAAGTCAGAGAGATGAAATCGTTCTCAAGGGGTGACTGCAGAATGAATGACGGCTCTCCCCTGGTGATTGATTATGCAGATGATGGGCACCTGAATGCTCCCCAATACCAAAAATGCTGTCACAAAAATAAAGAATTAAAAACAGGGCAGACTTGGGAGACTACAATGCAGTCAGACACTGAGACGGTTTCCCGGAGAAAAGCCTTCTACTTCACGGGCCCCTGGCAGCGCACGTGGCTGGCTGAGGAGTTTGAAGAGAGGGTGAGGGAGGCGCTCAAATCACGCAGGGATGGGAATGAAGGATCAGGAACAGGCAGCCAGGGCCACTCCTCCCTCGTGCTCACCAACTACAAGTAGGAATACTGGCTGATCTTGGTGGGACTCAGCGGGTATCCAGTGTAAATTGTGGAGCCTCGGGAAGATCCAATGTAGGACTGGGTGGCAAACTGGTGTTGGTACTGAGCAGGGGCCACGCTAGCAGAAGTGAGGAGGCTGGGCCCCACACTGACGGGTACCTGGTGGACCAGAGTGCTGGGGTGCGTGGTGTAGGCTGCAGCGTGCCTGGAGGACCCTTGAGGGGAGAAAAGGTGAGCAATGGAGCTGGTGGAGCCCAGGGCCGCTGCAGAGGTGGGGGCTGCATACGTATACAGGTGAGGCTGGCTTGGCAGGTGAGCGGGGGCTGGGGCCAGGTGTGGATGCCCTGCCGAGTGGAGTGGGCTGCCATGCTGGAAGGCGTAGGGGGCTTGGGAGAGCGGGGCCACAAACGCCTGCTGTCTGCGCGGGGCAGGGTTGCTGCTTCTCTCTTGCGTGGTTGGAGCTGATTGCTGGTTCTGGAAGGAGGAAGAAGGGAGTGAGGAATTTTGAAGAAACTGTGGGGTTCAGGGCAGCAAACAGAGTTGAGTTTCTGACTTGCATTGTTTCTGGGAGGCCACAGCACAGACTCTCCCAGGTTGGCAATGCTGTCAGAAGCCAGCCATCTGTTCCTCTGCCTCTTGGCAGAATAGACTTAACCCAGAAGGTAGCAGTTTGCTCTTAAACGTGACGGAGTAAGGGGTAGTGCAAAAGTCATTGGACTTCCCCATCCGGCAAGTTAGTAACCAGTGACCCAACTCACCCTATTCTGGCTGCAATAAATTTGAAATTTTCCTAACCTTTCTTGACATTCTTTTCTTTTGGTCTCCTCTAGGTTCTTCTTATTTGCACTAGCACATGCACTAACTCAAGCTTACGTTTACACTTGTGCGTGTGCATGTTCACACACACACACATACAGTTACACCTGATGTTTTCATTTTCACACTGGTAGACAGCAGACAACCACCAGAATTTTAGCTGAAGAAGAAAGAAAAAAGGAAATGACCAGGCCTACACCATCAGAGGACAAGACAAGGGAGAAACTCACCTAACCCAGCCGCTAGCAAAGCATAAGCAATATTAAGCCCGGTTGCTTAAGTAGCCAGAAAGTTTCTCACTGTCTCTTGACAGTGAGGTATGCAGAGGGAGGTTCAGGCTAATTATGGCCTGGGCAATACAGGAAGAGAATCTGGCCTCCAGGTGGCGCAGCCCGTGGAGTATGGCAGAACCAGGCACTGTGGAAGCACCCTAAGCTTTCTTAATTTCAGACATTTCACTACTCTTCCAAGATAGACTAAGTTTGGTGGGAAACCTGGAGTGCACTTCCCAAGCACACTTACAGAAGGATTGAAGAGACAGCCCATGCACACACGACGCAGGCCACAGAACACCAGATGGCTGGACACAAAAAGAGGCTTCATTTGGCTTTATTCCGCAGTCCAGCCAGAAGAGGGTTTCTCCAGACAGTAACAATAGAGGGGGGCCCAAACAGAAAGCAGCAGCCCCTAGCGCTTACCTGGCTAAGGTTGAGTGGCTGCACTGCGCTGGTCCCCCCGCGTGGAGCTCGGTACCCTGTGGGGGTGATGCAGCATCCAGATGACTGCCCACTCACCGAGGCCACTGGCTTGGTCTTACTGCTCAGAAGCCCTGAAAGAGTGCCGGGGCTGAGTTAGTCACCAGTAGACATTTGCTCAGTACCACGGAGCCACACAATTCAGATGGCTTAATAAGAGCACGTTCGTACGTGTTTTGTAAGAGTTAGGTTCTCATGCGTGTATCTCATTGCCTTACTTATATTTACACCAGCAGACGAGTGTGTCTTAACTATCTCTTCCTACCTAACTACAAAGCTCCATAAAGGAACCTGTGGCTTTAGGTAGGAAGGGATGAAACAAGTATAAAAAAGTTGATATACAACTATTGGTCATTCTCAAGATGTGGAAGCGCCAAAGGGTTTATTTACAGAAAGGCAAAGTTGTATCTTGTTGGGCATTTACTGTCTTCAAATCTAAGAAACTAAAAATAGTTGAATGCAAAGAAAGACCTTTTTTCAAGTTTTTGCTTCCTCCTGTGTTCCCATAAAGAAAATGAAGGCATTTATTATGAGACCTGGAGAGTAGTCCACATTGTTTGGATCCAAGAGTGAACAGAGCTCCCAAAATTTCCCAGGAAAGTTTGTCTGGTCTGCAATGGGCAGCAGCTGTCTTCTTCTGAAGAGAATCCGACTGAGCTGTGCACAAGACCAGCCACCACTGAGAGAACCCCGACTCTCAGTGACACCATGCATGTTGGAGTACAGCTGAGCGTTTGTGGGGTTTTCAACAGCTCTAGAACCTTATTCCAAGCTGCCTCTGGGTAGAACCTTCAACCTCTCGATTAGTATTTTGAAAGTCTCTCAAATTAGAGCCTACAGTACTAACACAATCTACAGGAAATCAGTATACAAGTATGGCTGAGATGGTTTCTCTGACAACAGAAACACACGCTGCCACACTTCCTTGGTGTGGAGTGCCACTGGGGAGCAGCAGGTACGGCTGCATTTCCTGGGCCCTGCCTCGGTGGGGCCATGGAATCAGGTGAAAGTGATTAAGAGTGTGTCTGCCTTCTCCACGGTTTCTTTCTCCTTCTAACTGCAGGCAGAAAGTGCCAGGGCTTCAGGACAAGGCTGGGGAATATCAGGCCCAAGAACCACATAACCGTCAATACCAACTCCCACCACACACCACACCAAAGCCAAAAGTTCCCACCATTGCATTAAAGTGAGTTAATGAAATGTCTGATCAGGTAGAGCAGGCTAATTTTTAAGTTGATAATTTTGCATGGCCGTGAAATGATTGTTCTAAATATCCAATTGGCCCTTGGCAGAGCCAAAAAAAGCTGAAGGGACCAGGGGGTCCTGAACTCACTGCAGGCCTACTACTGCCCTCCCCAGGAACCTTTGGGAAGTTTGGAGTGGGAAGGAAACATCTGTGTCTGCAGCAAGCACCACCCAAGAATACCATGGATACTAGAGTATCCATCTGAGAGTAAAATAAGGGGGCAGGGCAGAATCGGGTCGATAATAAAATTGACAAAAATACCATCGCTATGACAAACTCTAAAGGATATATTATTTGCCAGAAAACTTTTGCAGCTATTTTTAATATTAGCATTTCCTGGCCAATCTAAGTGTCGGTTCGTCATCCTGCCTGTAGACATCTGGTCCACCTTCACCCATCAACTGTGAAGGGGTTTCTGAACCTGTGTACACACTCACTTAACATTAATACAAGCAACAACAAAAAAGGAAAGGTGGCGCCAAATCATTTCATCCTGCACGGACGAGTGCTCAATTAACTGTCTGTTAAGCATGTCTGGCTGCTATCTGTAGAGCACCAGGGTAAACGATCTGGGTAGATGACAGCATGCAAGCATGCACTCCAGCTGTGAAGACACTCACCTGAGGCCTGCGTTGCTACAGTGCAGTCGCCAAGCTGAGTTTTCAGAGGAGGCACAATGATGGTGCGGGTGCCGGCGGCGTCTGCCAGGACCCTGCCGGGCCCCTCCAGGAGAGACCCGCTGTTGCCTCGGAGAGCATTCAGGGTGTCAGTGGAATAGGGGCTGCTCAAGGAAGAGTCCGAGTCTGGAGAGTCATTGACAGTGACGTAGCTGATGACATTGGACCTTGGCTTCATGCCAGAGCTGAGAAGAAAGCACAGAGAATTTCAACAGCCCATTCAGCAGGGTTCCGTCAACCATTTTCAGTCTTTCTGTGATGGTGGTGACAACGATGACAGGAACCAGAATAATAGCAGCTGCAAAACTGAGTGTTTATTACAAATCAGCCGTTTTCTTACACCCTACACGCACCTCATTAAGTCCTCCCCACACTCCTCTGAATATCAAGTGGGCTCTACAAAGCCCATTTTGCAGATGAGGAAATCGGGGCCTGGGGAGGTTAAGGTCGCAGGTAGGTAAGAGAGTCAGACTCATGACAGATGACACTCCAGTCCACACCTCTAACGACAACTCCATGGTACCTCTTCGCCATTTCCATGAACTACTGTGATGTAGCCATTTTACTTTTTAATATACAAGTTTATAATATACACGTTTATATTATCACAATATATACACATGCTACAATATACACAATAAGCACATAAAAACACATGCCAATTCAACACTTCCTTCATGCACAATTCAGTGACATGTATGCCATTCTCTGAGTTGCCTGGGGACAATTATTGTGATGATACTCTTCTAAGCCCATTTTTTAATATCCCCTCTAGAATACAAATTGTTCCTTACTCTATAAAAACCACTTTCTCATTCCGTCACTGATTGATCCTCACTTTACAAACTAAGGAGGCCTGGTGGCATACTAGGTTATGAATACGTTAGCAGTTTGACTCCATCAGTCCCTTGAGAAAGAGAAGCTTGCTGCTCCTCCAAGGACTCAGAGACCCAAAGGGGCAGCTCCACTCTGTCCTAGAGGGCCATTACGAGTCAGAATTGACTGGATGGACCTGGGTTTGAGTCACTAACTTTAAAGAGCCCTGGTGGCCCTCTGGGTTAAAACATCAGCCTGTTAACCTCAGGGTCAGTAGTTCAAACCCACCAACTGCTCTGCATGAGAAAGATGAGGCTAACTGATCCTGTGAAGATTTACAGTCTTGGAAACCCTACAGAGCAATTCCTAGAGGGTTGCGGCAAGTCATATCTACGTGATGGCAGAGGGTTTGGTATTGGGTGTACTAACTTGAGTTTTCCCTTGCTTTCTAATAGACTAGCACATCATTCAGAGGAATCCAATATGTACTTCTCTTATGTGTAAGTCACTCTTCCTCACTGGAAGAATCACTCTTTTTCTCTTCCCCCAGTAGTCTGATGGTCTCTTTCAAAATTCAGTTTCCAGTGCACAAATTTACAAATTTGAAATACTTTATTTTTTAATTTCAAATAATAAATTTTTATTATTTCAAATACTTCATTTATTGTTAAAAATACTTTTCCAAGTTCATTTAAATGTATATATGAATCCGTTAGGTCTTCTAAGCGTTATGTCTGAATCTTACCTAAGTAAAAAGCTGGGTCATCTCTCTTAGTTAAGTGACCAATTAAAGTACTAAGGGACTGTGATAAAAGGAGATAAACTGAAATTTTATTTCATAAGCATTTTAGGTCTCAAAGCTGAGGTCTACAGGTTTAATGAACTCTTATTTATATCCCTCTGCTGTGGCATCTAAGAAGCCCTGCTGGCATAGTGGGTTACACACTGGGCTGACAACCACAAGCTTGGGAGTTCAAACCTACCAGCTGCTTCTAGGGAGAACTATGAGGCTTTCTGCTCCTTTAAAGATTTATAGCCTCGGAAACCCACAAAGACAGTTCTGCCCTGCCCTATGGGATCACTATGCATCGGAATCCACTCGATGGCAGTAGGCTGGGTTGGGTTCTAGTATCTGCTTTCAGATTATAACATTGCTTGGAGGCAGGGAGCCTGTCTGTAGTGTAATGTGCATTTCAAGCTAGAGTAGCCTGCCAATATAAACCTGTTGTCTACAAGGCTGGTTTAATGGATGAGCACAGGTATGACTATAAAACCATATATGCTCAGCTATGGAAACTCATCACACAACATCTCTTTCTCATCTCTTTCTTTCACAACCCAAACAGAGCCACCTGCCTGAGGTCAAGCTGCAGAGCCAGGGCATCATTCCACTGTCTTACCTATTGGGCTTGTACTTGTTGTCCTCTTCCTCATCAGTGTCACTGCGGATGGTGATGACGCTCACAGGAGGGCTGGGAGTGTCTGGAATGATGATTGGCTGATGCTGGTCTTGGACGGGGACTAGGGAGTTGTATGAAGACGTGGTGCGAAGGGGGCTGCTTCCAACCAGAGAGTAGACTTGGGAAGGCAATGTGTCTAGAGAGGGCCTGCAGGAAAGGGGCACAGGGAAAGATGGCTCAGTCCTCGACCCCCTTCCCCAGAACCCTTTCCATCTCTTCTTCCCTTCCTTTTAATTGTGCCAGTGAACTAAGGCCCACAACTATAAGAACCCCAGTGAAAAAGGCAGCAACAACACTGGTCAGGGGTTTTAGGCATGAGAGCAGCAAACAACAACAGAAAACATTTTTGGTATGCCCCTTGACTAACTCTTGGTCAAATTTCACTCTGTGAGGTGGGCAGAAAAACGCAAAAACCATCTGAAGAAGGCTTAGATCCAGGAAGATAACCAGCAGGCCACACCTGCTTGCATGCCCAGATGGAAATGTGAGCACATCCTCAATTTGGCAGGTGCTGGCTGCCACACTCCAAACACTGGGCGCCTGATGTCTCATACGGGCACTGCTTAACTATGGCCTTCACGAAGACTTACTTGGAAGAGGCCGGGGCAGATTGCTTATTCTTCTTGGAAGGGAGGGAGCTGGAATGCTGCTGTCTAACAACATGGGCAACACCAACATTCAGGGGCTGAGCAGCAGACAGAGTCACATGGTTAGTCAGCAAGGACGGCTGCTGCATGATCGTGCTGTACTGGTTGCCATGAGAGTGGGCATTCCTGTGGGAACAGAAAAAAACGGGGTGACTTCAAACCCCCCAGAGAGCCAGGATCAACCAAACCAGGCATTAAAATCGGTTGAAATGGGTAGAGTTGCATTTTATTTTTAAAGCTGGGGAACTAAATTACCCATCTTGGGCTTTTAATCTCTGGCTTCCAGGTGCCTAACATTTTCTTTAAGTCTGGAGTAAATGGTTCCCAATCTTAGAACCTACTGTTACTTTACTTCAAAGTTTTCTTATAAACTCCATCTCCTAGTCTGATGGGAATCATTAGCACCAAGGATTTCAGACAGAGATCAATGTCTCCTTTCTTATTTTCTCCTTCCCTCTTTGAGGTGTCTCTAGACCAGCGGTTCTCAACCTGTGGGTCGCGACCCCCCTGGAGGTCAACCGACCCTTTCACAGGGGTCACCAATTCATAACAGTAGCAAAATGATAATTACGAAGTGGCAGCAAAAATAATTTCATGGTTTTGGGGGAACATGAGGAACTGTATTAAAGGGTCACGGCATTAGGAAGGTTGAGAACCACTGTCTAGGCCATCAAGTGCCCCTACCCTAGGGATGTCCCAGAGAAAAACACGGGGCACTTGCCTCCAGTCGGCTAGCTGCTGACCACTGCCCAGGGCCTCTGGAATCACTGCTGTGGGCTGGACAGAGTTGTGGAGCGCTACTCCAGGCAGCTGCTGCCAGGTTGAGGGCAGGAGAATCTGCTGGGTTCCTCCAGGCCAAGCTTGCTGCAAGGAAACACACAGAGAGACCCAACACTTGACTTTTTTCGCTTTTTCTTTTGTTTTTGTTTTTCAGATGAAAGAAAAATATGTATCTTAAAAGAAGTTGCATGTAGATTGTTAACTTGCAGAGATTTTAAAAAGAGAAAGGTCAGAGGGGCCAAGGCTACAAATCATATCAACAGGGAATAAGGGCAAACTGCTTTCTCTTGGCCATTTCCCATGAGCAGGTGACCAAGGTGACCAGCAAAGAAGACCCCTGCGATAAGAGGAAAGGAGTCTGAAAGTTCAGAAGCAAGTGCTGGATAAATGCTGGGGATATTGTTTTCACAAAGATTTAATACACAGTCCTTAAAAGAGTTAAGCGAACTGCTTTGAAATTAAAAACAGGAATTTAAAATTTTTTAGTTCCAATCAGAGAAGACATCGGGTCAATTCAGCCATAAAACAAAAGGCAGAATTGTTCACTTTTTAAAAAGGGTAGTACTTGGAAAATGGAGCCAGATGTGGATGACCAAAGGCCAAAATCCTTTGGCAAACAAGCTTATGCTACTAGCAAGAGAAAGCTAACCTCATCATTTGCAGCCGTACGGCAGAATTGGAGAATACAGCAATAAGTAAAATATTTAAGAAATAGTCGCAAAGTGCATCACCTGTTTTTAATAGTTGCCTAAGGTTTATTTACATTATCTCAAGTATCATTTATAGAAACAGACTTCCATAGAAAACTGATCATTACAAGCAAATACATGTTCCGGTTTTTAGCAGGCCATGTCACCTGTAATAGACTACCGGCCAAATATGGGTTTTTTGTACTTCTTACTCAGAGCAATTCTGAGGAACTTCCTAAGGAAATGGGAAAAGATTTGAAAGTTCCCCGTTTAAAGGGGAAATTCTGCAGTACAATATCTACAATGCTTGGGTACATATTGGCAATCCTGTCTCAGATTTTGAACTGCAAAACAATCACTACATACTGTTTTAGAAATATTTCTGCAAGTTACAGATCCACTTGGTACAAAGACTGGTTCCAAACAAGAAGCCTTCAAAGCAGAGAAAACTGCAAACACATCTGCTACCATAAGCAGAATTTAAAACAAAACAAAACAGAACAAAAAATAAGAGAAGTATGTTAAGTCACACCATGCGTCTTTCCATAAGCCAACACCTGCACAAGACAAAGCATGTAGTTTAATACAGAGCAAGAAATAACATTCCAACGTGAGGCAGAAATCTGGCGTTCCAAGCGACGAACTGTTTTGACAGAGGAAGGACAAAAATATGCAAAGCTTAGCAAATGGCTAATGCAAACTTAAGAGAAGCAGCAAAGGAGAAGTGTCCATTAGCGTGCCCAACCTTGAAACCATAGGTGAGCAAGCAGCTTGGATCGATCAAGCTTGGGAAGTATATCTGAGTCCCTTGCACTCAGGTTTTATACTTGAAAAGTTAATTTGGAGGAGAGAGAGTTAAAGTCAGAACACATCCCAACAACCAAAGTATGTTTCTGGAAGAAGTATTTCCACTCACATGAGTACTTGAAAAACATCACAAGATATTTAAAGCTACTTTGGAAGATGGAGAAACACCAGGATTCAAAAGTATCACTTCGATTTTTAAAAGCTTACCTAATTTTGCAGTTTCAAGTAAGGAAATATGTTGAATCTCCAATCAGCAATTCTAGCTCCCCCAAATAAACAAACAAAAAAACTCCAAAAACCACTATTCTTCAGGTGACAAATCCTAAAATTCAACTCGAAGCCCAGCTTATTTGTTTTTCCTATCTCTTTGCCCCCATACTCTTACATCTGCCACTTCTGTCAGTAATGCTCGCCACCCCCACCCCACCCCCCACTGACTTTAGATAACAAAGGTATACATAATGGGTGCATGAAGTTTGCCGGCCATTATTTTCACCTTTGTATAAAGATCTAGTTGGCAAAGTAATTTCCCCTTTTGAAGTCTTAAAATGTAGCTCATCTTTAATTCCAAACAACAAATGAAATATAATCTAAAGGCATTCTAAAGGGAATGTTTTTCTGTGGATGTAAGCTGCCATTGATCCTGAGTGAGTGCCTAAAAGAGCTAACTTCATGGGGTAGCAGAAGGAAGGTTAATACCAACTTAAAAAGCTATAAATTAAGCATTTCTACATGCATGAAAGTTGTCAAAGCTTAAAAGAACAAAAGACAGAAGCTAACTTGCCAATGAGCTCAAACTTTGGCCATTTGGGTGTACCTGTAGCAGAGCCAAACGAAAGGCCAATTCCTTCATTCTCAAAGACCAGAAGGTAAGAAAGAGGGCAGAGAGCAGATAACAGGGCTGAAGCTCTTCTGAGGCTACACCCAGAGCTGTGCTCCCACTAAGCTGCCAAAGAAGAACCAAGCGCTCGGGCTACACTGAACATCAGAGTGAAACAGGGCTGCAGCAATGTGGGGGGGGAAACAATGAAACATTAAAGATGTAGCAAGAACATAGCCACAAGATGGCACATGCTTCCATGCCCTCTGCAAAGTCTAAGTTTAAAAAAAATTTTTTTTTCTTTTCTCTTTCTTTTTTTGGGAAAAATAAGGAAACCAGAAGAAAACAGAACAAAAACAAACAGGAAAAAAAGAAAGAAAGAAACCAAAGAAACTCCGTTAGTAACACAATCAAGTGAGGGGAATTACCAGTACAGCGGCAGTCTGTTCAACCAGCGCCGGCCGGCCGGCTGCGCAGCTCAGAGTAAAGGGCACCGCATACTGCGGTGTGATGGTGGCTACTTGAGGGTGGAGAGTTGCTACCATTAGTGGTGTACAGCTTCCCTGAAACGTAGATTAGGCAGGTGAGTGAAACAAACATGGTGGCAGGTTATCGGGATTCAGAAGGGTTCTCATCCCCCCAGGTGATTACACACAACCTTCCCCGTGACCTCTGCACCGCATTCGCCCCCTAGGTCCACTGACAAGGGCGCAGAGCAAAAAAAGTACAGAAATCCTTCCTGGACCAGATTCAGAGGATTAGTTCCACAAAAGCCTGTTAACAAAGGCATCTGTTCAGAATCCCTCCTCGTTCTCATAAATGAGGGTTTTGGAGTGTCAGGGTTTGCTATGTGCCATGGGCCACACACATTTACATAAAGCACTGAGAATCAGAATGTCTATGGCTTATGTAAATACTTCATGATTGTCTGGATCGTCTTAGTTGCATGCTCTACGGCAAGTGCACGGTTTGAGGGTGTCCTGCAGCCTGGGTTAACCAGGCAATGGAGGACTGCACTATTTGAAGAGGCAGCCTGGTGGGTGCAGCCTCTCAACCGTGATGAGATTCTGAAAGAGTAAGTCACAAGGCCATTACATGAGCAAGAGTTCAGGAACTTTATACTCTAGAACCCAATGCCACCCCCTGCACACACACCCCACCCCACCCCCGTGTCTTCTAAGAGCTCCAAAGTAAAACATTAACCCCAACCCTCAACATTAAGAGTACATGTACTCAGCAGATAAATAATCCTCAATGCCCCCACAAAGACACAGGCTGAGTTGTGATTGTGGTGGCAATTAGTACATTGTCCTACAGAGATGCTTCATTTTCAAGTCCACTGAATCGTGACCAAGAAAGATCTTTTCATTAAAGTGAATACCATTTGCTAGAACAAAATTTCTGATTTTCCAAAGTGCTTTCGACAATACTTAGTATCCAAGTCGCTCTTGGCTTTTTACCTGTGTAAGAACTCCTGACTGAATCTGTAGCGGCTGAGCAGCCGGAGCCTGGGGTACAATTGGCACGGCATTATCCATCCTCACAGGGAATCCAGAATGTTTTGTTGTTGCTTGTAATCCAGCTATGGAAAATAGCACAGTTAAACTGCTTTGCAAGGTCTAGAGTTCTTCTTGTTCATTTAGGTTGCTGGTGGCTCTTAAGCTTTCTACTCAAACAATCTATTAGCCAGATTTTAATCCTGCACATTAAAGATAAAGAGCTCCATAAAGGTTTTTACGAGCTTAAAAAAAAAAGTAAGAAAAGGGAGACTCGTTTATTCCATTCAGGCCACATTCATAAGATGTGTGCTACTGGGAGAGCTACTTTGAAAAAATTCTAGGTGTGTGTGGTTTGTTTTTTTAATCCAACAACATTCAAAATATAACAGTATCCCATTAACAACAAGGGGCTCTTAAAAGTTTGAGGGGAAAATTCCATTATCGTCTAATTCCATTTTTGCATGCACTTTCTGAAGACCTTTTGTAATTGGGGAGGGGGTTTGGGGTGAGCACTCCACTTGTAAGTAACATATACCTTTTAATCCAGTAGGGGGGAAAGTTTTTTAATCATTTAAATTTTTTTTAATGATTTTTTCCCCCCCTACAATTATTTTTTAAATCATTTTACTGGGGGCTCTCACAAATATTGTAACAATCCATGCGGTTTACACAATTGATGTGTGTATGGATTGGGATAACAGTTGTATGAGCCCCTAATAAAATGTTAAAAAAAAAAAAAAGAATATTGAACTATATTACATGAGCTAAAAAAAAACAACAAACCAATCCATATATCAATTATACCAAGCAAACTTGTACATATGTTGCCATTGTCATTTTCAGTCCTTATTATCAGCTCCTTTTATCCCTCCCTCCCCCACCCTCCCACGTTCATAAAATGTAAAAAAATTTTTCCTTATCTTAGACAGGTTGGGGGTGGGGAGGTTTTTTTTAACCAGTAAAATCAAAGTGGCAAATGTGATTACAACTTTGGTTAATCTGATAAGGAAAAATGGTAAAAAGTTAAAGAATTCACCCTCTTAGATACCTCCTTTTTTATTTAAAATGCATTAAGTGGATGTTTTCTCCCACTCCTCAAAATGGAATTCCAAGCACAAATTAGTCATATATTTTATTTTTAACTAGTATGTAAATTAGACATTCTGCCAATAAAGTATTAAAATGCTGCCAGGTGGGCTTTATGAGCACACTTTCTTCCTATTTTCAAAATCTACTCTCTGTTCTCATCAGTGACAGATGTCTAACAAGGCTCTCTTATGGACAGCTATGAAAATCAAGAACCCTTTGTTCAAAGCAAAAAATCTTTTTAATGACTATTTCCAGGAAAGTCTTATGATGCCAGCTTCACTCTGCTGTGACCATCTTTAAACAGTGGCCCTGTCTTACCTCTCCTTCTTATACATTCTGATCCGGGCACAAGTGTGGAATAAATGTTTCCTATCATGGGAGTAGCTCATCCTGGGAAAGGGGGACTCACGGAGCTCCTTTTTGGGCCAAGACTTGAGAAGACAGACTTCTTAAAAGCTCTCTGCCTTCAATGAAAAGAACTTTACACGTCTATTATGCCTCCGGTTCACTAAATGCCGACGGTTCTATTAAATGAGTACGTGCCCATTGTCATCAGAAGACTCCTCCTTCAGTGACGTTTTCTAACTGATCATCAACCAGTTTATCACCATATTGTTAAGGAGTCACATAAATCAAAGTCATGAGTCCTGATGCTGCTGCTTCAACAAGTCAGTCTTCTGATTTTCCATTTCAGTGAATTCACTACAGGCTGGCATACAGGTAAATACAGCCCAGACATGTACAAAGTAAGAAAACTAGTAAGTCTGAACTGAAATGCTAAAAGTAACTTTTAAAAGTATGCTCTAAAAAACTGAACTCACTGCCGTCCAGACAATGCTGACCCCTAGCGACCCCCTGTGGATTTCGAAGACTAACTGTTTATGGGAGTAGAAGGCCCAGTCTTGCTACATACATTAAAACACGAGGTGGGGAGGGGGGTGGCAATGAACTATTAAAGATATCAAGATTTTTTAAATGCCTGCCATGCTTCCTTACACTATGCTATTTAACTAAAAAACAAAACAAAAAAAACTAAACAACACCGAAATTCCTGTGTTTATTCCCAGGACTCATGGTTAACTGCAAAACCATGTCAATGTTAATCTTACAAGCTCCCACAAATTGGAGGAATCAAGGAAGCAAAATTTCAGGCAATAGTGTTCATTACAGATGCTCAGTAATGGCTCCTAGGGTGATGATGTAAAAGAGAACAATTAGCACTAAGCAAAATAAAAACTAGTTATCGCTAAGTAAATGTGTATTGTCTGGAATAGTATGGAAAGCACTGTTTATAGTAAACCCTATAGAACAGACCAGAACTGCCAAGGCTGTAAAACTAGGAAAGCAGACTGCCTCAGCTTTCTCCCATGGAGCAGCAGGTGGGTTCAAACCACCAACTTTCGGGTTAGCAGCCTTGCACTTAACCACACCACCACCTGGTCTCCTCAGTATTTATGGTACTGACCTATAAATAAGACTCAAAGTATCGGATAGCTGTAATTTAGGCTAAACCTCAGGAATCAAACTAGTTTAAAACTAGCTTCTTCGGAGAACCACAAGTGAAACAAATAATTAACCAAAGCTAACAATTTGGGAGGTTCTCCCACTTTCTGCAACTAAAGGATTAGCTTTGATGTGGGGGATTTGATCCGATATGACAGAGATCATTACATACAGAAGCAGTGGTAGCTGCGCAGCAAGTGGAGTGTCTTTCATGTTCCTGAACTGCATGTGGAAGAATGGTTGAAATGGCAAGCATTTTGGTGTCATCTATGAAAGCACTTCAAAAGTTCACAGAAAAATGGAACAAAAAGATCGTGGAACTTGCCCACAAACTTTTTGAAGCCCCCTAGTAATCAAGCACAATAAAAATAAAGAAAAATAACCTTGGACGATGTTAAGAAATGTACAGCTGCCTAATTGATGAAGTCTATCCTCCTCTAAGGAGATGGGCATTTGTTAAAAAGAACAGACGGTGAAAGAAAAGTGGACAACCTGGATTAAAGGAGGGCTGGGCAGAAAGCAGCATATGGTTGTGGCTGGCCAAGCAGAGGAAAGGCCTGACATCTACAGAAGACCCAATACCGAGTGGCAGCACAGAGGAGGCTCTGTCAAATCACACCCGCTGGGACCCCCACCGCCTGGGTTCACGCTGTTGTTGGGCCCTGAGTGTCTTCGAAGGCCTTCAAGCAGAGGAAGGGCTGATGTTGTCATTTTCTCATTTATGAAGCAGGCTGACTGACCTCCCGGGGTTTTTGTGAGGATGACTTAATGCATGTTAAACAAAGCATTTGGTTCAGTATCTGGCACCGAGTAACAGGACACAGCAGATGGCATCATCACCTTAGTTTTGACATTCCCTTTTATATAGAAATGTAAAACTTTGCTCTTTACCTAATGCCCACACTTCTCAATAGGAAAAGAGTAACAGTCCCGAAACTCATACTTACCTAATTATACCACAAAAAGACATCCCACACACCCCGCCTCTCCCTCCTCAGTTTGTGTTTTGTTTTGTTAAGTCAACTCAGAAGTCCATCTGCCCCACTCCTTCTCACCTGAGGAGATGCAGAACACCTCAGCACCCCACATCAGAAAACTATCCCCATGGAACTCACGTTTTGGAAAAGGGGGACAGGAAGGAGAGGCAAGCTTGCCCAGTGTTACTAGTAGCATAATTCAGCATAAGGATGACCCAAAGTATCGAGTTTACTGTTATGAAACATATGCAGAAAATAATTTGGTTACGTAGGCTATGTTTGCATTTACAGGTTTTGAATCTGCTCCTCCGCTCTCCCTGCGGTTTCTCCCTGGTTTACATCGCTATCGCTCTCCTGTCCTCCCGGTAATCTTTCAGTCTCCCCTATCCCCTCTTTTCCTTCTGCTTGCTCCGACTCTGTCAGAAACCAAACAAACAAGAGTCACAATCAGTATGTAACTGAAGTAAAAAAGATTAAAAATGCTATCCACTTCTAAGTAAAGTGTTAATGAGAAGGCTGAGTCCCGGTCTGCCCCAGAGGCTCTGACTCAGTACAGAAGGCAAGTGTGCTGCTGGGCAGTTTCTGGACAGTGATTTAACCTTTGAAATGATTCACCAGATTAAAAAATACACATTTATTTCAGGAAGGGGAAAAAAAAACTCGGCCAACTGGTCTACAATTCTGCAATGATGAAATGAGGTGGGGTGGAAATTTAAAATTAAAATCGTATTGTGACACCTGAAGGCAGAGCCTCCTTTTTCGGTCACTTTGTTCCTCTGTTGACAGCAGCTTTGCAGGGACAATATGATTTCATAAGCTGAAGTAGATAATCCTACTGCCTTTTCAAACAAGTATTTCTGCTTCTAGAATGATCTTTCACTTTCTCTAAATGTAATTTAAGACAGTCCCATATTCCTAAGTATGATATTTTACATTTTAGAATAAAAGTCCCTTTTATTTGGCAACTAATTATTATTTTAAATGGAATAATGTAAGAGACAAGATTCAATATAAAGCATTTCCATGTACAATAAATTTTTCCAGGATGTATGTCTTGTATATCGGGAGATAAAAAGTTCTTTAAGATATATGACATTGAGACAAGGCCTCAATGGGCAAAAAAATTTAGTATTAGGTGGTCCATTTAAGGAAATATTAATTGAATGCCCAACAATGTGTCGGCAAGTATTATAATTACAAATATAATCATATATCTAATTATATCAGAAATTCTATAGAAAGAAAAATTTCACTTGTGATATCAGCTAATTTCAGTTACTTGTATTAGCAGAAAAAAAGAGTTTAATTTATCAGCCAAAAGCCCAAATCAAAACTACTGTCACTGAGTCCTTTTTTTTTTTTTTAATCATTTTATTGGGGGCTCTTACAGTTCTTGTATCAATCCACACATCCAGTGTGCCAAGCACATTGTTACATATGTTGCCATCACACTTTTCTACTTGTGCCCTTGGTATCAGTTCCTTTTTTCTCCTCCCTCCCCCACTCTCACGAACCCTTTAAAATTATAAATTACAATTCTTTTCAAATCTTACACCATCCACTGTCTCCCTTCACCCATGTTTCTGTTGTTCATCACCCTGGATGGGGATGGGGGTGGTTATAAGTCGATCATTGCAAAGAGTTCCTCCTTTCTCCCCCCACCTTCCCCCTACCCTCATGGTATCACTACCCCCATTGTTGTTCCTGAGGGGTTTAGCTATCCTGGAGTCCGTGTGCCAAGAGCTCTTCTTATCTGTACCAGAGTACATGCTCAGCTCTAGCCCGATTTGGGATCATGATAGTTGGGGGTGGAGGGGTGAGGAGCCGAGTCAATTCTCAATGATAGCAACCCTATATACGGTTTCTGACACTGTGAAACTTTATGGCAGCAAACAGCCTCATCTTTCTCCCCTGGAGGATGCTGGTGTGTTTGAACTGCCAACCCTGCAGTCCACAGTGCTATCGGGGATCCTTTAAATTTGTCAAAGATAAGACCTAAACAAATAGACACCTGAAATAAAGATCTGCTGAAAGCAGAAAGATAATATCATACGACACCAAAGTCCCCACTTACTTTGGAAAGTAGGTGGACACACAATAAATGTTTGTTGGAATGGATCTGTCTGAGTGCAAATCTGGGTGGTTCCAGGCTGCAAGGAAACACCCTGCTGGGCAACTCCAGGAACTGGTGCTGCAGACGATGGGTACAGAGCAGACTGGTAGTTTAGGAGGGAGACATCTGAATTAGCTAGAGAAAGAGTAGCAGCTGCTGCAGTAGAACTGGAAGCTAGAACGCTGGCCTAAAAACAAAAGGATTATATTTGTACACTGATACAGCATGGAAATAACAATGTTATTACATACACAGAACCTCCCCAGAAAAACTTAAAAGTTTAAAACAGGTTAGCTGTCTTTGAAGTAACTCTCTGCTTAAGAAATTCAGATTTCTCAATCCCTCAATTAAAGGCATAAGATCAAATAAGCAAGCAAAGAACAAAAAACTGGTCTTGTGCTGGCTGAGGTCTTATATATCGTATATGAGGGGTCTTCAAAAAGTTCGTGGGAAAATTCCATTTTCTTTTAATTCCATTTTTTCAACAAACTTTTTGAAGCCCCCTCATATAATCCCCTGCCCTTTCCCCACCCCCTGTGCAAAATGCTATTGAATGTTCAATCCCACTAAAACTCATGTTTTTCATTTAAAAAATCCACCTAAGAAATTGGAAAGCTTACATTTTCAGAAACACACTTAAGTCCCTGGTTAGCAAACAAATGCAAAACCAGCTCTTACAGTTAATTATTGTAAACCCTTTTCACGAGATGTAATGAAACCAATAAACCCTTTCATGGACAAGGAGAAAGAAAGCCACTTGGCTGAAAGCAGTATAATAGTAGTGCATTTACTTAATGATGTTAAAACTACAAGGACATAGTTAGGCCATAATAATGCTCTTTTGACAGTCTATATTGGTCTACCCTCGCTTTCCATCATTTTTGCCAAGTAGGATATTCATAAGCAACAGAACTGCCAAAGCAAAGACCGGGTTCTTTACCTCATTGTACTCAATTTACTAGTTCCTTTATGTTATTCCTCTTAGCCTTGAATTCCCAAACACATTTACTGAATGCCTACCTGATTATGCACTGTATTGAGCTGGTTGCTGAAGCTCATGGTCAGATTTGTGCTTGTATTAGGAGCAACATGCGTAGTGAAAGGGCTCTTGATCTGACTCACAGTATCATACATGTGGACCCTTCGCTTGCAGATCTCCATATTCTGAAAACAAGATTTAACGCTGAAAGAGAGATGAAAGAATTACTGAAATGACTGCTAGACTTAAACACATAGCAAACAAGTCACAGTCAAGCTGGATCAGAGTTTGGTTTTATTTCTTCTAAGTATGCTCAGATATACAATTAACTCTGAGTTCCAATGTAACCATAAAGAGGGAAAGACTACATCTAATGTTTCATCTCACGAGAAAGAGAAGCAGCAGGGAGTCGATATACAAGCATCCAAACTGCTGTTCGATTTTACTGTTAGACTGTGTGCCAACTGAGAACTGTGTATCATGGCAAAACGCCCCACACAATACCATACTCACTGGTTGCTATGCGGAAAATCCAGAAGGTGAGTCATTGTCACAAACTGGTGGTTAAGAGTTTTCAGAGGAGTAATTCTCTTATCTGCATCAATTGTTAGCATTTTTTTTAAGAGATCAATGTATTCTCTTCGATCGGCCTTCTCAGCCAGCATGTCTGTTCCTTCTAAGTCTGTAGACATATTCACCTTTCCAAGAAAAATTGAGAAATATCATACCTTGACTTACACTTTCATGCTGAAACTAAGTCCCTTCCTTCTTCTCCAAATTAGAGTGATCAAGAGAGAAACCTGGGCACTTCTTTTTATGACAGTATAGTCATTTCTGGAGGAGGAAGCTCACTTATGTCAATACTCACTGAAGTTTGTGGGTAAAACAAAGATGAGTTCTTTTCATTCAAAATTTGGAAGCAAAAGTGATTCTTGTTATTTAAACATAAAATTTCCATTGTAGAAAATATTGTAAGATATAGTACCTTAAGGTGCTTAGGTTTAGAACATACTATGCAATAGAGTAAGTTAGCACTCATATATAGTTCCATGGTAGAAAAAGAATGTGATAAAAAGGAATCCTTCATAAACAAGATTTTAAAGTATTGACATGCAACATGATAAGGTAAGCAAAAAGCAAGGATTACGTCTAAAAGTATCTTCTGTTAGAACGTACATGTTCTTTTAATACATGGCAGAATATTAAAGTATTTTTCTCTTCAAAAACCGGAAGCCAGTTATGTCCCCAGTAAGTCCTATAACTATGGAAAGGGAGGGGGAAAAACAACTACTGGAAAGGTATACTAGAGATAACAGATTAAATCTGCTGAGTATAACTGATAGAAACATGGCTCTGATTGAAGAGAGAAACACATGAAAGGTTCTGAAAAGTTTGTAGAAAAATGGAATGAAAAGATACTGGCATTTTTTCCCCATGCACTTTTTGAATCTACCTCAAATGCCTAGACTTTAAGAACTTCCCGTGCTCACCTGAGCCATGTCATCTAAACAATTAAAAATGTACTTCCGAGCTTCTTTTGATTTTATTCCAGTCTCCAGTTCATGTTCTTCAGGTGTCTGTAAAATATGATTTCAAAAATTCCATCTATATATTATTTTCACTTTTTATTCTAAATTAAAGCCAGAATACAAACAAGTACTGTCACCTTGTCAGCCATAGATGGCAAACATGAAAATGCTTTGCAACCCGAAAATCCTCCAGTGGAGAGATGTAACCTTGGTAATCTATCCATGCTTAAGTGATAAATCCACAATACAACGATACAGTTCACTTCAGGTGAGAAGTAACATTACCAGTTTTCTCTTACAGCTATTTTCAAACGAATTGATACTTCACATGGTAACTACCATCTATACTCGTGTATAAAGCCGAGTTTTTCAGCACATTTTTAATGCAATTTTTGTGGTGAAATTAGGTGCCTCAGCTGATAGCGGGTCAGCTTATACTCAAGTATATATGATAACTGTTCAAATGAGTCAAATTATTGAGAGATTTCTCAAAAGAAGAGGGTCAGATATAAAAAGAACGTAATCATTTCAAAAAACAAACAAGGTATTATGTAGGCAGTTAGAAAAATACAGTGAGTATTGACAGGTTTATTGAGAATTCTCTTAAAAAACAGATTTTACAAAATTACTGTAGCTCTTTTGACAGGTAATAGTAATAAATACTATTGTCTACACCCCCTCTCAGCTGCTGATCAAAATACACACACAAAACTTGCAGCCAAGTGAACTGGCACCTCATAGGTTTTTTTGTTTTGTTTTATCTTGATCTTGTTTAAAATTAAGGATAAGGCCGAATGGGTACAATGAAATAATTTTCAAAGTATTTCCTACTATAAACATACCTTCCTCCTCTCCTTTTCCCTCCCCCACCTCCAGAATCTGCTAACTAAACTTCAAGTGCAACAGAGTTAGGGGAAGCAGGAGACGCCCGGTTGGGAAGACAGACCTTTAGCCTCCACAGTGGGTACCCCAAATTGGGATCTCGGTTGAAAAACCTGGTCGTTTTTGTACCAGCACTGAGAAGATATTCAGCGGGCAGGCCTTGTGTTTGTGAAATGTAACGAATCTGAAACAGCAAAACATACCAAAGTGGAGTGAAACATGAAATCATGAAGGACAACTCCATTAAAACAGTTTTATCTCCTGGAGATATATATATGTATATATATAGATATATACATGTGTATATATCTATATATATATAGCCAATCAGAAAGATTAGGGGGAAATCCTCTTCCAACCTTTCTCCCTTGGCTACTTGAGCTTTTGTTAATTTTACCTTCTCAAAATTACTAGAGTTGCTCTCGCCGATCATAAATTTTAACACTTAATCTCACTTCGTGTTCAACCTGGTAAGCATGCTTATCTATTCAACTTTTACTGAGCACCTACAATGTAGTAGGCCAACGGCTTACAAGGTATAGTTTGGGTACCCTTGCGGTCCCCGACAAACCTTTCTTGGGTTGTTCATGAAGCCAAACTATTTTCGTAACCGCGCTGAGCAGTTACTTGCCCTTTTCACTTTCATCTCACTAGTGCACAGGAAGGGGCAATACAACAGGAACATTGCTCTCATTCTCAGTAATCGTGTGCTTTGATAGTCTTGAGTTTTACATTTTCCTCATTTTCATTAGTCACACTTCTGTTCGCTTTTGTATTCCTCCCCACTCTGGAGAGCAACATAAGAGACAACGTTTTAATCCCCACCATCGTATGAATGGCCGTATTTGAGATAAAAATAGAAGAAATTTATAAGCAAAAAAATAAATCTCCCCACCCCCTTGCCCTGAATTCTGTTTTCATTCTACTGCAGTCAATATTGGTAGGGATAAGCCACATGAGTGGAACTCTTTGGGACCCTCAAGAACAGCAGTTCTCAACCTGAGGGTTGTGACCCCTTTAAGGGCTAAACGGCTCTTTCACAGGGACTGCCCAATTCGTAACAGTAGCAAAATTACAGTTATGAAATAGCAATGAAAATAATCTTATGGAGGGGGTCACCACAACATGTGGAACTATATTAAAAGGTCGCGGCATTAGGAAGATTGAGAACCACTATTCGAGTCTTTAAGAATGTAACTAAGAGTCAGCAAAGTATGGCTTACTAGACAAACTTAGCCGGCCAACATAAGACCATTCTAAAAAACAGCAGGATATTGTTCCAAATCTGGGAGGCTCCAGAACTGATGACCAAAAACTACAGCCTCAGCAAAACAGAATTTTAGACATAAATTTCTTTTGCATACAAAAATCCATGAACCATTTGAAAGCCACAATAAAACCTGTAAAATGAAAAACTGTGTGGACATTGAAAATGATAGGGTAAAACAACCCCCCCCCAAAAAAAAAGTGGTACATTTTTCAATTAAAGGAGTCTTCGATTTGATAAAACAGAGCATACTTGCTTCTCTATATCTATAAGCTTCCACGGAACATAACTTTATGAAGTACAATTTATTATTTTAATGAGCTTGCACCAGGCAGTGGGGATTTTAACAACAAGCACAGTTCTTGCTCTCACGGTTTTCTGTCTAGTGAGAGAAACAGATACTGAATGTGTAATTCAAATAAGTTGGCATCCTGAAGAAAAAGAAACAGGTTCTATAAATATACAGGTGGTCCAGACTTAGCAACATATTTGAGTAACAATGAACTACAGCTATCTTTTTTTTTACCTTTTTGCATATTTTATCATTAGTAATATGTACTACATACAATGTTGCAACATTTAATTAATTGATGTTATCATTCTCATGCCAACCCCCAGAGACAAAAAAAGATTAGTTTTAGAAAGATAACGGCAATAGCAATAGAAACAATGAGGCATTTAACTTATGCCAGAACTGAGTTATGAGGGAGTCATAAGCCAGGGACTCCCTTACACAGTAAAAGACCCTAACCTAGACCAGGATCCCGTGAGAAAAAGCTCCTTGAGAAAGCAAGGCTGACCCTGGACAATGAGCAGGCATTTGCTGAAGAAAAGGAAGGGGGTGGGAGTGGAGAAGAAGTCTGGACTATGGGACGAGAGTGTGCAAGGGCCTGTGCCAGAAGGACACCTTTCATCAGCACAGAAATGATGCCCACGGGGCTGGAAAGCAAAAGAAAGCATGTACGATCAATCTAGAGAGGAAGACGAGAGACAGACCAAGCAGGAATACAGAAGCATGCCGAGTAACGGCCCTCCCTCCTGAAAGCAAGAGGAAACCACTAAAGGCTAGGGGAATGGGGTTCGAATTTGGGTTTTGAAATTGTGAGTTGGTTAAGTGATGGCCATAAATAACCTGGACTAGGATAATCACAAAGGAGAAAAAAATCTGAGTACGACCAAGAGCTATTTAGAACAAAAATGGTCCAGAGATGCATGCACACACATATAAAGGGACTTCAGAGTTCACGGAAAAATGGAATTAAAAGAGAATAACATTTTCACACACTTTTCTGAAGCTCCTTGTATACAACGCAGAGCAAACCACATCTTTCCTTCATAAAATGTACCCCTTCAATTGTATAGTACAATGATGTGCATGATTATTACCAAATGTCTATTTCCCATCACCAAAGCCTAGCTTTCATGAGGGTAAGGATGATGTTTGTATTCAACGCTGTATTTCCAATGCCTGGAGGGACTTGCACCACAGAAGTGCTTAGTAAACATTTATACATAAAAAAGACAAACGGTACCAAAACATAATATAAATTATCTCTGCGTGGTGGAACTACTATCAGTTTATATTTGTTGTGGCTTGGCTTATCGTGTTTTTCCCCATAATGATGACGTATAGAACTGAGACATTTGAAGTATCTACTATGACAGGTGAGTTTCACTGTGAAGGGAGCATGGGAAGCCCCCAAGCAGATGCTTCTTTCACACAGCTTAAAAAAAGAAAAACCCCAAAACCTATATTTATGCAAACCAAAGTACTACTTGTCAATTTTCATTTTAAACAATTAAAATGCTTCCAAAAAACGTAGGAACTATCTAGAGAGGAAAGACATATCTGGCTTCAAGACTGGCAAACAAAAGACTAACTAACTTGCTATAAAAAATCTCAGACACAGCATTTTCAGGATCTATAAAAAAAACAAAAGCTAATAATATAACTAATAGGAAGAGACTGCTCTCTTCCAGGATCAGGAAGGAAACATGTATGTCCACTCTTGCTGCCTCAATTCAACACAGTACTGGAGGCTCTATCAGGGCAATTAAGCATCCAGATTGGAATGGGAGAAGTAAAACTATGTTTATTTGCAGATGGCATGATCTTGCATCTGAAAAATGCTAAGAAACCCATGGGGGTAAGGTGGGGGTGGGGAGAAAACAGGATTATAAAGATGGAGAAAATTCCATTTTATATATCTACACAATAGCAATAATCGATCTGAAAACAGAGCTAAGCAAAGCATTCTAATAACAGTATCAAAAAGAATTAAACTACTAGAAATGGGCTTAACAATAGTACGATACCCAAACTCTAAATAGCATTCCAAACGAGACAGACCATCTCACATTCATTAGTACAGCTAAGACGGCAATGCTTCCCAATAATCTACAGATCCCACGAATCTCGATTAAAATCCCAGAGACTTTTTGTTGTTATTGCAGAAATCAAGAAATTGATGACAAAATTCATATGGAAATGCAAAGGACCCAAAGTAGACAAAATAATCTTGAGAAAAGAACAGAGAAGGCTCACATTTCTCAATTCCAAAACTTACTTCAAAGTTACAGCAGTCAAGAGACTGGAGTACCAGCTTAAGTTGATACAGACCCGCAAAAGAGTCCACACTTTATGGTCAACTGATTTCACCAAAGAGGCTAGGACAATAGTCTTTTCAAGAGAGAACAGTTGGAAATTCACATGCAAAAGAGCGAAGTTGGACCCCTTCCTTTTGCCGTACAGAAAGATTATCTCAAAACTGATTATAGAACTAAATATAAGAGCTAAAAGGAAAACAAAACTCCAAAGAAAGCTGAGGCAAATCTTCGCAGATTGATAAAAAAGATTCATAGACTGGACACCAAAAGCACAAGTAAACAGAGGAACTGGACTTCATCAAAATTAAGCACACTTTTGTACTTCAAAAAACCCTCAGTCATTGAAACTGATAATGACTTACAGCAACCCTACAGGGCAGAGGAAACTTCCTCAGAGCACTGGGTGGGCTTGAACCACCAACCTGGCAGTTAGCAAGCCGATGCTTAATAGAACACTCAAAGAATGGAAGAGAATTTCTGAAAATCACATAATTGAACGCGTGTAACCAAAATATATAAAGGATTATTACAGCTAAATAATAAAAAGACAAATAAACCAATTTTAAAAGTTCTATAAGGGCACTTTAGAAAAAAAGAGTTAAAGTCAGTGGGCACATGAAAAGATGGTTCAACATGTTCAATCCAAACCACAATGAGATACCTACCAAGCCACTGGTCTAAGATGATGCTATCTTGAAAAAGACAGATAGACACATAATTACAAGTGTTGGCTAAGTGGTGGAGAAACTGGGATCCTCATAAGCCACTAAGAGGAAAAAAACCCTCAATCCACTTAAGTCAAAGTCTAACTCATAGCAAGCAATCCTATAAGACTGAGTTGAAAGAGATTTCTAAGGCTGTAATAAATCTTCTCAGTTCCACATTTCCTCAAAAACCCCGAAACACAGAGTAACCATGTTGTTGCGAGGTGCTGCTGAGTTGGCTCCAACACACAGTAGGCCTACATCCACAAGAATACCCTGCAATTCTAAATCTACGTCAAACCCAAACAAGCCACACGCACTGCCATCAAGTCCATTCTGACCCACACTGATCCTACAGGACAGGGCAAAACTGTCCCTGTGAGTATCCGAGACTGTACCTCATTACAGAGGTAGAAAACCTCATCTTTCTCCCAAGCAGCAGCTGGTAGTTTCAAACTGATGACCTTTGGTTGACCAATGAGTAACCACTATGCCATCTGGGCTCCTCAAGTATAAAGCCAAGAGAAATGAAAACCTGTCTACGTAAAAACTTGTACACACAAATGCTTATAGCTGCATTATTTTTAACAGTCAAAAATTAGAAACAACTCAAATGTTATGAACTGATGAATGAATCAATAGGGTATATCGATACACATTACTTGGCCACAAAAAAGAAATGAACTATTAATAAAAGCTACATTAATGAACCTTGAAAACATCATGTTCAGTGAAAAGTCAGTCATAAAAGACCATATATTCAGAAACAACAAGCCCACATGGAAGAAGCGCACCAGCCTGTGTGATCATGAGGTGTCGTAGGATCAAGTAGCAGGCATCAGAAGACCCAAAACAAACAAAAAAGCATTGTTGATAACAAGGGGGGGGGGGGGTCAGAGCAGAGACCCAAAATCTATCTGCAGACAAGGAGAGATCCCCTCACAAGAAGGGTCACAAGGAAGGGATGAGTCAACCAGGGAGCAGTTAGCACTGATGAAACATAGTATTCCTCTGGTTCCTCGAGGCTTCCTCAGCCCCACTGTCATGACCCCAGTCCTGCCTTTTACTGCGGGTTAGACCTGGAGCATGTACAATGGTACAGATAAGAGCTCACAACACACAGAATCCAGGTTAGAGAAACCCCCTCAGGAACAGAAATAGGAGGATCGGAACCAGGAGGGTAGGGAGAAGTGAAGAGAGGACGAGAGGAAGGGGGAACCGATCACAATGATCGACACATCAACACACACACACACACAGATGAGGGGGATGAACAACAGAAATTGTGGAAGGGAGACAGTGGTCAGTCGGTGTAAGATATGAAAATAATAATTTATCAAGGGGTCAGGAGGATGAGAGGGTGGGAGGGGTTAGGAAGGGAAAAAAGAGGAGCCTGGTACCAAGGGGTCAAAGTAAATGTTTAGAAAATAATGATGGCAACATATGTACAAATGTGCTTGATTCAATTGATACATTGATTGATATAAGATCCATAAGAACCCCAATAAAATGATCTTTTTTTAAAAAAATACCATATATTATATGATTCCATTTATATGTAATGTCCAGAAGAGGCCAATCTATAGAGACAAACAGTACATTAGTGACTATCTAAGGCTTGTGGGAAATGAGGAAGTGTCTGCTAACAGGTACAGGCACTGGTTGGTTGGTTTTTGAGTTATGAAAATATTCTAAAGTTGATTATGTGGATGGTTGCATAACTCTGAACACACTGAAAACCACTGAACTGTGCACATTAAATACACGGATTGCATGGTATGTGAAATCCACTTAGAAACATTAAAATAAAACACAAAATTCAGCTATAATGATTCTTTAAAAAAATGATTCTTAGAAATCTTTGTGTGTGAAGCAAACATGTACCAAGGTAAACTACCTCCAACATTGCTTACAACAGCAGCATCCGATTTGTTCCTGCTGGGAAAAAGTGCTTTATCCCAGAACCCAGTTTCACTAATGATACCAAATAACTAACCATGTATTCCTTTATAAAAATGCTGTCTATTTCCTAATGTGTCAGGAGTAAGGATATACTGGCGGAGCAAAACAGTTCTTGCCCTCAAGGAACTTAGTCTATTGGGTAGAACCAATTTTCACAAAGGAATAAAATGAATTCATAATTTATTCCCACAGTGAAACTTTTTCCCTAAAGCATCAACTCCTTAAAACACTATAACCTATCTTCTCCTAAATCTAGTCTTTTTCGAGTTAATTTATTAAAATACTTTACAGCTCAGATGATTTCCCTCCTAAATTTTATTTTACAGGACACAGTTTCTCGGGCCACATGTATGTTTCAGTTTGACAGGTTTGTGCCACATATAAAAAATCAAAGCCCATTGCTATCTGCTTCATTCATTCTTAAAATTTGAATCCTTCATTCTTTTTTCTTTCCTATCTCAACTCAAAAGATACATTAGCTAAGGTTAAGCCTCTAACAAACCATTCCAGAGCTGGAAAAGAATCATCTGAACAACATAAAACAAAATTTAAATTTTTTTTGAACTGCAAATACTTTAGAGCAAGAAGCAGTAAGAGAAAAATCTATTCCTTTTTTTTAATTCGTGTAATTTTTTTAATGATGGCAAAAATATACACAACAAAATATTCTCCAATTCAACAACTTCCACATTTATCATCATTGATTATACTCTTCCTGTTGTACTATCACTATTGACATCCTTTTCAATTCATTCCACCACCATTAACAAAAACTCAATACCCCCTAACCAAACACTTGTCCTCCTTCAACTCATGGTAATCATTGGGCAGGTTTGGTGTTCTTTCTTCATTTTTAGTAGTTTTCTTGACAGTATTCACATACCATACCCTTCTATAGTTAAATCGCTTTTTAAAAGTTGTATTACATCATCACAATCAATTCGAATGCTCCCTCCCAGCTCTAGCATACATTTTTTGCTTCCCAAATCCCCTTATCCGCCCCACCGCCAACCTCCACGTCCCTGATAAACTGATGATAAAACCCATCAGTTATTGTCTCTATGAATCCATTCCTTCTGTGCTTCACAAACTGGGAAACACAACAGAAACAATAAAAAACAAAATGACAAGAAAATAATAATGTAAAGATAAAAATAAAGAGTAAGAAAGAAAAGACCACCATCAATATTTTTAAAAGCCAGAGGAGAAATTTCTGTCATGGAACAAGCAAGAAATACTTGAGCTTAAAGTAAATTCAGGGTGGGTCAGGAGAGAGGTCAAGTGATCAAGTATCATATGACATCACAGTCCGATCCACCATAATCAGGTTTACAGGTATTACAATCTCTGATAATAAAGCTGTTCTGGGTCCCTCACCAGTTGCTAAAGGGGATCTGCCAGCGGCTAATCTAGATTACTCTTTGAGCAATCCTTTGTAAACGCACTATTCTTCCCCTGGCACTCAACTGCTTCACTAGTACTTCTCTTCCTCTGGCTCTCTTCCACTAGTAACTATCTGTTCTCTAGTTCCATCCAAACCCAACACTTACCTGATCATATTCTGAAGCACCTGGATAAAGAGGCCATCCTAGGAACAGCTCAGCTATCACACAGCCCAGTGACCACATATCAATAGCTTCGCAAAATGGTAATCCGAGAATAATTTCAGGAGCCCTAGCAAAAATGAAAAAACATGGTATGATAAGTAACCATTTGAGAAATTAACTATGCTGACCAAGTCCTACTTTATTGACAGTTAAAGATGCGGTTCTGTAATGAAACCAAAAGCAACCTCTAGAACACAGTCTGTCATCCAAAACTTGTGCTGTGAGATAGGTTTGGAATTCAAAATACTCTCACTTCAGAAAGGTAATATAGTGTATAGACTGCATATGATACAATAATCCCAATGGAACTTGGGGCATCAGCCCAAATGCATTACTATTTTTTTTTTTTTTGCAATGAAACATATATGCTATCACAATATGTTGGTTAAATCGGACCTTATTAAATAGCCTTATATTGGTTGAATCTGCCAGTCAGTGGGTTTATACCAACCCTAGGAAAAGAATTTATGTTTTAAGAACTTTCTTAACTTTCAACATTACAGGTAGGGGGATTACAGACTATGGTTAAAATTCCTAACACCCCCTTAATTAGAAAATAAAAAATTAAAGGGCTTGGTAATAAGTATTCCTTTGTGATAGAAATTACTTCTGAAGGGATGTGGTGGTTGAGGCAGACTCTAGCACCAGCCTATTAGGATCTGAATCCCAATTGTATCATTTACACCAGGCATCCTCAAACTATGGCCCGCAGGCCACATGCGGCCCGCTAAGGACATTTATCCAACCTGCCAGGTATTTTTGCCCCGTTTGTTTTTTTACTTCAAAATAAGGTATGTGCAGCATGCATAGGAATTTGTTCATAGGTTGTTTTTTTAACTATAGTCCGGCCCTCCAACGGGTCTGAGGGACAGTGAACTGGCCCCCTGTTTAAAATATTTGAGGACCAAATGCTTCCTCCCCGCCCCCACTATCATGATCAGAATTCTACCTTGCAAGTCTGGCTAGACCAGAGGATGTACACTGGTACAGATAGGAACTGGAAACACAAGGAATTCAGGGCGGATGATCCCTTCAGGACCAGTGGTGTGAGTGGCAATACTGGGAGGGTAGAGGGAGAGTGGGTTGGAAAGAGGGAACCGATTATAAGGAACTATATGTGACCTCCTCCCTGGGGTCGGACAACAGAAAAGTGGGTGAAGGGAGACGTTGGACAGGGCAAGATATGACAAAATAATAATTTATAAATTATCAAGGACTCATGAGGATGGGGGGGGGGGAATGAGGACCTAATGCCGGGGGCTTAAGTGGAGAGGAAATGTTTTGAGAATGATGAGGGCAATGAATGTACAAATGTGCTTTACACAATTAATGTATGTATGGATTATGATAATAAGAGTCGTATGAGCCCCTAATAAAACGATTACAAAAAATAAATTTTTAAAAGTTTGAGGACCCCTGATTTACACCACCACTATGGGAAGTTAATCTCTATGCCTCAGATGGCTCACTTACAAACAGAGATGATAAAAGAACATTTCTCTTAGGGTTGTTGGGAAGGTTTTAAAAAACAATTATTTTAAAGCTCTTAAAACAGTGTCCGGCACACAGTGAAAACCCAAGCCTACTGCCATCAAGTTGACTCCTACTCATGTGACCCCTTCCTAGAACACAGTAGAGTGGCTCCTTAGGTTTCCAAGACTACCTCTTTACAGGAATAGACAATCTCATTTTTCTCCCTTGGTATGGCTGTTGGGTTTGAGCCACTGACCTATGGGTTACCAGCAGCCCGAGGCTCAGCCACAGTGCAACCAGGGCTCCTTCTTGGTACACAGTAAGCCCTATATAAGTATTAAATATGGTAACTTGTATTTTATTTATCGTTGTCCTAAAACTTTGAACTTCTGGTATGCTTTTGCAAATACTTATTTCCATTAATGTGCTAGGTGAGAAACATAACCCTAAAGAAACTTCAAGAAAAGACAATAACTATGAATTTTATATATGAAGCATATTTCAGGTATAATTAACACCTCCATTTACAGAGGAGGATGCTGAGGCAATGAGAAAGTGAATCATTTCCCCCCAAAGAACAAAGAAGTCAAGCAGCAAGGCTAGGATTTGAATTACTTTGTCTTTTAATAAATAAAAGCTAAGTATATACTCAAATGTATAAATCGATTTGGCTGGCATGGTGGTATATACTAAACGCATTGCCATCAATTCCATTTCCATTGATTGTGGCCATACAGGACAGAGGAGATCTGCCCTGTCTCCAAGGGTTAAGACCCTGTTCTGGTTTAAACCCAGTTCTGGGGTTTCCAAGACTTTAAATCTTTATGAAAGCAGACTGTCCCAGTTGAGAAGCTGGTGGGTTTGAAATATCAACCTTTAGGTTAGCAGCTAAGAACTTAACCACTATGCTACCAAGATATAGACAATTTTCAAAGTATAACTAAAATCAATAAGTCAATGGGTTCAAAAGGGGATGATGAAAAAGGGGGGGGAATGATAATAGAAACATTAGACAAAATTCTAACAATTCTATCAGGATGATTCTGAGTACTTAATATGTGTCATACACTGGTCTAAGTTCTTTGTAAGTGCCAAGTTACTTAATCCTTACAACAAGCCTATTTACAAAGCACTATTAATGCTATCTCCATCAATTCTAAGATGCACATTTTTTCACATTTTAATACCTCTGAAATTAAGATGACTCATCAATAATGGTATACTTTCTTAGTGGTGTACAAATAATGTACTCGCTTAGATACTACGTAATAAAACATTCTCACTGCCTTTCAGTAGAGTTTGACAATTAACAACCCTATAGGACAGAGTAGAACTGCCACTGTGGGTCTCCGAGACAGTGATTCTTTATAGGAATAGAAAGTCTTGCCTTTCTCCCTTGGAGAGGCTGGTGGTTTCAAACTACCAAGCTTCCAGTTAGCAGCCCAAAGCGTAACCAGGGCTCTTCCTTTAAAGAAAAAGAAGCTGGACACTGAGAGGGATTAAGTAACTTGCCCAAGGCCACACAATAAGTTAAAAAAAAATGGCAACCAAGCAGTTGGCCTCTAGAATTAGTTTTTAAACACGTCACCATCTTCTCTAAGTGATTTCCTTTTCTTCCTACAAGTCACTGGATTTAGATTTGTCAGGAAACCCAGATCCCTCATTTAACAGCAACAAAATGGAAAAGTCGGTCTCTCTACAAAGGGCCATCTGGCTGGGAGTGTTCTCTGGGTGGAATGGATACTAAGTTTCTAAAACTTTACCACCAGTAAGTGATTACTGTTGCCTTTTGTGAGGGCTTGGCAGCAAGGATTAGGGGGAGAAGATACAAAGTATCTCCCTAAGTAAAAATATCCAAACAAGTAATTAAATGTGTCAAGTCACTCTTAGAAAACAGGGGAAATTGAAGGGCTCTTCAGGGTCTGGAAGCTTTCCTGATTCTTGCTCAGTACCAGCAGAAGATGCAGGCCTGTTCCAATTTACACCACTTGACAACTATGGGTGGAATCATCATTGTCATCCGTGTTTACGCTGTTTAAGGGGAACTGTGGTTTTGTTAGCCAAAGAAACAAAAACTAAGATATCCCTATGTTACGTGGCTAGAGCCACACATTCCTGATGGAATTTCAGAGTTCAATTAAATCCCACTAGTGTGGCATGTTTTAAAAATAGCATTTCAGTGTGGTAGGCACATTAATAAACTACAGGGCAAGAGTACTCAGAAACAATATAAAAGCTTTCCTGAAATTGAAAAGGAGCAACATTTTCAACTCTCAGTGAGCAGAATCATTCATTTCCAAGTCCATGACAGGGCCAGAAATAGCTGGCAGGGAAGATGCGCATGGCTTTGGACCAAAATAAAACTGGGCTTAGAACATTCCTCAGCCTCAATCAGAGAGCAGTGGGCTGATGCTGCCACTCCCACCATTCTAAGAAGACATTTTGAAGTCCAAAAGGTAGGTCACAGGGAGTGACCAGGCCACAATATCATTCCTCTAAAATGGTAGCAAGAACACCAATAATTGCTAGGTTTCTAAAGCTTAAAGCTTCAGGGAAAACATGCAAAACACTAATTCCAGCTCCCAATCCCCATTTAAAACATTAAAACTGACGATTAACTGGAGAGGAATCCGTTTTTACATTAGGTGTCACCCTGCTATGGGGACAACAAAGGCAACAAGGGATCTTAGCAAAAGCTCACTCAAAACAGAAATCCCATCACATGAGCCACACAAAAACAGGCAAGAACCAACCAAATAACAAAAGGCAGTACAATAATAATGATGATGATGATGATGATGATGATGATGATGATAAAGCTGCTCAGTCCACTGACGATTTTCCACTGTCACTGTAAGCCTGGCAATATTAGCCTTGCCAAACTACACCCCGCCACCCCAAGAAGCAAGAAGCTGTTATTCTCACTTATACTGAAACAGCAAGGAATCATGAGTGCATGCTTGTGGCTAAAGACAATCTTTGCAGCTCTAAATTCAGACCACAACTCTTGGAAAGGCTTTCAGGCTTCTTTCCCCATTGGCCTCCATTGTTCTTCTCGGTCCCTTAACACAAATTCTCTCGGCACTGGAGCTCGGGGATTTGCATCTGGATATAAGAAGACTGAGTCAGAGACTCAGTGTAAGTCTCTTCTCTTCTCTGACTTCCTAGTAAGTGGGCAGTAGAAAAGATCACCTATGAAAGCCCAAGGGAAAGTAGAGAACAAAACGACAGCACTTGTCAAGAGGAAAATGGAATTGCAGTTTGGATGTGTTGGGTCTCCCCTGAAAACACAGCTTATCCTGCAAGGATAAATACTAATTACTGTGGTCAAACAAAAACGAAACAACTCACAACAGTGTGTCCATTCCGATTCATAGCGACCCTTACTGGGAAAGAACCACCACCACCACCCCCATCCCTTCTTGTAATTTCAATAACAACAAAGTTGTTTACATCAAAATCCTTTACGGCTCTGTAGAGTTCCATCTCCCTGGGTGTCGGAGCTGGCTAAAGTTAGTATCACGCTGCAGCACAAACCATTCTCTGGCCATTTTCACGAGTATGCTTGTTCCCCATTTTAGAGGCACAGAGCTATTCACCAGATCAGAGATATTACAGAAAGTTTAGCTTCCGGCATCTGTGGCTTAGGTCAAACTGAAGTTTCACCACCAGAGGAAATGGAATTGTTCGTATTGTATAAGCTAAACTTTAAAAATACTTTCCTTCGCTACATCTTGTCCTCACATATATAACAAAGTGATGGTAGACTGAAATCAAGACCAGCTAGTTGGTTTAGGAAGTGTGCAAAGTTTCCAAGCCATGGGGCCTGCCATCCATCATCCTCTTTTCAGGGGGGAAAAAAAAAATTAATCAGTGTTCCCGCCCCGCTCCACCCCACCCCCAAAGAACAACTTTTGCTAAGAGAGCTCTGTTGCAGCCTTCCTGGATTGTTCCAGTGCCCCCCCAGGGGGCAGCATCACCCATTTTTGAGAAACACTAAGGTGGGGGGGTCTGGTGGCAAAGTGTTTTAAAGTGCTCACTGGTTAACTGAAAAGTTGGTGGTTCAAATCCACCAGCCACTCTGTGGGAGAACGCTGTGGCAGTCTGCTTCTGTAAAGATGATCGCCTGGGAAACCCTGGGCGCAGCTGCACCCTTTCCTATAGGGTTTGCTCTAAGTTGGAACCGACTCCACAGCAGTGGGTTTGGCTGGAACATAGTTTGTTCAAAATAGAAAGCCACTGACCACATAAGCATGGTGAACCTTTGCCGCTACAAGATAAGGCTTTTGCTAGCATCAGTCTGCATTTACCGGGGACCAGCACAAAGAACAGATATTACTTCCACTGCCTGGGTTGTTTAGCCAACTGGAAATCGTTTGGCATGTTGTTGACAAGATGAGATAACGTAAAATAAAAAGGAGGGAAGGAGGAAGATTGGGTTTGGAGTCCGAAGACTTCACCAGGCAAAAGATTTTACTGAGGTTTTCTGAAAGACAGGTGAGGGATTAACAGGCTCTAATGAAGCAACACACAAGCAGCTTATCCACTGTAGCTAAAACGAGCACAGAGGCGGCAGGTCTGAGCGGCCCTTCCATCTGCCTTCCTCTCTTTGTCAAGTTACTGTGACAGGACAGACAACTCAAGTTACGTTGCAAGTGTTGTCCAACCTTAGATACAGGACACATTGTAGGCGACGCAGAATGAACTCCTGCTTCTAAAGGGTAAACTTGGCTCTACTGAAATGACACCGGCAGTTCATTCATAACTAACCTGCTCTGGATTCCCAAGACATTTTGTTGAAGAGTAATTACCAGTGGGGTAGGCAAACCCAACCAACATTCAAAATAAAAACCAAATCAAACCAAAATGACTCCAATGGCAGGCTACAATTAAAGTCTACGGATAAGGAAAAGGTACAAAGATCAGCAGCCTAACACTGAGCAATGGTCCACTGAAACTGACAGTTGATGAGCTGAGCAATGGTCCACTGAAACTGACAGTTGATGAGCTGCCAGAGGTTTTTTTTCTTTTTTTTAAACAGGGGAGAGCGCGAACGCAGGCCCCCACTACCACAAATTATGCAGTCGAGTTTCCCACATTTGGGGAAATAGCAGGGGTCAGCCCATCCGGAGTGCAATGGATAAGCCTCGCCCTGGGAAAACCACCTTCGTGATCATGGTATCTCCCCTGCCAGGTAAGTATCAGAGGTTTATATTTATACCCCTCACAGCTGTGTTTACCCTTGAAGAGAAAAACCAATCAAAACTGGTTTCGTGCAATAATTCTTCTCTTACTAAATTAAAAAACAAACCCACAGCAATGCCATCAAGCCTTCTCTTTTTCGATCTGAAAACTACTGTTAACACAAGGGGATGCACTTTGTCTCTGGACAAATGGTTAAATGAAGGAACATCTGCAGCACTGACTAGAGGAGATGGAGAAAGGGAAGGCTGAGCACCCTTATGCCGCAGCTACTGCTTGGGTCTCCCCAGTCCCACTCAGAACAGGATGCAGAGGAACTCTTCCATGTTCCTCTCCAGTGTGTTTGGATGGATGGAGGGAGGGAGGGAGGGAGGGAGTGAGGGAGGGAGAGAAGGAGGGAGGGAGGGGTGGGTGGGTGGGCAGGGGTAGCAGAGTTGCTCAAAGAAAGGAAAACAGCAGATGAAAATGCTTGAATAAATTAATAAACGTGAGAGTCTCAAAACTGGCCAAGGCTACCGAGGACAGCATGAAACCAGATCAAAGCCTGTTGAGGATTTCTTCACCCCACCTGATTCATGTCAAAAATGTCACAGAATAAGACTAAATTTAGAACAAATGAGGAAAGTGCTGAGGAATAAAGAGGGCTCATTTTAAAAGCTTCCCCACAAAATAAATGCTTTCTCCCTTTTTCAGTAATGTTCTTTGGCTACAGAACAGACAAGACTGTACATACCAACACTGAAATGCTGCCCATAAGTGTTTCCTATTATGAAGGAAACTACGTTAGAAGTACCAATCTGCACACATGACCTACTAAAGCATAAGGCATGTGGGTCATGGTCATTCAGGGATAGTCTAGTAAATTCCAAGTATCCTAAGTTCCCAACAGAAAGAGAACTCAGCAATCATCTAATCCAAATCTTACTTTTTATATGAAAAGGAAGGTATAAAAATAATAAAATGGTGGTAAAGGTAAGCCTGAATTTAGCACCAAGGCCATTTCACCGGCCAAGAAATGAGCTGAGGGAGAGGAAGGGGGGAGAGGTAGGGGGAAGAGTATGGGGGTGGGGGTGGGAGGGTGGACAGCATATCCCCAGATTCATTGCAAATAAGCACAAAACTTTACATAATGAGAACTAGTAGGCTGGTACTAACTAGCAACCAACAACCCTGAGCTCGTTGTTCCACTACTATATAAAACCTCAGAATTCAGATATCATTACACAGCTCATCACACACACGAGCTGAGCTAAACCACACTGTCCTATTTCTACCTCAGAATCTGCAGATAAACCAGTCCACTGTTAAATGTAACCCGACCTACTGTATGTATGTTAACTATAAATAGAGACCTCCAGTCTCAGTATTTGTCACTTGCCTGTAGTATCTTGACTGTAAGTACGTTGAGCACACGGCTTTGGAAACATGACTAGCAGAGCCAAAGTCAATGACCTTCACTCGGTAGGGCTGACGCACTGGATCCACCAGCATTATGTTTTCAGGCTTAAGGTCAGCGTGGATCAGACCAAGGCTCTTGAGCTTCATCAAGGCTGTGGCCACCTGCTGTAAAATTGGTCTGATGTACTTGAGTGGCAGTGGGCTAAACTTGTTCTGCTTTAGAAAATCGTATAAGTTCTGCTCCAGCATCTCAAACACAAGGCAGGTGTGATTCTTATGCTGAAAACACTCATAAGAACGGACAAAATTATACTCATCAGCATTTTCGCTGCTGAGGCGGGAAAGGATGCTCACTTCAATCTGGCCCTGTCTGGCATAGGAAGGGTGATTCTTCAAGATTTTAATTGCCACAATTTCCTTGGTGCTCCGCTTCCAGCACTTAGCCACCTGCCCAAATGTCCCCCGGCCCAGGAACTCCAAGACTTCATAGCTGTTGGTCATGGAACAAAGGATCTCATGCTGGACCAGCTGGTAGTCTCCTTCTCCGCTGGAACTGCTACTCTTTGTGGTCACAGTGGTGGTCGTGGCAGCAGCACCCACCACAGTCCTGTTTTGCAGCATGAGAGGGGGATGTTCTTCAATGATCTGCACGCTACCGTTGCTGTCCACTTCCTCACTTTTTCTTTTCAGCCCACATTTTTGATACGGCTCCAGCAGGGAAACGTTGCTCCTGTGGCTCAGGCTCTGGCTGCTTTGGAAGGTGGACGGAGCAGTGCGGCCCGAGCTGTCGGCGGCGGTTACAACAATGTGCTCCACTGCGGGAGCCGGGAGGAGGAGGCCCTGGTCGTAAGCAGGGAGGCTGAAATTTGCTACCTGGTGAGAGGAGTTGCCTTGTCCTTGTGTGGCTGGGAGGGTTTTGCTGTGGGTGTAATATTTGTCGTTGCTGCCCTGTCCTGAAACATCCCAGCCAGAGGGCTCTATTTTCAGTTTCTTTGCACTGCAGAAGGCACTCGACGACACTGCCGGGGGAGAGAACACCTGCAGCTGTGATGCCATACCTAGAAGAAGAGAGAGGACATTAGACCTTATACGACACCCCACCTGGGAGATAAGAAAACCTCCCGTGTAGAAAAACCGTAAATGAACTAACCTGAACCTGGTCTACTTTTTACTTTATACCTTTTCCAAAACTTGCTTCTGTTTCAGAAGGTTATCATTTGCGGTCTAACTACACATCCCTAACCACTTCTTGGCATGCAATCAATGCACGGATAGATTTGGCAAAGAGCATGAACATCTATGATGGTCTATAAAACATCACAGCTTAGATGACTGGTCCTATTATGACCCGCAGCAGTCTTCGGCGCCACGTGAAGCACTCGTGTCAGTCTGACCACACCCTTGAAAAGCGAGTCCCATGATTCCCATTTTATAGATAAAGTAAAAAAGGTGCAGAGAGGTGAAAGTGCCCTAGTTCGCACCGCTATTAAAGCAGGAGCACTGGAATTCAAACACAGGCATTCTGGCTCCTGAGTACATTTTAAAGCTCTGCCTGCATTCCTGGCTGGAATGACTTTTTAATAAATTCTCTACATGTGAACATTGATGACATGTTTCTAAAAGTCACAGATGAACGTGAGTTGGACAGGACACTTGTGTTTGGTAAGTAACAGTCCCCTGCCCCACCCCCACCCCCAAAATAATCACGATCTAGGGTAGAAACTAGAAGGCAAATCAAGCAAATGACACAAGGCAAATGCTCCTATACTGAGGCCCAAAACATGAATAGCACAAAGCACAAAGGCAAGAGATACAAGTCTTAGCAGCAGCATATATAAGATACACTTGCAGATGTTAACAAGAAGCATGATGTAAATAGTGTCTATCTCCCCTCCCTGACTAACTGCATCTCATCTACAGAGCGCCACAGACCAAGTGCAGGCTGCCCACTGGATTTCATACACATGGTTTTTAGCTCTGGCTGCTACATCTCTCAAGGACTGCTGGTAGTATTCAGAAGAAAGCAGTCAGCCTGGTGAGATGTCTGCATAGTCTCCCAAGGCATTGAAGAAGTATCTTAGCAAAACATAGAGCGACAGAGAGGAGGTACCATAGACACTTCAGGCCAAATAAACCTTAAGACTAATTAAACCCAGAATGATTACTTTGAGAATAAAGTCCAAACATTTGACCTAGCACACAAGCCATTTCATATTTGCCTTCTCCCTTTCTCAACCACCTGACTCTCTCAGCTATCTGGTTAATCCCTTTTCTCTCTCTACAGGTTTCATCTTTTCAATAAGCACTCCCCAGGGTTAGTCACCTAAAAAAGATGATCAAATCTATGTCTCTAATTCAAACTTCTTGAATTTCAAAGTCTTATAACAAAGTACCCATTTGCTATGGGCATGCAGGTATCTCAGCTTCAAAAGGTTCCATGCTGAACTTAACCCCTCTCCTCCACTTCATCCCCAGTCTTCTCACTCAGTAGCTCAGTCAGGAAACCTAACTCATACCAAGCACCTCAAGCCAAAGTACCAGGAAAACAAAGAGCCTCAATTTGCTCATTTAGGATGTTTAGGAGCTCTGGTGGGGCAGAGGACTGCACACTGAGCTGCAAGGTCAGCAATTCAAAACCAGGAGCCATTCTGAAGAAGAAAGATGAGGCAATCTACTTCCATAAAGATTCAGTGCCTCAGAAGCCCGCACGGGCGATTCTACCCTGTCCTACAGGTCACTATGAGTCAGAATTGATTGGATGGTGTAAGTTTAAGCTTTAGCAGTTTGAAACCACCAGCCGCTCTGCAGAAGAAAGACAGTTTTCTACTCCCATAAAGAGTTACAGTCTCGGAAACCCACAGGGGAGTTCTACCCTGTCCTATAGGGTTGATATGAGTCAATATCAACTCAAGGGCTGAGAATTTGGTGGTTTTTTTACTGTTTAAGGAGCCCTGTGGTGTTGTGGATTAAGCAGTTCACACTCAAATAAGATGCAGCTGTTTGCTACCATAAAGATTTAGTCGTAGAAACCCAAAGGCACAGCTCTACACTGCCCCACTGAGTCATTGTGAGTCGGAATCAGCTGGATGGCAGTGAGCTGCAGGTCTGAGGTGTTCATTGCAGTCACGTCAGTTCTGACTTGTATCCACCCCACGCGTCTGAACACAACTGCTCCACAGGGTTTACAAGGCCAGGGCTTTTGAGCCCCAGCTTACCCAGCTTATCTCCTGACGTACCTCTGGGTGGCTCAATGACCAACCCCTTACCTGGTAGTTGAGTGTTTAACTGTTGGTGCCACCCAGGGGCTCCTCTTCATCTCTAACATGATGGCAGTAACATCTGCCCCTCCTGGGATTTGTCTGAGGCCTCAATGATTTAATGCACAGTGCTGAGTGCCTGGAACACGGCTATTATCATCCTGACCTACCCCTCTCCTGTATTATCTCTAACACATGAGCCCGCTCAGGCCCACCTCTTACAAAGACACCATTTTCAAGTCAGCCATTTCTCTCGTCCCATACAGGCACCAGCCTCCAAACCCATCTCCCCAAACTGACTCAAAGACTCTGAAACAATGCAGGGAGATGCCAGGTTAGCTCGTTAACCCCTCCCTACCTACCTCCCTCAGGGCTTTTCACCACTTTCTGGAGAAAGTCCAGAATCTTCAATCTGCCTTTAGAAACTCTCACATTTGGCCACTACCTCCAAATGCTTTCCCCTTGAATCCCCATTCCAGCCATCTGTTCTGCTTCTAGTTCTTGGAGGGCTATTCCATATTCCGTCACCTTCAGGCCCTCTGATTCAGGGGTACCTGCTGGGAAATCTTCCCTGACAACCTC
>NW_022104341.1:1252266-1259381 GCF_000313985.2 Echinops telfairi
CCCCCCACATACCACAATCACCTCCCCCTGCTCCCACCTAAGCTCCCACAACACCTTGTTCATTTCCTATAACCTGTAATGATTCATTTACTGCTATATTCCCAGCTACAAGGTAAATTCCACCACTACCATTTTAATATGGTTTTTTGTTTGTATCATTTAGCCTAAATCCAACCCCAACAATACCTGTTGTTGCTAGGTGTCCTCACAGAGAGCCAGCAGAAAGGAGAGGCGTCCGCACAGGGTTTCCAAGGCCGTCCCTCTTTATAGAAGCAGATGCCCCAATCTTTCTCTGGTGGAGTGGTTGATGGATTTCAACCACCATTTCCGGTTAACAGCCAAGTGCTTCCGCCAGGGCTCCTTGGCAATAGCGAGGCACATAGTATCTGCTGCCTAAATGATATAAGCCCAGCCTATCCATTTCAGATCTAACACGTATCCTTACCACTGATGTTAAGCTAGACCTATCCACTGTCATCAAGTCGATTCTGACTCAAAGCAACCCTGTACAGGGTTTCCAAGCTGGAAATCTCTCCAGGAACAGATAGTCTCATCATCGCCCACGGTGAAGCTGGAGGGTTTGAACTGACAGCCTTGTGCTTAGCAATTCAATGTTTACTCAACAGTGCCACCATGGCTCACACTATATAAAGTGTGAAAGTACTAAAGAAACATTAAACTATAATACTTTCAAATGTTTTCTAAAATGTCCCTCACCTTTATCTGTGTGGTTCTTCAGAGAGGATGGAAGTTTCTACTCCAATCCAGAGTATAATTTCACTAGTCATAAGAGAATAAACACGTACAAGTAGAAACAGAACACCATAGAGCAATTGTGTTCATTTTGTTGTGCCTGAGTGAGTGCAACTAATAACCGTCTGTACTGAGCTAGAGCGCTGGGACATTTTTCAATTTCTTATATGCAGTTTGGGTATATTTTATGGAAGAACTTTCCTAACTCATACGAACTTTGAGGAGAAAAAGATGTAAATTGCAAGCTAAATTTAGTTAACACAAATGTTATCACTTTATGAATTTGTTCTATTAATGATACATTACTAAATAAAAAAACATATAAGAGCTCCTTTTAATATACACCTGTTAAAACATACCCAAAACAATGAAACAAAACAAAATGTTTTCCTTTGTATCTATTGAATGACTTGACTTAGCAATCCATGAAGTGAAAATCATAAACACAAATTTTAAATACTTGAAAGGATTGGGATACAAAATCTGCTGTTTGTAGCTGTCTGCAAATAGGAAGTTCTATAGTAAAAGTACTCAAAAAATCCCTGAAATGTAATATCAAATTTTAAGTATGCTTGTAATTAGATAGGCTTTAAAAAGAATGCCTTTCCATCAAAAGTCCCAAAGCAAACAAACAAAAAAACATACTGCTGAGAATGAGGGGGATCAGAGCAGAGACCCAAAACCCATCTGTAGACAGTGGGACATCCCCTCACAGAAGGGCCACAAGGAATGGATGAGTCAACCAGGGTGCCATAAAGCCTGGATGAAACACAATATCCCTCTGATTCCTTGAGGCTTCCTCACCCCACCCCCACCCCCACTATCATGACCTCACCAGTACTGCCTTTCACCTCGAGCTAGGCCAGAGCATGTGCACAGGTACACATAAGAGGTAGAAGCTCAGGACACATGGAATCCAGAAACAGGAATGGGAGTAGCCATACTAGAAGAGGAAGGGAAAGGTGGGGAGAGGGGAGGAAAGGGGAACCCACTGCAATGATGGACACATAACCACACACACCCTCCAGAAGGAACTACAGAGACCATGAGGGAAGGGAGACAGTGGTCAGCATAAGATATGAAATAATAATTTATAATTTATCAAGGGGTCACAAGGGGAGAGGGGAGATAGGGGGAAAAAGAGGAGCTGATACCAAGGGCTCAATAGAAAATAAATGTCTAGAAGATAATGGTGGGAACGTGTACAAATATGCTTGATACAATTGATCAAGCATGGATTGTCATAAGAGCCATCAGAGCCCCCAATAAAATGATCTTCTAACTAAAAAAAAAATGTTTTAAAGAATGCCTTTCTCAGAATGTTATCGACAACTTTCACCCCATGAACCAAGTGACTGGCACGGATGGTTTCAAACCTTCATATTGCAATAACTGCCCTAAGTATAGGTTTTAGGAAATTAGTCAGGATGTTTTAACATGTAAATATAATTCTTATCTACCTGGGAGGGGAGGGGGAGAAAAACAAAAGAACCATCCAGCATTTCACTGGTCTTCCCTCCCCACAGCAAGCATATACACGCTGCACTTAAATCCTTATCAGCCCACCAGGACAAAGTGGCCCAGATTCATTCTGACCAGAACTAGCACAAAGTATGAAGAAAATTACACACTTAATTTGCCTAACACGATGCCAACCAATCAACAGACTCCAACTTACACAATGTTCTGAAAATCTGCTAACAACAATTGCTGCTAGCACTGGGAAAGGGGGGCATGTTCCACAAAATAATAACCAGTCTGGCTTGTTTCCTCCCCGAGACCCCTCTGTAAGGGGATCTCCAGTGGCCTACAAATGGGCTTTGGGTTTCCACTCCGCACTCCCCCCATCATTCACTATGGTAAGATTTTTTTTTCTGATAATGCCTGATACCTGATCCCTTCGACACCTCGTGATTGCACAGGCCGGTATGCTTCTTCCATGTGGGCTTTGTTGCTTCTGAGCTTGATGGCCGCTTGATTACCTTCAAGCCTTTAAGACAGCCAGTCAGGGTGCGAAGTAGCAACAATGAAAAATACAACTTTCCTCTAGTTCCTAAATGCTTCCTCCCTCCCCCCACCCCACCCCCATCCCCACTATCATGATCCGAATTCTACCTTGCAAGTCTGGCTAGACCAGAGGATGTACACTGGTACAGATAGGAACTGGAAACACAGGGAATCCAGGGCAGATGATCCCTTCAGGACCAGTGGTGTGAGTGGCGATACTGGGAGGGTAGAGGGAGAGTGGGTTGGAAAGGGGGAAACGATTACAAGGATCTATATGTAACCTCCTCCCTGGGGGATGGACAACAGAAAAGTGGGTGAAGGAGACATCGGACAGGGCAAGATATGACAAAATAATAATTTATAAATTATCAAGGGCTCATGAGGGAGGGGTAGCGGGGAGGGAGAGAAAAAAAAAATGAGGACCTGATGCCGGGGGTTTAAGTGGAGAGCAAATGTTTTGAGAATGATGAGGGAAATGAATGTACAAATGTGCTTTACACAATTGATAAATGTATGGATTGTGATAAGAGTCGTATGAGCCCCTAATAAAACGATTAAAAATAATAATAACCAGGCTTCAGCACATGGGGGAGACATGCCTCTTAGAAGATAATGAAGACCACCACCCTAGCAAAAACATGGCACAAAATTAACTTCTGTGGAAAACACACTATGTGTTTTCTTAACTCTGTTAAGAAAATTATGAATTTTCGATTCACATGGAAACAGCTCCCAATAGATTTTTTTTTTCTGACTTCCTGGAAATGTTACACCTCTTGGCTCCAGCTGGGAATAATGCCTTTGTTTCAAACCCGGACTTTCCATGGACTTGCACATCTAAATATGATGACAAATTTGCTCACTGTGTTAATCATAAACTAGAACTGATAGGCAATGGCTAGGGGGGGTGTACTCATTGCTAACAAGATTAAACTGTGTCTTGCTGGAATCTAAGACTTGGAAAGACATTCCAATGAAAAGCCTCTCTACTCCCTGGCATAAACAATAAAGGTTCCATCTAATAAGCACTTATTTGGTGTCCCATGCAATAGGCACTACAGAGCAGTCAACTTATGATAAAGGATTCAATTATAACCCAGAGTGGGACTGTTGGGCGTGACAACCAAGGTAGTCTTTTTACAATGGCTTGCCCTTAGTCCTTAGTAACTTCCATCTCTTCTCAGACACCAACAATAAACACCTGCCACTTCCCTTTCATCTTTGCCTCTTCAAAACAACTGTACAATTGGTGACCTAAATAACCTAAAATAAGGACCGCATATTGATTTCTTCCTTTAGACCAGCGGTTCTCAACCTGTGGGTCACGATCCTTTTGGGTGTTGGGGGGGTAGAATGACCCTTTTGGGGGCTCACCACAACAAAAGGAACTGGATGAAAAGGTCCCGGCATTAGGAAGGTTGAAAACCACTGCTCTAGCCTCTGTCCACAGCTAATGTATACACAGGTGGACATACTGTCTAGCACACTCTGATATATATTCATATCAAATAGGTAAATAGGAGTACAAAAATAAAGCAAGAGAAGCAACTCTCACCAGAGCACCTAGGTATCTCTTTGTTCCCATTTTCTCCCTACTCCTACTCCACAATCTGGACAGCTGAACTTGAACAACCTAACTGGTCTCTCCCAAAGTGTTCACTCAAACTCCTCTTCAAAAATTCCTCTCTCCAACCCCTTTCTCCACCTTACAAGGGAAGGTATTAAAAATGCTTATTTGTCCCCTAATTAAGCCCTTAAGATAAAGTCTTAAAATCTCTCATTCAGATTAACTGGGTTTATACTACCAGACCCTGGTGACCCGCAGTAGCTTCACTTCGCACCCATCTTCTCCCCGGAGCGCTCTCTCTTTCGGTAGAACTGAACTCCTCTCAGTTCTTAGGGAAGTCATCACTTTCCCTTGCTTGAGTTCCTTCACACAGAATGTTCCCCCTCAGAACCCCTTTTGCCTCTCTTAGCTTGCTCTTTCCCTAACTCCGAGTTACCCTTTAATCTCTGCTTCTCACTGTCCACGTCTTCTGTGTGGCTCAGGCTGTTTCCACTTCCTTGGCTCAAACTCTACTCTCTTCTTGTTTTTCTGTTGACCAGTCCTCCTCCTCCAGTGGAAGGCGCTACATGAGGCCGCCCTTTCTGCTCCTTTCCGTTCCACCAGGAGGAATCAACGGCGACAAGACCCAAGGGAAGGGAGAACAAAATGAAGGAAACCTGGGTCCCTAAGTGACCACACATAACAAAATTACCTGCCAACCTGCAGCCCCCACTTCAACCCGGACCATTGTTTCCGATTATTATATATGTGAGCTTTATGCTGACAGATATTCTCAGTCTTGTCAGGGCTACCCAATGCTGAATTAGGTTCCCTGGTAATCTCCTGCAGCATCCGCCATGACTTCTGTGCACTTACCACACATACATTTGTGTTGATTTCCCTTATTAATTTAACAAGTACATAGTGTGTACTATGTGAGTGCTAAGAGCTGCTGGAGACACAAAAGATATTGTGGTATTTAAGATGGGCATCTCATGGGCTTACATTCTAGTGGGGAGAGAGATACTTCACACCAGCAGCTAATAATGAGAGAGTGCTATGGTGGAAACAAAACTTAAAGAGGTGCAGGAGATAGTGTGTGCTGGAGAAGAAACACGCTAAAGCAGCGGTTCTCAACCTGTGGGTTGTGACCCCTTTGGGGTCCCAACAACCCTTTCACAGGGGCCACCCAATTCATAACGTAGCAAAATTACAGTTATGAAGTAGCAACAAAAATAATTTGATGGTTGGGGGGTCACCACAACCCGAGGAACTGTATTAAAGGGTTGAGGCATTAGGAAGGTGGAGAACCACTGGTCTAAAGCCAGTGGGTCAGGGGAGCTTTCAGAGGCTACAGCATTTACACTGCATTTACATTGAGATGGAGTGACAAGGAGTCACTCCTGTCAAAGAGAACAGTTGGAGCAAAAGCAAACATTCCTGGTCCATTTGAATAAGAAACCAGTGTGGCTGGAATATGGGACAAGAGGCAACATAGGAGAAGAAGGGAGGGCCCAAAGAGGCAGGCAGGGGCCAGATCATAGACTGATTTCAAGGCCATTCTGGATTCTATTCCAAGAATGACTACTTGTAATTATCTATTTAAAACTTGATTCCTAAACTGCCAGTTCCCTGAGGGCACGCAGGGTCCTATGCAATCCGAAACAGCACCCATCACAGTGGCTGGCTGGCACACAGCATGCCCCAGAGGCTTGCTGGGTGGCATGACTATGACAAGAGTATAGGAAGCACCTCTTGATGTAAAAATGTGAGGGGATCTCAGAAGCAGCTTGGACCAAATTAGACAAAATCCCTTGATGGGATACAAGGTGGTTTCTTTGCATGAATATATACTACATACATTATTAGTGTTCTAAGTATAGTGACACCGATTTTTTTAAAAAGCTTAAAACCCTAAGGATATCATCTGAATCAACATTCCCCACCCCCTTTCCTGTAGCACTTCCTTTATCCGGGAACCAAGCGAAACATGCCAGTTCCTCAACTGGTATGCAAAAAACAGGGTGTAGAATAGGTGTTAGCAGCTGGTGAAGTAACTCTACAAATAGTTTTCTCATATTTTGGTAAACTGGCCAAAAGGTATTTTCCTTCCAAGCTGGAAACTTTTTTCCTAAATTTCAGTAGTTCTCAGATTTATTTGGAGTGGCAAATCGATAGCAACATGACAAAAGCAAAGCAAGTGCTCTGTATTTGTTGAAAAAGATAATATTTTAATGGAGCACAGGGCAGTCTACAAGGTCTATAAAGTTTAAAAGAAAGAAAACTGTACCTCTAAAGTTTAGACAAAACCTATCCCCTGCAGTCTTCTGAAACCAAGTAATTGTTAGTTTACCAGGTCAAGAACGTCTGCCTTGAACATTATGCTCAAGTTGCCTATAGGGATCGAATTGGACAACTCCAAAATTCCCACAGAACCTTAGGGGGGTGCATTTACATTAATGAGAACAGAATAACTCAGAAGAGGAGTCTGAGAAGCTGCAAGCTCAAACTTTGTAAAGAGTGTCACTGAACATGTAGAAACAGGTGGATTGGTTGGTGGTGATTGCTGTGTTGTGGATATTTTCAACAAAAAATAAAATTGGCGTGGGGGGGGGAGTTTCCAGCTAAATGAAAAATATATAGTTTAACAAAACACAGATCAATATAAAACATAGACAGAAGTAAGATAGAACCCTGTTTAACTCTGCAAGCAGAGGCCCAAGAACCTAGTAAGGTAGCAATGGTTTGGCAGCTGAACGGAGGAAGGGACTCTGGGAATAAGATACCTTTTGCCAGTATGTCAGGGGGT
>NW_022104341.1:1259911-1261853 GCF_000313985.2 Echinops telfairi
GATTGCATGGAAAGAAACTGAAGAATTAAAATTACTAAAATGCCTTAAACCCTGAAAAACACATAGATTGCTTTATACTGTCACAAAGATGAAAACAAAAGGGGAGATCAAGAAGTTCACGAAGGACAGGGCTGAACAACATGACAAGCATATTTTAATGTCACTCATCTGTATATGTGAAGACTATTGAAATGGCAAGTGTTCTGCTACCTCTACACTTACAGTGCTACAATTTTAAAAGTTAAAAAAGACTTGCAAAACATCTTCAAATTACAAAAGGACCCATCACAATGTATAACTGACAACAAGCTGCACAAATTCCAAGTGTAAGAAATTTGCCAGGCAGATTTGGCTCACTGGCTTCTACCAACACACCACGGACTGCTGAGCTGTGCTTATAAAAACAAAACCACAGAATGAAAGAATTCTTTTTTCCAGAGCACTGTGAACTTTGAGATTATCTTCCCCGCCCCGCTGCTTCTTCTTCTTTTAGGAGGGAGTTCTGGCTTGTTAACAATCAATTTATCTAGGACCCATAAAGTTGCAATCTCTCCAGAGATAAGATAAACTATACATTCATAAAGTGGTCATCAGCAAAAAGCCTTCTCTACAACCGGCCCAACAATAGTCACAAGATCTCATTCACCATCTTACTCCCTGGGATGTTTGCCTAGCTACCCTGCCTCCAGTTCAACAAGTTCTTTACCCAAATCCCCTTCAAATCAGAAACAGTATCTTAAAATCTTTGACACTGGTCATCTCACTGCCACACCAGCTGGGTAACACAGACCTCTGAGATAATGACATGCAAGGAGCGAAAACCACCAACTGAACAACTACCCGGTAAAATGTCTTGCCAGTAGATTTTTAAAGCTTTTACTGAAAGCCTTAAAGTTTTGTAAGACTGGAGAAAGGAAAGAAGGGGGAAAAAGCTGGTAATGGTTTGCATTCTCTATAATCTTAAAAGGAAAAAGAAGTAAAGAAAAAAAAACCTACAGACCAAAAGTCAAAAATAGCTCTACACAAACAAGGGTAAAATTGAAGGTTTGAAAGAGGGCATCAGCCATTTACTTTAACCCCACTTGTGGCCCAGGAAGCCACAATGCTGTTTTCATCAGTTACTAGGAAACAAATAAGCTGAAGAGCGGAGTGAGGCACAAAAGTCTCTAGTTGAAATGAGGTTTTTGATGAGGTTACTGAGAATTCCCAAAATGACAAGAAAGCATCCAAGATGAGTCTATAAGTGAGTCTGGTTTCAGTGGAGAAAAAACACATGGAAGCTAGAGGTTGGCACCCCTTGCCCTTCCCTAACCCCCCCACCCTCCACCCCTACCCCACCCTACCTAAACAGGAACGAAAGCTCGCCCAACCATAAACACGGGCCATTGCTCTCAGGTTTGTCACCACAACAAACTGGAGCTTAGTTCGACCAGCGCTCCGGGCGGCTGAGCGACTGAGCCGGGTCTAGGTTGCTAGGTACAAAAAGGGCCTCTTCCCCACAGTGTGAGCGTTACCCGAGTTTCGGTGCACATCTTTTGTTGTCCTTTCTAACGACAGCTTTGAGAGGGTAAATAAGGGAACCGAAGTTTCCCTTTGAGCCAGCCCTTTAGATCTGCCGTGCACAGATGCACAGAGGGTGGGCTGGTCTCACGCAATCTCCATCACAACAAATTACACCTTGAACCACTGCAGCACATTAGGGGACAAGTTAAGAAGGCTTCCAGACCCACTCACCCCACCATCCTCTCCAGACACCGCCTCCTGGACTCGAACACGCATAACCTTAGACCCTGGAGACCAGCAGAGCGGAGAAATACACACGCGCAAGCCCCACGGTGGCAACTGGCCACGACAGCCAGGGAAAAACCGGCCGGGTGAGGAGATGTAAGGCGGCCCCCAGTCACCTAAGGACAACAACACGCCCAGGAGAGAAGCGGCAAGG
>NW_022104341.1:1262515-1270175 GCF_000313985.2 Echinops telfairi
CCCCGCCTCGCCCGACTCACCCGTCCGCGCCATGACGCCTGCTGAGGCGGAAGTGCTGGAGCGCCGGCCGACTAGGACGCCAGCCTAGTACTGGTGGCACCGGGAGTGGAGGGGCCCCCGTGAGGAGCCAGCGTGGATGGCTCGGGAGAGCCGGATGCCCCGCCCCCTTCGCATGGCTGACCCCGCGCTGCTTTAAAGATGTTTGCTGGCGGGAGGAGGGCCTGCTGCTTAATGTCATAGCCGCCAGTGTGATATCAGCACGAGCCAGTGTGACACCCACCAGAGATCGGGCCGCACCTGCGGAGGCGCGCCTACTCGGGAAGCCCTCCTGCTGGTGAGGAGGCGCCTCAGCGTAGGTTGTAATGTTCCAGTTGCCATGTAGAGATGTTTCAGCTGCCTGACGTCGGAGAACAGAATCTGCATGCCTCCATGTGACGCTTCAGGACCTCGCCCATTGCCGCCTTGGAAACCGAGATTTGCATCGTTGTAGGTACCATCCAGTCAGTACCTGCTCATAGTGACCTGATATACAGCAGAACCAAATAAACCCTGCCGGGTTCTGCGCCAGCCTCACAACTCGTCTCCTGTTTGAACCCATTTCTTGCAGCCACTGTCAATCCACCTCGTCCTGGGCCTTCCTCTCTTTCGATGCCTCTCCACTTGACCAAGTATGATGGCCCGTCTCTGGGGAATGGCCTCTCGATACCATGTCAAATTATGTAAGACTAAGTCTTGCCATCCTCGGCTGGAAGGGGCGTTCTGGCTACTACTTCCAAGATAGATCTGTTTGTTCTTTTGGCAGTCCACGGTAATTTCAATATTCTTCGCCAGCACTGTAGTTCAAATGCTTCCATTGTTCAATGTCCAACTCTGACTGCATATGAGACGACTGAAAATACCATAGGTTGGGTCAGTCATACCTTAGTCCTCAAAGTAACATTCTTGTTCCCCAACACTTTAAAGGAGCCTCTTTAGAGTAGTGGTTACATGTTGGGCCCCTTACCACAAAGTCAGCAGTTCAAAACCACCATCAGCAGCTCTGTGGGTAAAACACAAGGCTGTCTACTCCTGTGAAGTAGAAACTTACAGTCTCAGAAACTCACAGGGCCAGTTCTACCCTGTCCTATAGGGTCACAAAGAGTCGGAATTGACTATGGAAGTGAGTATATCTCCATTAGAAAATGAGAAACAATAACCAGATACAGAATATAATCCCTCAAAGCATAGTGAGTGGGGAATGGCTACAGAGTGGTACTCGGGAGACAGTGCACAAAATGCTAGGAAAGGGAATACTTCAAGCAATTAGTTAACAGTTACCATCTATCTCCCAGCACCAAGAGATTCTGTCAGATTTAAGATAATACTTTCTGCTATATAAAATGTTCTGATCCCTAAAGTGGGGGGCATTTTTAGGTAGGCTAGGTGACACACTGTTCTCTACTGTTGTTATTATTGGGTTTTCTTCAGTCAATTCTAACTCATGCCATCTGTTTGTACAACTGCCCCGTCCTGTCCTATCCTCAAAATTGTTGTTCTGTTTGAGCCCATTTTTGCTGCCACTGTGTCAATCCAACAGAGTTCTGGTGGCATCGTGTTATGAGTTGGGTTGCTAAGTGCAAGGTCCACATTTTGAAACCACCAGTCCCTCCGGAGGAGAAAAACGGCTTTCTACTCCCATAAATATTTAGTCTCAGAAACTCACAGGGGGCCGTTCTCCCTTTCCTATAGGGTCGCTGTGAGTCAACATTGACTCTATGCCAGCGAGTTTGTTTGTTTGTTTGTTTGTTTTGATGTTAACCCATGTCATTGGGGATCTTCCTCTATTTTTGTGACTCTCTACTAAGCATGATGACCCTCAAGAGATTGGACCCTCTAAATGATACGTCCAGAGTACATGAGACAAAGTCTACCCACCTTCCCTTCTCAAGAGCATTCTGCCTTACTTCCTACGGCACAGATTTAGTCACTCTTCTAGAGGTCCATGGTATATTCAGTAATCTTTGGCAACACCATAATTCAAGCCCATTGGTCCTCCGGTCTTCCCTCATCTTTGTCCAAATTTCACATGCATGTTGGGTGATTGAAAATACCATGGCTTGCGGCAGGCGCGCCTGAGTCCTCAAAGTGGCAGCTTTGCTTTCTAGCACTTTAAAGAGGTCTTTTGTAGCACATCTGCCCCACTACATTGTTTGATTTCTTGACTGGCTGCTTCCATGGACATTGATGTGGATCCAATTAAAATGAAATACTTTGCAACTTCAATCTTTTCTCTTTTTATTGTGCTGCTAGCTAGCTATTAAAAATGCTACTTGAGTATTTTTGTTTTCTTTATAATGAAATATAATCCATACTGAACACGATAGTTTTATCTTTATCGACAAGTGCTTCAAGTCCTCTACTTTTAGCAAGCAAGTTTGTGTCATTTGCATATGGTAGGTTGTTATGAATCTTCTTCCAGTCCTGATATTTCATTCTTCTTATAGTCCAACTTCTCAGTTTATTTGCTCAGCAAAACATGAAATAAACATGGTAAAAAGATATAACCCTGATGCATACCATTCCTGAATTTTAACCATACAGTATACCCTTGCCCACTTCAAACTGCCTTTTGGTCTGTGCACAGGTTTGACATGAGCACAGTTAAGTGTTCTGGACTCTCCATTCTTTACAACATAATCTAGAATGTGTAATGAGCCACATAGTCAAATATATTTTCAGAGTTAGTAAAACATAGGTAAGCATCTTGCTGGCATATCCTGCTTTCAGCCAAAATCCATCTGACATTAGTGTGTTAGTCTGAGTTGAGTATAAAAACAAACTCATAGATATTTATATGTATGCAAGTAAGAGCTTTATAGAGAGTAATTTTATATATTTTTTAAATTCCAGCCCAGTCCAGATCAAGTCCATAAGTCTGCTATTAGCCCATATATCCAATACCAGTCTGTAAATTCCTCTCCAGACTCACACAACACATGCAATGATGCCAAATGCAGGAAGATCACATGCCAGTGGGTGGAAAGTCTTGTGGATACAGTGGTGGTAGAAGCATCTCAATGCTGGCGTGGGTCTCCATGTGCCCCCGCCAGCTCTCTGAGTATCTCAACAGCAGGACAGGGAAGGCAGAGAGAGTGGGTCTGGCCTCCAGTGAGCCATTTATCTTCATAGCACTTCCAAATTTGGTCATCAAGCTGCGACTTGATTGACAGGCTAGACTCCACCCCTTTGCTCAAGTTGGCAGGAGATTATGTAACTGCCCCAATTAGCAGTAACATCCCTTACTCCACATCCTCTTCTGAATTTGACTTGAATTTCTGGCAGTTTCCTGTCAATGTACTGCTGTAACCATTTTTTAATTCTGATAAATTTTACTTATCTGTGATATGATGTTCAATAATTTCTGTATACTGTTGGGTCATCTTTCTTTTGAATGGATACAAATACGGATCTCTTCCAGACCGCTAGCCAGGTCATTGTATTCCTTTTTTTTTTTTTTTTTTCACCATCTAAACACAATTTTAATTTTATACCACATCACAGACACACACATAACATCTAAACATTTTCATTTTCTCTGGGGGCCACAAATCCACTGTTTCACTTCCTTGCAGTGTTCTTCAGTGGCTGAGACTGAGGGAAGAAACTACTCCATCACCTGGCTGAGACGTGGACAAACTGTTTTCAGGATCAATGAGGATGAGTCTCAAAGCAGACTTAACTGCCATCCAGTCCGTTCCCAGTCACAGCAATTGCATAATGGAACTCCTCGTGTAGGCTGCCAAGCCTGGGAGTCTCTCAATGGCATTAGAAAGCCTCATCTTTCTGGACCCTGGGAACAGCTGGTGGTTCCAGCTGGTGATGTCATGATCAGCAGACTCACCGGCAGGCTGCTAGCGTCTTTCTTAACCTCCTGTAGATGCTTTCAACTCTGAGGAGCCTTCCTGTGGAGCTGAAGAGAAAATGAGATGGGAGGGGAATAAAGCCATTGGGGTGCTGATAAAGTTGCAGGAGGTGTTAGATTCCTCCGGTGGAAAATGCCTCGGTCCTTGGCTTCACATGAGAAAGAAGTCACGCTGATGCCTAGTTTGTGATCCAAGTGGGTTTCTATAAAGGATAGACGCAGTTTCAGGCGTTACAGGAACTGAACACAAGCACCCTCATGGCACTGCACACCCACGTGGAGACCTAAGGCCACAGAGAGAGAGACGGCGGCCCTGCCTCGCAGAACCACAAAGGAACAAGTGGAAAAGAGAGGGTGGTTTCCTGGTTCCGGCTTTTTTAGGTCCTTCCGCAGGGAGGCGTGGTCGAAGGTGCTGGTTGACCTCATTGGCTGAATTAAGCCGACCTGGGCTAGAATGGGGCCCACCCAGGTGTACCTCCTTCCGGGCTCCAGGGCCTGAATTTGCTCATGCCCTTTAGCCTTTATCAGCTTCCAACTTGCTGTAGAGGACTCACTAGGCATGGAGAGGAACAGCCCTCTATCCGGCTACCTAACAGAGGCTGTGTAGCTATGGAGGGCTGATGAATCCAAGGTTGGAAGAGAGATCACAATCTGGTAGCTTCTGTGGCTGCTGAATGTAAGGCACATGATCAGGCTCCTGACAGCACCACCTAATGAATCCAAGGTCAGCAGGCACCATAGCAGGCTGCTGGTAACCGCCATGATCAGCATGGACTTTGGCAGCCCATTGCCTCAGCTGGATGCAAGAGTCACATAGCCTCATTGACAACCACGGTGCTCAACTTACATATGTGAAAAAGGCCACGACCCAATCACATTAGTGGTGAGAACAGAATATCATTCTCTTGCAACCAGGATCGCAGGACTCTGTCAAAGGCTGACGCAGGGTGCCAATTTTCAGGAGATTCTAACTCACACAAAACCTAGGCATTAAAGGCAAATAGAGACAGAGAATGCGCCTAAGAGAAAGACTGCCAATTAACACAGGTCTCCTACAGAAACAATGTTTCCATCTCGGAGTGCAACAGTAATTGTTTCCTGCAAGCGGCCCTTTAAAACATAGGCTCAGGGAATGATCGACAGGCCACTGATTCTGTCACATTGTGAGCCTTACATCGGTATGTCCGTTGCCGATGGCCCCACATTTCTCTGCATCGATGACTGCGTGCTTAGCCTCGCATCCATTTGTTGAAACATCTCAGTTGGTACTCCTTCAATTCTTGGGACCTTGTGCAAAAACAGCTCAGGAACCACATCTGACTTCCTCTTGCTACACAAGAGAGAAGCAGAATTCATCTCCACACCAGCCCAAGGCCAATTGCCACAAGGCAGGGCTAAAACATGCCTCCACCCCCTCCTTTCTGTACCCTATTCTGAAACCACCCCACAGCACTTCACTAGTCTGTTGAAATGGCCACCGACAATACTCATGATTAATAGGGGTTACTAGGGAAGTTAACAGGACCATAAAACAGTCTTTGGTTCATAACGACGTCTCTCCTTAGCCAGCAGTCAAGTCACTCTCTGGTCCTCAGCCTCTTGGCCACAACGTTCCTTGACCTCTGCCTCAGTGGACCAGGAGACCCACCAACCACTCTGCCTCACAGTCTCAGTCTGAGCACCTCTGGTCTCCGTGGGATGTGGCCTGTGGCAGTTACATAATCTGTCAACTTGAGTAAAGGGGTGGAATCTAGCCTGTCAATCAGGTCATAGCCAACGAAGCCTCTGGGTAGGCATGGTCTTCTCCTGAGGATTCTGGGAACTCCTGTCTTCCTCCCTGAAGGTGGGATGGATATACACTCTCTGGGAGACATTCCTGTTGACAAGCACATGGAGACACACTGATGGAGCCAGATCCCTGGAGCTGGAGGAGCTATGGGTACAGAGATGTACACACCAGCACAGAGATGTTTCCATCGCCACTGGATCTGCAAGACTTTCCACCCACTGGCTTGTGATCTTCCTGCATTTTGGTGTCATTGCATGTGTTGCATGAGTCTGAAGAGAAATTTGTAGATTGGTATTAGACATATGGACTAATATCAGATTTATGGACTCGACCTGGATTAGGCTAAGATGTTTTCTTACTATAAAATTACTCTTTGACGATCCAAAAACAGGGAGGGTAAAGGGAGAATGGGTAGGGAAGAGGGAACCGATTACATGGAACTGTGTGTGACCTCCTCCCTGGGGGACAGACAACCGAAAAGTGGATGAAGGGAGACGTCGGACAGGGCAAAATATGACAAAATACCCATTTATAAATTATCAAGGGCTCATGCGGGAGGGGGGAGCGGGGAGGGAGGGGAAAAATGAGGACCTAATGTCGGGGGTTTAAATGGAGAGAAAATGTTTTGAGAAACGATGTACAAATGTGCTTTACACAATTGATGCGTGTATGGATTGGGATAACAGTTGTATGAGCCCCTAATAAAATGTTAAAAAAAAATTACTCTTTGATATAAAGCTCTTTCTTATACATACATGAGTGTCCCTGAACAATGCATCATCCCAGACTAACCCATGGCCTCTGTTGCCGCCTCCACTTTAGGCAGAGATTTCAAACATGGTCCCCTGGTGGCTCCTCTTCCTTGATGGGACCAGGAAGTCTCTTCATTTGCTTCTGAGAAGGCTCTCTTCTACACAGAGGAAGGGCAGCCAAAATGGACCGTCCCTTCTATTAGTGTTTCACACACCCTATTCGCTGAGATGGAAATGGATGGAAGGGCCATATTAAGAAAGCTCACTTCATCATACTTGTTTTCCACTCATGCTGACAGTACAGCTTGGACTTTGCCCTTCAGTACCATCAGTTCTTGATCAGATGCTATCTCCTGAAATGGCTGAGCGTTAACCAATTATTTTTGGTACAGTGACTTTGTACATTCCTTCCATTTTCTTTTGATGTTTCCTGCATCATTCAATATTTTACCCATGGAAGCCTTCAATATTGTTATTCGACAATTAACTTGTTCAGTTCTTTCAGCTTGAGAAATGGTCAGTGTGTCCTTCCCGTCTTGGTTTTCTAACTCCAGTTCTTTACACGTTTCATTTTCATGCTTTGTGAGGCACCTTTTGAAATCTTTGTTCAGCTCTTTTACATCATCATTTCCTTTTCTCTTTAACTTCCCTACATTCTAGAACAAGTTTCAGAGTCTCTTCTGACATCCATTTTGGTCTTGTCTTTCTTGATCTTTTACTTTCTTCATGTGTGATACCCTTGGTGTCATCATACAACCCATCTGGCCTACAGTCATTACTGTTCAATGCATCATACCTATACTTGAAATTGTCTCTAAATTTAAGTGGGATAAAATCAAGGTTGTACTTCAGCTCTCAGGTACTAATTTAAATTTTTTTCAGCTTCAACTTGAACATACATTATTGATTGTCTGCTCCACAGTAAGCTTCTCCATCTTCTCTTTCCACCGATGTAGTTTGTTTGTTTGTTTTTTTAATCATTTTATTGGGGGCTTGTACAACTCTTATCACAATCCATACATACATTCATTGTGTCAAGCACATTTGTACACACGTTGTTGCCATCATCAGTCTCAAAACATTTGCTTTCTACTTGAGTCCTTGGTATCAGCTCCTCATTTCCCCCCTCCCTTCCCCATCCTTCTCCCCCATGAACCCTTGATAATTTATAAATTATTATTATTCTGTCATATCTTACACTGTCTGACATTGCCCTTC
>NW_022104341.1:1270352-1274991 GCF_000313985.2 Echinops telfairi
AAGAACTTGAGGAAAATTGTATGTTTCATCCTTGCTACACTGCACCCTGACTGGCTCATCTCCTCCCCGCAGCCCTTCTGCAAGGGGATGTCCAATTTCCCATAGATGGGCCCTGGGTCCCCACTCCACACTCCCTCTCATTCACAATACTATGATTTTTCTTTGGTCTTTGATGCCTGATCCCTGATTCCTTCGACACCTCTTGATCTCAGAGGCTGGTGTGCTTCTTCCGTGTGGGCTTTATTGTTTCTCAATAAATCTTATCTTCAAGACTATAGGACCCCAGACTCTATATCTTTTGATAGCCAGGCACCATCAGTTTTCTTCACCACATTTGTTTATGCACCCACTTTGTCTCCAGTGATCATGGGGAGCAGAGCAATGAGGTCCCCAGGGAATACCAGGGATAGATGTGGGGCCAGGGCATGGCACCCCATCGGACTCGACTGGAAAGCACTTGTAAAGGACAACAAATAAACTTTGAACTATTTATAAGGTTTTTTGTTGTTGTAGTTGCTGTAGCTATTGTTTTATTTTCTATTGTTGCTTTGTTGTACTCAGTCTTGTGATGGTACATATTGTTGTCACTTCATGTCTACCTGGAAGGGATAGGTGGGATAAACAAGCCGGAAGAGAGAACAAGGGGATGACAGTTCCTGGGGGACATGGGAGAAGGGGAGGCGGGGGGAAAAGGAAGTGGGTGTTAACAAACCCAGGGACAAGGGAACAACAAGTGATCCAAAATCAGTGGTAAGGAGGGTGTAGGAGGTCCGGCAGGGCTGGATCAAGGACAATGTAACTGAGTGGAATTCCTGAAGCCCAAAGGAAGGCTGAACATGATAGTGGGACAAGAGGAAAGTACAAAGAAATAGAGGAAAGAACTAGGAGGCAAAGGGCATTTATAGAGATCTAAATACTGGCATGAACATATGTAAGTATATTTATATATGATGAGGGGGAAATAGATATATATACATATATTTATAGGTTTAGTATTAAGGAAACAGATGGATGGTGGGCCCCTACTCAAGTACTCCCTCAACACAAGAACACTTTGTTCTAACAATTTGGCAGTCTAAGATGTTCACCTTCCTAGCACGATCACTGAAGACAATGGGTGCACAAGCAAATGTGGTGAAGAGAGCTGATGGTGCCCGGCTATCAAAATACAGTGAACCCTCGCCACTTCGTGCTTCGACTTCCGCTTCTTCCGCGGCTTCACTCTATCGCGGTTTTTGCGTAACAGTGCATGCTCTGTCATTACTGCCACTGATTGGCTCATACTGTACATGCTTCTGTCTGCATCGCTACGTATCGGAGCTACGTATCAGATGCATTTTTGCTTTTGTACAGTGTACTGTAGTTGTTTGCGATTTTTAAGAAATTTTATCTAAGCCCTATGATGGCTCCTAAACGAGCTTCTTCTTCTAAGCCTTCTGACAATAAAAATAAGCGCCTGAGGAAGATGCTCACCATCCAGAAAAGGTAAAACTTTTGGATATGATCAAAGATGGCAAGAAAATCGTGGAGGTTGCACGCCATTTCGACTTGAATGAGTCTTCCATTCGCTCCATCCGTAAAGAGGAAAAAAACATCCATGCTACGGCTACTTTCACTTTCAACAAGGAAGCAAAGCACATCGTGACAAGTCGTAATAAGTTCATAGTAAAAACGGAGTCTGTCCTAGCCGTTTGGATCAATGACAGGCGCAAGAAAAACATTCCGTTGGATTCGATAGTCATCCGGGAGAAGGCAAGGCAGCTCTATCAGCGTTTTACAGCAGACAAACCTCAACCAGAATCCTCTTCTGCATACTGTAAACTAGATGCCATAAATAATATAATAAATAATAAATGATCATTGTAACGTCCAAAATGTTTTACTGTATTTTCCCTTTTTCGTTTAATAAATTGGGTAATATGAGTGTAATGGTGACTAAAGGGTGTTTTTTCATGTCCTCTATGCTCTAACTACGAAAATATTTGATTTACAAATAAGGAATCCTACTTCGCGGAATTTAATTTATCACGGTAGGGTCTAGAACCGATTAACCGCGATAAACGAGGGTTCACTGTATATAGCATCTGGGGTCTTAAAGGCCTGAAGATAAACAGGTGGCCATCTAGCTGAGAAACAACAAAACCCACATGGAAGAAGCACACCAGCCTGTCCCGACTCGATCACTGAAGACAAAGCGGGTGCATAAGCAAATGTGGTGAAGAAAGCTGATGGTGCCCAGCTAACCAAAGATATAGCATCTGGGGTCTTAAAGGCCTGAAGATAAACAGGTGGCCACCTAGCTGAAAAACAACAAAGCCCACATGGAAGAAGCACACCAGCCTGTCCCTCCACCGATGTAGTTTCTTTGGTTCCTCCGTATTCCATCTAATGATTAAAAAAGAAAAAGAAACAACTCACTGGCATTGAGTTGAGCACAACTCACAGACACCCAATCGAGCAGAGTAGAGCCACCCCTGGGGGTTTCTAGGACTGTAACTCTTTACAGGAAATCTTTACAGGAGTAGAAAGCCTCGTCTTTCTCCCATGAATCAGCTCATGGTTTTGAGCTGCTGACCTTGTGGTTAGCAGCTCAGTGTGTGTACACCACCATGCCACCAGGGCTCTCTTCATCTGGTAACAGTCGCTGTGTATTGTTTCTGGTGTTAAACACACTTACTTGCATTGAGTAGTTGTTAGTCTTGCAAAATTCTAACAGAGATCTTCAATTTCAGTGTCATTTCTGTCACCAAGGTGCAAAACTGTTTCCACTCCACTACTAAATATAAAAGTTAGTGGTGGGAGTCTACCCATTGGTGCGGTGGAAGCATGGCCTTGTCATCTGCTTCCATAAGGATTGCAATGAAGAAGCCCCGGAGGAAGAGTTTGACTCTACCACACAGGGTCACCAGGAGTCAAATAGGCAATGGCATAGGCATGAATCATTAGAATCATCTGCGCATTTTCTTCATTGCACAGTGCTGAACGCAAAAATGATCTGAGCCCTAAAAGCCAACTGCCAACTCGTGCGTATGTGCCTCTTTTATAAAGGGGCAGATGGAGTTAAGATGAGTCTATTATTAACTCTATTCCTCCAATCATATTCATTATACATCTCAAATTCATTATACATTCTTAACTCCTTGGATTCCCCACCTCCTTATAAAACAGTCAACATTTTTGTGATGATGTCCTAAAGTGGCTATTTTACCTTTTAAGGAAAGCCATCTGGTTTCTTCCCCGGCTTAAAACAATGGGATAAGTCCTATTTTATTGGGTACAGGGAAGTTTATTTCCCTCGAGGACCAGGGTTAGAAAAAGCCTTCAATCCCACAGAGCAGTTTTGTTTGCTTATATTCATAGACACTTCCTTCGAACTGTTTAGAGAACATTCAGTCAGAAAGAACACAGTGCTCCAGTCTAGGATGCAGGAAGAGAGAATTAGAGATGACTTAAAGTCCCCCCAATGAGGATCCCTGCTGGTCTAGTGGGCTATGACTGGAGCTGCTACACATGAGGGGAGCAGTTGGAACCCACTAGTCGCTTCTCAGAACAAAGATGAGGCTTTCTGATCCCATAAGAAAAGTCTCAGAAACCCAGAGAGGCACTTCTTCTCTGAACTAGACCAACATTCCAAACTCACTGCCATCCAGTCAATTCTGACTCTTAACAACCCTATAAGACAGAGTAGAACTTGAAGACTAACGCTTTGCCTAGGTAGAAAGCCAAGTCTTTCTGAGAATGGCCGATAAGTTCAAACTGCCGACCTTTCGTTTAGTAACCCAACATGTAACCACTATGCCACCAGGACTCTGTCTCAGACCTACAGGGCCCCTCATCACAGGAACTGACTCAATGACAGTGAGTTTTTTGTTCAAATCACTCCACATTTGGGTCACCTTAGAAATATTAAGACACTGAGAGGGAATGGATGAGCATGTCAATTTGGTGATGCAGGAAAAAGGCAGACATCTGAGTGTGATAGTTAAAGGATTTTCTCTCAATTTGAACATGTATGAATCCAGCTTGTCAATCAGATCACAGCCTGATGGTACTTCCTTGGGGGTGTGGCCTTCTCACTAGGAGGACCCTGGGAACCTCCCTCTCTCCCACCCTCCTGCTGGCTGGCCAGCCCAACACGTAACCAACAGGCCACCAGGGTTTCTCCTTGAAGGAGACTAGAGGTGTGGCTTCAAGGCACCAGCTCTAGGGGAAGGTTTCTGTCTCTGGCAGCTCTGCAGTAAAGTCCTGGTCTCCTCCACATGTTTTAGCATCAATCTTCGCTTGAGACTCGGAGGTCCACAGCCAGGGACCCATATCCAAAGGATACACTCTGCTCCTAGTTCTTCTTCCTTTATGGTGCCGAGGTCCCTCTGATCTCCACTTGCTTATTTAATCTGATGAATGCCTCCAAAGGGATTGACTCAAGACACAAACTAATCCTATGGATTGAAATCTGCTTCACTACATAACCGCCTCTAATCCTGCTTCATTGACAACATAGAGGTTGATATTTACAACACACAGTAATTACATCAGATCACAAAACAGAGGAGAATTACATTCTTTGGAAGAATTTTTTTTTTTAAACATTTTATTAGGGGCTCATACAACTGTTATCGCAATCCATACACACATCAAT
>NW_022104341.1:1279579-1281273 GCF_000313985.2 Echinops telfairi
TTCTGGCCAGTGAAGTAGGAAAGAAAGTCTGCTGGGCGGACTCTGGGAATTCTTTTCTTTTTGAGAGAAGAAAATGTCTTGATTATGCCTCCAGCTTCATGCTAGGACAACGGCCTGAAGACAAGAGGCTTGTTACTGCCACAGCCGAGAAGGTGACAACAACTAGCAGCGAGGAGAACGCCCAAATACTAGAGATGCTGTAGTTACACTTCCCAAGGAACTTGGAACCGTCCACTTCTAGATATGTTTCAAAAATTACTTTATTGTGGTGAAATATAGATAATAACATATTTGTCACTTCAATCATTTTACATGAAAAATTCAGTGGCATTAATTATGTTAACCATGTAGTAATAGTCACCATGCAACAACCACTACTATCCATTTCCAAAGAGTTCATTACCTTTAAGCCAGTCTTTAAGAAAAGCTCTGTACTCTGAGATAATGTCAAGTCCAGCTCTTATCTCACAATACCAATGGGTTCAAGAGGGCATGACCTGTAATCAGAAAACATAGATAAGAGATACAAAATGATAGCCAAAGTTGAGGCACGAGGGTCCCTGAAGCATAGAGACACCCCAGGGTCCAGAACTTTATTCAAGGCAGGTTTAAATACCCTTCATGCAATGTAGCCTACAACACACAACAGGTTTACACAAAAGGCAATTTACAATTCTTTGAAGGTATACAAAGCATTACCACATCAGCCAAGCTGTTCACAGACAGGAGAAAAGAACAGGGTTGGGGACCTGAAATAACTGATAGTTTCTGGAGTTTGTCAGGGAGGCAACGTGTCCTTTTTATCTCAGGCAGAGAGACAGGCCAGCTGCTGCTTCATCAGCTCCCTAGGTTGAGCTGTCAGCATGTTCCCATGGGCCTTGAACCGTGGAAGCTGGTGGTCCTGTCCCATTTACCTAAGAAGCAAACAGCCTTTACCCCACATAGTACCTCTTAAGGACTACCCTCATATTTCCCTCTTGTCCTTGGTAACCACTAATAAATTTTGGCTTCAATGCATTTGCTTATTCTGTATAATTCATATAAGTGGGATCATACACTATTTGTCCTAATCTGACATTCCTCAGTATAATGTTGTTTTCAAGATTCATTAATGTCATTGCATGTGTCACAAATTAATTTTTCTTTATAGTTGAATAAGACCCCACAGCTTTTCAATTGCCTCAAATGCATATGAAAAATGACAAAGGAGAACCAATACATTTAACCTGTAGTGTTGGACTGAAGATGGCACCGCGAGGTGAGATCCCGGAGATAAACGCTTGTCCTCCACGACCCTGGAAATCCTCTTCTTTCTGAACGGCTGGTATGACGCTACCTACTTCCTGCTGGAACTCTTGCTATTTCTGTATAAAGGTCTTCTACTCCCCTACCCAACGGCCAACCTAGTCTTGGATGTGGTGATGCTCCTGCTTTATCTCAGGATTGAAATTATCCAGCTGTTCTTCGATACAAAGGGAAACCTCTGCCAACGAAAGATGCCCCTTGGCATTAGTGTGGCCTTGACCTTCCCATCCGCCATGATGGCCGCCTACTACCTGCTGCTGCAGACCTACGTGCTCCGCCTGGAAGCCATCATGAATGGCATCCTGCTCCTCTTTTGTGGCTCAGAGCTGCTGATCAAGGGGCTCACCCTGGCCACTTTCTCCAGTATGCACAGGATTTGAAGCACAAAC
>NW_022104341.1:1282549-1284424 GCF_000313985.2 Echinops telfairi
TTTCATTCTGTTACACATAAAATCACCTGAGTTGGATCAAAGTGGATGGCAACTAACAACTACAAGTGTCCTATGACACGTATATATCACATATTATTTATCCACTTACCCGTTGATGGGTACATAAGTTGCCCCTCTACCTTATTGTGATTAATATTATACATCGAATATTAGTGGACAAACATATGTTTGAGGTCTGCTTTCAATTCTTTTGGCTATATACCTATGGTGGAACTACTAGGCCATAGGGTAGTTCTTTAACATTTTGAGGAACTTCCAAGCTACATCATTTTGCAACCCCAACAGCAATTGAAAAGGGTTCTAATTTTTTCACATGTTATTTCCTGTTTTTCTAATCAGAGCCATCCTAATGCATAAGAAGTGGTATCTCCTGCCCCAAATTGGAATTGATCTTCTTTGGTGAAATTTCTGTTCAAATCTTTCTGTTTTGTTGTTGAAGAAAATTTTTACATGTTCTAGATATTAAACCTTTAAGAGATATACGGTTACCAAATATTTTCTCTCAATGTATAGGTTGTCTTTGATGCACAAAAGTTTTTAATTTTGATGAAGTCCAATTCATTTTTGTCTTTTGTATGCAAATGCTTTTGGTGTTAAATCCATGAATCCATTGTCAAAAACTAGGTCTCAAAGCATTGGTCCTGTGTTTTCTTCTATGAGCGTCATGATTTAAATTCTTATCTTTATCTCCTTGCTCTATTTGAGTTAATTTTTTGATCTGGTATGTGGTAGTCACCTAATCTGGTGTCAATTTAAGGATTAAGAGTGTAGGGGTGGAGTCTAGGCTGTCAATCTGGAGATAGCCAATGAGACTTCTGTGGGCATGGCCTTCTCCTGAGAATTCTGGGAAATCTGGTACTTCCTCCTTGGAGGTGGAAGACACCTTTTTTCTCTCTGCATTCCCTGGGAGACATTGCAGAAGACAAGCCGCATGGATGCAACCAGACCTCGGAAGCCGGAGAAGCCACAGAGAGACCCCTACCAGCACTGAGATGTTTCCAATGACACTGGATCCAAAGACTTTCTACCCACTGGCCTATGATCTTCTGCATTCGGCATCATTGCATGTGTTTCATGAATATGAAGAGGACTTTATAGATTGATATTGGATGTATGGGCTAATATCGGACTTATGGACTCGATCTGGACTGGGCTGGGATGTTTTCTCAATGTTCAATTGCTCTTGTGTATAAATCTCTTTCTTACACACATCTGGGTCTATGGATTTGTTTCTCTAGTCTACCCGGACTAACACATGGTATGAGTATAGTTCTTTTGCATATGGAGATTCTGTTTTCCTATTGAAGAAACTATTCTTCCTCTCACTGGCTGGTTTTAGTACTCTTCTCAAAAATCAATTGGCCATAATTATATGGGTTTATTTCTGGACTCTCAATTAGAATCCCTTGGTCTATGTGTCTGTATTAGTCTGGGTACTTTGGAGAAACAAATCCACAGCAACTCATGTATAAGAGAGAGTTTTATGCAAAGAAAATGTGCATCACGAAAACAGTGTCCATTATACTAGTACCAGACTGCCCTTATTACTGTAATTTGTGTTATGTATTGAAATTGGGAAATGGAATATGTGTACTTTCTTCTTCCTTTTCAAAATTGCTTTGGCTACTCAGCACCCCTTACAATTCCATATCAACTTGAGGATCGACTTTTCCATTCCTGCAAAGAAAGCTATTGGAATTTTGATAGGGTTTGCTTTCAGTCTGTGGATTACCTAGCTATCCTTTAAGTATATAAATGTCCTTATGTTTTAAGCCATTATGAGGCAAGATTTCTAATTTTTTGTAGCCAAAATCATTCTTAACTAATTAAGGAGAAAACTAGGAGGATTTTTTT
>NW_022104341.1:1285338-1286645 GCF_000313985.2 Echinops telfairi
GTCTATGGATTTGTTTCTCTAGTCTACCCGGACTAACACATGGTATGAGTATAGTTCTTTTGCATATGGAGATTCTGTTTTCCTATTGAAGAAACTATTCTTCCTCTCACTGGCTGGTTTTAGTACTCTTCTCAAAAATCAATTGGCCATAATTATATGGGTTTATTTCTGGACTCTCAATTAGAATCCCTTGGTCTATGTGTCTGTATTAGTCTGGGTACTTTGGAGAAACAAATCCACAGCAACTCATGTATAAGAGAGAGTTTTATGCAAAGAAAATGTGCATCACGAAAACAGTGTCCATTATACTAGTACCAGACTGCCCTTATTACTGTAATTTGTGTTATGTATTGAAATTGGGAAATGGAATATGTGTACTTTCTTCTTCCTTTTCAAAATTGCTTTGGCTACTCAGCACCCCTTACAATTCCATATCAACTTGAGGATCGACTTTTCCATTCCTGCAAAGAAAGCTATTGGAATTTTGATAGGGTTTGCTTTCAGTCTGTGGATTACCTAGCTATCCTTTAAGTATATAAATGTCCTTATGTTTTAAGCCATTATGAGGCAAGATTTCTAATTTTTTGTAGCCAAAATCATTCTTAACTAATTAAGGAGAAAACTAGGAGGATTTTTTTTCCCAGAAGGAGCAAATCTGTAGTGTCCAGAGGTTCTGCGATGTAAAATTGGATTAGGACTGAAGAGTGCCCAATGGCTTTGGCAATTAGAGGGTCACTGTTGATCTCGGTGAGATCTAGTGACATAGTGGAGGCAGAAGCAATGGAGTACCTAGAGGAGTCGTCATTCCATAAATGATGACTAATAAAAACTAGGAAGAATGGTTTATTACAAGTGAGTGATACAATCTATTCTAGTCGACATTCGTATTTAGCTCTCAATAACCAAGGCAACTGTTTGAGTCTGTGCTGCTCACTGCACTTACATCTGGGAATTGAGTCATTTTGAGTGCTTTCTCCATCAATTTTATTCCCATGGGGAAAGATGAGGAAAACTTGTTCCAGCCCTTGACTGGCTTCATAAAAAGTGACTATAGTATGAGTGATGTGGATTAAAGAAGAACACTTTGGGGACTGGGTCCCAGCAGAACTGGTTTGATGGATGTGGCAGAGACGCACACCCATGCTGAAATGCTTCCACCACTACCACCACCACTGGATCCACAAGCCTTTTCCCCCACCAGCCTGTGATCTTCCTGCATTCGGCATCAATGCATGTGCTGCATGAGTTTGAGAGGAATTTATAGACTAGTATTGGTCATATGGGCTAATATCGGACTTATGGACTTG
>NW_022104341.1:1287505-1292093 GCF_000313985.2 Echinops telfairi
TGCTCTTTGATAAAGCTCTCTTGTACACATATATGAGTGTCTCTGGATTGGTTTCTCTAGTCAACCCTGACTAACACAATGGATTAGGAGCGTGGATGATTGAGGGTGTGCCTCTGAGAGTGTAGAGGAAGAATCAAATATAAACAATTGAAAGAAAAGGAAGGGGCTTTCAGGATTTAGAAACAATGGACAAGAGACCTTATCTAATTTTCTTCATTTTTCAAGTGTTAATCCAAGAGGATTCTGGAGTAGAGTAAATGCTTTGAATTCTCATACAGTCTGTATTTATTCCTTCCTCAGACTATCATGCCCCTTAATCACTTCTCTCTTCTCAAAACCAGCCTCTCTAATAGTCTTCACACAATAATCCTTATTTAGCAGGACCAAGGATTGTGCTTTACTCTCCTTTCACCTAGATGGCCATCGTATCTCATTATTCTGCCTCCTCAGTTCTGTAGTTTCTCATCTTTGCTTGGACCAACTGCTACACTAACTTTGAGCACTTTCGTTCCATATGTCTTTCCCTGTCATCAATTCTAAACAAAATCCAAAACCAGAACAGGCGAATCATTAAATGTTATTTATACTAAGGCATCTTGCACTTCCTACAAACTCAGAAATCAAAAAAGGCCTAATGAAGTGCCTTTTGCCTAACACAATTCCGGACATGTGGTTGTGACTGATAAATGTTTTGCTGAGTAAATTACGGAGCGGTTATTTACAGTGCTCAAAGGATCACAATTCAGTTAACTAGAGAAGAGTTTAGGAAAATTCAAAATAACAATCCTCATCCTCAAGCTGGGAATTTAAGTTAATCGTTTATCATTACTTTTGCCCTTACAATTACTCCTGTGGTATTTTCTTCTATCACTCTGTAAACAGCCAGCACAGGGTATGGAAGTGGCTTTCTCTGCTTGGCATGGGGGAGGTGCAATATCAACCCCCTACAAAAACAAACATTGCCATCAAGTTATTTCCAACTCAGAGCACCCTGAAGGACAAGCAGAGCTCCCACGTAAGGCTCCAAGGTTGTAGACTTTGATGAGAGCCGACGGCCTCAGCTTTCTCCAGTGGCGTGGCTGGTCAGTGCCATTGCCAGTCTTTGGTTAACAGCCGAGTTATTAGTGACTGTGCCACGGCGACGCCTCATCAGATAGATTCTCTGATGTGAAATAAGCATCGACCTGCTCAAGCGCATTGCTCCTAGCATGTTCAGTCTAGAAGACACACATGGGCTCTGGAGTCCCATGCGCATAGGAATCCTGACTTTTCTAGTTACTAGAATGTACTAATGGACATACTTAATGAGCCTCATTTTCCTCATCTCTAAAATGAGGATGACAATGTGTTTTCTTCCCTCTTTTTATTTAACCCGTTGGTGAATTATTTCAGCTCTACTTCCAAAACTATGCTTAATCTACTACTATTTAATCTCCATTGCTATTGTCTGAGGAGTCAAAACGTTGTTTTTATTATGATAAAATAAATATATCAAAAGTTGCTGACTTTACATGTGAAATTCAGTGACATTGATTTTGTTCATCATGTTCTACAATGATCACCATTATTCACTTCCAAATTATTCTGTGACCATAGGAAACAACCTCAGTGCCATCTAAGGTAAGATTCCTCTTCCCTCTTCCCTTCCACCCCTAGTAACTACTACTGAACTATGGTCGCTGTACACTGACCTATCATATACGTAGGATCATACAGTCTTGCCTCTTTGTGATTGGCATTTCTCTCACCATGTTTTCTTTCTTTTCTTTTTTTTTTTTACTTTTTAAAATTTAGATTTGTTATTCTTTCCCCTCTTTCATTTGTGGAGCATATACATACACAGACAAACAGACTACGTGTGCTTGAGCATCCCATCACTTCAGAACAGTAACCCTACCCTAGTAAGCCCCTTATAGAGAGGGTCTTAAAGGCACTATCAGAGAAACAAAGGATGTGGCTTGGTTCACACCCTGTACTAATCCTAACTAAACCAAACCAAACCAAACCAAACTCACAGCCATTGCATCGATAGTAACTTACCTTATAGGACAGAGTAAACTGCCCCCGTTGAGTTTCTGAGACTGTAATTCTATGGGAGTAGCAAGCCCTGTGGTTGGTTAGACCTATAGTACTGTAGGTACCATAGACCTATCATTGATTCTTAATATTACTGCATTGTGATCTGAATAAATGGTTTATAGTATCTTCATTTTTTAATTTATTAATGCTTGCTCTATGGCCTAGCATTTGACCTATTCTGAAGTACGTTCCATGTTTGCAGGAAAAAAAAATATTGTGCTGTTGTTGGGTGAAGTAGTATTATTCCATGGCCAGGAGTCCTAGAGGCAAGATAGTGCAGGAAAGACCTGTTACATAAGCTCTAGTGTGTCCTACCCTCCCTCCCCCTCAACTCTTTACTCATTGCCCTCTAGTGGGCTCTGGCTCATAGTGAGCTTTCCGGGCAGATTTTGAGAAGCTGTCTCACCATGTTTTCAAGGTCCATCCGTGTTGTAGCTTGTGTCAGAACTTAATTTATCTTTATGGCTGAGTAATATTACATTATAAGGATATATGACATTCTATTTATCCACTCATCTATTCATGGAAATTCAGATTGTTTCCACCTCTTGGCTATTAGGAAAAGTTCTGCAATGAAAGTTCATTGCCCACGAGGAAAGCAAACATTGCATCTCCTTCTTCTAATCCCAAAGCCAAAAATAAACAATAATTTAAAAACCCTCCTCTCTCTTCCATTGATTCTGACTCATAGTGACCTTATATAGAGTTTCCAAGACTAAATCTTTATATTTTTAAAATCATTTTATTTAAATAATTTTTAAATCACTCCCTCCCTCATGAACCCTTGATAATTTATAAATTCCACCTCACCCCCCTATATCTTACACCAACTGTTGTCTCTCTTCACCCACTTTTGTTGTCCATCCCCCTAGGTAAGGATTATATATAGATCATTGTGATCAGTTACCCCTTCCCCCCACCCCACCTTCCCCTTACCCTCTTTGTATCTCTATTCTCATTATTGGTCCTGAGGGGTTTATCTGTCCTGGATTCCCTGTGTTGCAAGCTCTTATCTGTAGCAGTGTACATGCTCTGGTCTAGCTAGATTTGTAAGGTAGATAATGAGGGAAGAGGGGAAATGAGGAGTTGATATCAAGGACTCAAGTAAAAATAAAATGTTTTAAATGATGATGGCAACATGTACAAATGTGCTTGAAACAATGGATGCATGTATGGATTGTGATCAGAGCTGATTGAATGATAAATGATTTTAAGATATATTAAATAGATAGATAAAATACATTTTTGTTCCGAACATCTTCTGTAGGATGTAGAATGCTCCAACTTCTCAAATTTAACCCACAATCTAATTCCGATGGACTCTGACCATGTTTCATTCTTCATTGTATTGTATAGCTTGAAAGATCAGGAAAATTTAGTTTCCATAAATTTTTAGTGTTAAAATTTCATAATAACAATTAAAGAAAATAACTACCTTCTAATAAATAAAATGTTATATTGCTGAGTCTGCCCTAGTATTTCAAGAAAAATAACCTCTAACCTCGAGGCGTATGTTGATTCCAAAGCCAGAAAGACATGCTTGTTTCCTTTTTTAAGTACATAATGCTATAAAACATGTCTACTATGGGAAATAGGGTTAGTTCACAAAGATTTCTATCATTTACCGGCACTGTAAATTAACTCCCTCATTATCTCCTCCTTTCTTTATATTTAAGTGTGTGCATTACATACACACAATATGTACATATACATATACATGCAGGCATATATGCATGCATACACATACCTGTATGAGAAGACTTCAAAAAGTGTGGTGAAAAATTCATTATCTTTCAATTCCATTTTACAAACTTTTTAAAGCCCCTCATATGTATTTGAATATATATATGTATATGAATATATGATTATATATGCACTTTCCCTTTGTTTGATGGCTGAAGAAGGAATGTTTTCTCCCTGTAGCTACTTGTGCTAAAGAGGTGAAGCTAACAAATTAACATGCAGGCACAAAAGCTCCGGTTCAGTTCACCAATACCTCTCCCTGCTGCAGATTTCCTGGTACTGCTGTTTTCATTCTGGCCTCATTCTCTATCTGCCACTTAAAAAAATACTTATCCTAGTATCACTCACCTACTTTAAACTACTGTGTTAGCTTCTGTGGTGAAAGGAAGTCCCAGGGGGTGAGTGTTGAACTGCTAATTACAAGGTCTGAGGTTCAAACCTAGCAGCTGCTCTTCAGAAGAAAGACATGGTTATCGGTCTCCTTAAAGATTTATAGCCTTGAAAAACCTATGAGTCAGAATAGACTTGTTGGCAGTGAGTTGGATTTTGGATTTTAGATGCCACCTTTTTCCTTGATTCTTTGGAAAACCTGTTTGAGAAATAATTCTCTTTAAGCCTTAGGAGTTATCTTTGCCCTAGTTTTCTACCTCAGAGGGTCTGTTACTTTTGTCCAGGTTGATTGACATTTCCTGAGTAAGGTGTAAGAAGATTGTGGTTTAATTTCTTCTCTGCTTTTTAAAATATTGATGGTGATAGATCTATGTAC
>NW_022104341.1:1293622-1299593 GCF_000313985.2 Echinops telfairi
ACATTAGGTCCTCATTTTTTCTTCTTGCATTTTGTTTTTGTTTTTTATTTTTTCGGTTGGGTTTCCCAATTTGCGAAGCACAGATAGAGTTGGTGCACAGAGATAATAACTGATGCAAGGGTTTATCAGGGATGTGGAAGGGTGAGGAGATTTGGGGAGCAAATAATGAATGCCGAGGGGGGAGGGAACAGTAGAACTGATTGTGATGATGAATATACAACTCATTTTAAAAGAGATATAACCATGGAAGTGTACAACATGTGAATACTATATCGAGAAAACTACTTAAAAAAAAATCTTGACCAATGGTTACCATGGGTGAAGGAGAAAGACTTGTTGCATTTGGAGCATTGACTATGTTAATGTTGTAAAATAATTTGAAGAAGGATATCAATAATGGTTGTACAACATGAAGAGTATAATCAATTGCACTGAATCATACATATAAATGTTGCAGAATTGGAGAATGTTTTCTTGTGTATATTTTTGCCATAATTAAGAAAAAATTACCTGAGTAACAATGAGTACAGGGAAAAAGAAAATGTTCTAGAACAGAATATGGTGATAATTGTACAATTCTTCTGATAAGATTGAATTATTGAATTATATGACATATGGATGAAGAGCTAATATAACTGTGTGTGTTTTTTAAAGGAATCGTGGTTTAATACTTTTGTATAATCTTAGAAGGTGGAATATATGAAGAAGAGTGTGGCATCCGGATTGGAGGGAGACTTACTAACAACCTTCCATATGCAGATAACACAGCCTTCCTTGTTGAAAAGGAGGAGGCTCGAAGCAGGAAGGGAGGAGACTGAAGAAGATCAAGGACCGCAGCCTGGAGTATGAGTCACAACTTAGTGTACAGAAAACCCAAACCCTGACAACTGGACCAGTAGGTAACGTCATGATACAGAGAGAAGATTGAAGTCACGAATTCTGTCCTGCTAGGATCAGCAATCCCTGCTCATGGAAGCAGCAGTCAAGAGATCAAAGGGCACAGTGCATGGGTAAATCTGCTGCATGAGACATCTTTAAAGTGTTGAAAAGCACTTTGAAGGACTAAGGTGTGCCTCACCCAAGCCATGGTGTTTTCAATGGCCCGACATGCAGGTGAACGCTGGACATTGAGAGAGACGACTGGTGCGGGGAAAGAGCCAAGGACTGCCAAAAGAGCAAGCAGGTCTGTCTGGAAGAAGGACAGTCAGAATGCTCTTAGAAGCAAAGACGGCAAAGGCTTCTTCTCACGCACTTTGGACTTGTTAGGAGGAGAGCCCAGTCCCTGGCAAAGGGCAGCATGCTCAGTCAAGTAGAAAGGAGCTAAAACAGAGGAAGACCCTTGACAAGATGGATGGACACAGTGCCTGCAACAATGGGCGCCGGCACAGGAACCATTGCGAGGATGGTGCAGGCCGGGGCAGTATTTTGTTCCATTTGCATAAGGTCACTGTGAATCACAGGGGACTCAACAGCAGGTCAAAACGTTTGTTGGCCCTAGGCTGCAGCCTGCCCTGCACTGGTGTGCACGGTGCAAATAGTCTATGCAAATGAGATGACTGCAACCTATTCTCTAATGAAGTGTCTGTGGCACAGTGGTTATGTGTTGGGCTGCTAACGTTCAAAGCCACCAGCCCCTCTGAGGGCGAAATCAGAGACTTTCTACTTCCATGAAGAGTTATAGTCTTGGAAATCCATAGGGACAGTTCTACCCTGTCCTAGAGGGTTGCTATGAATCAGAATCCACTCGATGGCAATGAGTTTGTTTGTTTTGAGAGACCTACAGAGAGGGCATTGGTCAGTTTGTCCCCTCCCACTACCCCAGAGCAAAGGGGTGGGGGTGGGGGTGGGGGTGAGCAGTATGTCTTGACATTGACAAGTAATTGGTATATATGCAGCCAACCTCACAGAACGTTTTCAGAAAGAAGCAGGAAGCAAAGCAAAAAGAAGGAAGGGCAAGAAGCAGCAGGGAGGAGGCCAGGAAATGCCTACCAGAGCTGTAGTACGGTCAAGGGCTGTAACACCGAAGACAGTAGGAGGCCCAGTGGCAGTCAGTGGCCACAGACTGCAGGGCCGAGAGGAGCCTGGTGCTGATGAGGCTGAGAGGTCTGAGCTGAAGAAGAGGGGCTTTACCTCCATGCTCCGTGATCCTGATCCTGAGTTGGAACTTGTTATTTCCTAATAAGCCTCATAATTAAGAACAGTCTGTGAGTTCTGTGTGACCAAGATCATACAATTATCCAACCCGGAAGAGAAGTCGAGCATGCCAGGGGAGGGGTGGCTGGTTACAATTTTTGAAAAGGTTGAAGAGGAAGGATTTCTATGTCTCACTGCCATCTCAGAAGAATCAGCGTTGGCCTCATGTTGACGGCAGCTGTCCTCCCCCCTCGTGAAGTTAGACAAGAGGTCTGGCAACGCCACGCCACTTTCACAGCTTCCCATAACAGAATGAATTAACCTGTAAGTCCCGACCAGATTCCACTTCTGCCTCAACTCCTCCTCCTCTTGAACATATGCTCCATGTTCTGTCCACAACGTTCATTCTCACCCCTGGATCTTTGCCTTAACACCACCTGAGCCCTCTTCCCTCGCCCTCTCCTCATGCAGCGCTCATCGTCAGAGTCGGCTCCACAGGGCACCTTCCCCGAGCATCAATGCAGAAACTGCTCCTTGCCCCCGTTGGCTGGATTTACCTTCTCAGTACTTCTCTATTTGTTCATGTACGCTACCTGCCTCCCTCCTTAGCTTGTGAGTTGCAGGGGGGCAGGACATTGCTGTCTTGTTTACTACTTTATACTCCCACTCAATACTACTTGGCAAACTCTAGGCGTTCAATAAACCTTTTAAACTAGCAAGTGAATGGATGCTAGTCCTGCCTCCCGTCCCCACCCCCTGCCTGCCACAGGAGCATTGCAAGATACAGAGATGATATTATTAATTGCCGGATAAACTAAGCATTCGGTAGTTGGTGGCTCTTTGAGAACTAAGAACTAACTCTGTTCCGTTTCCTGTGTGGGAGAAATGCTATTGAAGGAGGATTTCCTAAAGGATGTGCAACCCATCTGGTCCTTTAGATCTGTTAATTTATTCATTCAACAAATGTTTATTATTAAGAATCTGCCCCGGTGTGTTCTGGACACTGAAATACAGCAATGTACACAACAGACCCCCTCAAGCCTTCCCAAAACAAACCCCTCTCCTACAGCATTCCTTTCAGTGACTAAGGCACACTAAACTTACACGAAGTAAATCACTATATCGTGTGTTAGAAAGTGGCGAGGGCTCTATGGAAACAATGGGAGTGGCCAGCAGAGCAGTCACAATTTTAAATAAACCAACCCAAACAGAACCTACTGCCATCAAGTCAATTCTGATGCAAAGCAACTCTCCCTGGGGTTTCTGAGACTGTGAATCTTTATGGGAGCAGCCAACCTCATTTTTTCTCCCACAGAGCGGCTGGTAGGTTTGAACCACTGACCTTGGGGTAGTAGTCCAATGCTTATCCCACAGCAGCATGAGAGCTCTTAAGGTTAAATAAGACGGCTGCAAAAAGTCTTACGGAGGAAATGTGTGAAGGAAAGGAAGGAGCTCTGTGGTATCTGGATGGAAAACAAGGTAGGGAGAGGGCAGAGATGAGTGGGCACTGCCTGGCCCTTGGAGAAATGGGGTGGTTAGAGTAGCTGGAGAAGAACGAGTGGGCCGAGGGAGAGCAGTGAGAGAGGGGCAGCAGACCCTGTAGGCCACCAGACCATTGTAAGCACATTAGGACTGGCATACAGCTTACGTCAAAAGTCGTCATTCCCTGCCTGCTGTCCGGCCTGGGTTGCTGTTGGGTGCCATCCGCACCAATTCTGTCAACTCCTAGCAATTCCATGTGACAGCAGAACTGCCCCGTAGGGTTTTCTAGGCTCTAATCTTTACCGAGGAGTCCTGGTGGTGTAGTGGTTATGCGCTGGACTGCAATCTGCAAGGTCAGCAGTTCGAAAGCACCAGCTGCTCCGAGGGAGAGAAAGGAGGCTTTCTACTCCCATAAAGCATTACAGTCTTAGAAACCCCCAGGGGCAGCTCCACTCCGTCCTCACTGGCAGTGAGCGAGAACCTTGACAGAAACAGATCATCAGGTCTTTTCTCCTAGGGAGCTGCTTCAAACCACCAACCTCTAAGATAGCAGCCCATTGTGGCATGAGTGCTAGACTGTGTATGTGGTTGGGACCGGAGAACACTGAAGACATATGTACAGTGACTCGGCTAAGAGACAAAAGATGCACAAGGGTGACAGAGGTGAAAACAAGTGCATTTTATAATAGTTCGAGGCAGCATTAACAGGGTTTGCTGACAAATAGTAGTAGTACGGTGACCGGGGAAAGAAAAGAAACAAGAAGAATTAGACCTGGAGCCTCCCAGAGAAGGGTCCTGGTGACATATTGGTTTATCTGTGGGCTGTTCACTGCAAGGTCAGGAGTTCGAAACCACCAGCTGCTTCATGGGAGGCAGACAAGGCTTTCTATTTCTGTGAAGAATTACCGTCTGGGAAACCCACAGGGGCAGTTGTACCCTGTCCCATAGGGCGGCTATGAGTCAACACTGACTGGATGGCAGTGAATGAGTGAGTGGTGGGGAGCCATTCTGATGTGTGAGGTCAGGAATTTAGAATGAAGCCAGCCAGCCTGCTTGAGCACTTCCTGCAGCAGCATTGAGCCACTCCGGCAACATCTAGATGCGCAGAGGGCATGGTTTATCCAGAACCGGAATATTTCAAACCTACATCTGAGTGAGAAGGGCCAAAGGAATGATGTTAGCTGAATGCATCATGGGATACAAGGGGGACAGTAAAGGCAGGAGCAGGCTTAGGAAGAGTAAAACATTTGCCACGGAGGTGTTTAAGCAAATGATCTGGGGAAAAAGAAAGTTCAAAAGTGACGTGCAATTTCTGGTAACGACACGATGCCGAGGTAGAGCGGATGTGAGGTCTTTGGAGATGAGGAGGGGAAGGAAGCGGAGAAGCCAGGCAGAATTATGAGATGTGAAGAAGAAGTGGGAGGGGGTAGGTGAAACCAGACGGAGGGAAAATGGGCATACTTGTCAGGAAGCAGCAGGGAAAGCAAGAGGCTATCAACTCCACCTTCACAAACCAAAAAACCAACCTCGCTGCCACTGAGCCAATGCCAACTCACAGTGACCCTGTGGGGCAGGGTAGAATTGTCCCTGTGGGTTTCTAATATTGTAATTCTCTTAGCAATAATCACACCTTGGATAAACCTCACTGGCTGCGATATTGCCATTGCCCAAAGCTAATATCGTCATTCTTTTCGGGAATAGAAAACCGTCTCTTTCTCCTGAGGGTCTGCTGGTGGTTTCAAACTCCTAACCTTGCAGATTGAAGCTCAACGTGCAAGCACTACGCCACCAGAGCTCCTACAGTGAGTGGGGTAGGGAAAGAGAATAGCAGAAGAGGGTCGGCCAAGAACGCCCTGTTCTGTGCAGAGCCAGGCTTCAATTTAGGAAAGGCGGGTGGAGGAGACAGAGAAATGGTATCATCAACAGAAGGGAATTCGCTTCTCATAGAGCAGGAGACCTGAGAGCCCAGTGAAAGGATCGGGGAGGTGAGGGACAAACGGATGGATGTTAAAATTTAAAGGCTTGGACTCCAGATAGTGAATGAGGTTTATTTTATTTTATTTCTTATCATTTTATTGGGAGCTCTTATATAAGGTGACTAGATTTTAACATTGCTAAAGCGGGACACCAATGATAAAACTCATATCCTGGCAAAATAGCCACATGGCAGCCAAAAACCGTATACCCTAGCTTGCTGTGCATTCTTTCCAAAAATTGGGACTTGTAAAAAATGCCATGGGAAAAATTGTTAAAAATCGGGACTGTCTTGCCAAAAGCGGGACATCTGGTCACCTTACTCTTATAAGCTCTTATCACAATCCATCCATCCATCCATCCATCCATGCATTGTCAAGCA
>NW_022104341.1:1300021-1301331 GCF_000313985.2 Echinops telfairi
GTGAAAGGGGAGCTTTCTGCTCTCATAAGCAGTCTTAGCAACCCTCAGGGGCAGTTCTACTTCGACCTATAGGGTCACTAGGCATGGGCATCGACTCCATGGCAGTGAGTGAGTAAAGTCTGGCAGGAGGGCTGGCAGTTCTGTCACCTCTGGGAAAAGGGGGTTGGGAGACCAGACCTGGGGCAAGTTACTTCAGAGTATGCACAAAGATATCTTCCTAAGGCTTCATGTGTGATAACAGTTTGAAGGGCATGAATGTTTGGAATAACTAGAGACATGCCTGAAGAAGTCCTGGCAGCATAGTGGTTAGACATTGGGCTGTTAGCTGCAAAGGCTGCAGTTTTAAAGCACCAACAGCTCCATGGGAGAAAGAGGGCGCTTTCTACTCCTGTAAAGAGTTAGTCTTGGAAACCCACAGGGGTAGTTCTACCCTGTCTTATAGTCTCCATGAGGCAGAATGGGTTCAGGGGTAGTGAGTTTTGTTTGTGAGTGATAGGTGTGCATGGAAGGAGTGGCCCAAGGGCAGGTAAAAGGCAGGAGAAGCTGCTTAAGGATACCAGAGGAGGATGTGCTTGTTTGCTTCAGTTCCCCACCCCTGGCAAAGGCGTTGAAAAAGAATTCTAAGGCTGCTCAAAACTGATGGGCTGAAGGGCTGATATGGCAGAAGAATGTCAAGGCTGCTAAAACCTAGTGCCTGGCCCTTTGTTTGTCTGCACTGTTCTGAAATTCCCAGCCTAGCCAGGGGATAGCAGAAGACAAAGCCCTGGGCATCTCTCAGCCTCCTCTGGAGTCTTTCACTGGTCCTCGCAGACCTCACTGGAGGTTCAGATTTACCTTGTTCTTCTATTGCACATAGGCCTTGCCCTCAGAATTTCATAGGTAAAATTTCTCAGGGTGGAAATTTACCATGATTTGACCTTAATCTCTTTCTCTATATGGCAAAAACTTCGGATGCCTCAGGCAAAAACCTCGGATGCCTCACTCTGGGACCTCCCTATCTGGAGCTCCTACCACTGTTGACATTCTAAGCCTGGAAGGAAGACACTGGGAAGGTCAACCAGTCCATTCTAACCAGAATGTAAGCTCTGGCAGGGGCAATCAGGCCAAAACAGTTGTCTAAAACTACACTGGTGGATCTGCAAAGTGCTTGACCCTCTTTAATCTCCGCCATTGCCCTCCAGACCTTCAGAGATGGGCATGGCTATCTCTGCTCTCAGGATGCGGAAATGGAGTTGCAATTAGTAATTTGCCTGAGAGTCTATGTACACAGCTAGTAAGTAGCAGGATCTCTAGTTTCCCATTACAGCCCC
>NW_022104341.1:1302919-1308126 GCF_000313985.2 Echinops telfairi
TCTCCTCCCCACAACCCCTCAGTAAGGGGGTGTTCAGTTGCCCACCGATGGGCTTTGAGTATCCACTCTGCACTCACCCACCTTTACAATGATATAATTTTTTTGTTCTTGAATGCTTGATACCTGATCCCTTCGACAGCTCGTGGTCACACATGCTGTTGTGTGCAGTATTAAGTTAAATGGTGGGTAGGGGTGAGGGGGCCAGTCCCCACCCACTGCTACTACTTATGGGTTCAGTAAGCACAATTGTATGGTTGAGATATATAAGTATTATATTAAAGTCATCAAGAGCATGAGAGATATTACAATAATACAGTTAGACATGTTACATGGTAGCATTGCTCATCTCAGCCCCGCTTGGTGGGGGGAACCCGGCTACAAGAGCAGGAGCAGCCTCGGGGACCGAGAACCGGGAGCCTCTCCTGGCCCAAGAGCCAAAGAGGGCCCTGGGAATCGGGGAGAGCCTCTCGGGCTCCGGAACTCACTCCTTCTCTATTGCTAACCATGCATTATATCACTTTAGGGGGACATGATTAGAGAATCACAAGTCACAGAAAGGGGCAGTACAATTCATCCTTGGGCTGGTTTGATCTCTCTGGTGTCTCATACAATGAAACAGACAACTATTATCCTGGGAGGCATACAAGCCCCCTGATAGCAGATAACAACCTACATCATAGGGAGGGGTTGCAACATAGGCAATACAAGCAATAGGAGGGGGATGACCTAGGGGTGAACACAAAATAGTAAAGGGAGGGAATAGGGGAGCATGTGTGGCAAGATGGGTGGACCCTGGACTCGATATGGTAGCCTAAGTTTAGTCATCCTAGAGTGGTCGGTCCCAGGCTTGCCTTCAGGCACTCTTTCAAGGGAACAATATCAGAAGGGAATGGGCCCTATTCGTTGTGGGATAAACAGTGGTGTCTGCTTGATCTAGACAGCTGATAACTCTTGATGATCTCCAAGTGTACAGTCATTCTCAAGCAGCTAAGTCTGGCATATATTTGGGGGAGACAACTTGAGAGAAATCCTTCTGTTTTCCATAGTTGTGCTTCTTCCATGTGGGCTTTGTTGCTTCTGAGCCAGATGGCCACTTATTTATCTTCAAGCCTTTAAGACCCCAGACGCTGTATCTTTTGATAGCCTGGAACCATCAGCTTTCTTCACCTCATTTGCTTATGCACACGTTTGTCTTCAGTAGTTGTGTCAGTAAAGCGGGCACCCACTGATATGATTTTCAGTTCTTTGATGTCTGGTAACTGATCCCTTCTACATGCATATATTTATAGGTTTAGTATTAAGGCAGCAGATGTGCATTGGGCCTCCACTCAAGCACTTACTCATTGCAAGAACACATTGTTCTATTAAATTGGCATTCCAGGACGCACACCTTCCCAACACGATTGCTGAAGAAAAATGTGAACATAAGCAAAGGCGGTGAAGAAAGCTGATGGTACCCAGATACCAAAAAATACAGCATCTGGGGTCTGAAAGGCTTAAGAGCAAACAAGAGGCCATCTAGCTGAGAAGCACCAAAGCCCACATGGAAGAAGCACACCAACCCGTCTGACCACGAGGTGTAGAAGGGATCAGTTATCAGACATCAAAGAACAACAATCTTTACAGAAGCAGGTCTTCAGATCTTTCTCCCATGAAGTCACTGGGTGGCTCAGGGTTAACAACTGAATACTTAAACATTTGTGCCATCATAGTTCTTTAAGTATGATGATGGGTGGGAATTTGAGGTGATTGTGGTCCGCCCCCCCCCCACTAAAGGCAGGCTTTCCCCAAACCCTGATTATCTAAGCACCCGAATTTGGCTTCTACCTGGACACTTGGTCTCCACAAAGGCTGGTAGGTTTGGGTTGAGTGAGAAACCCTTTGAGAGCACACCTTCCAGCAGGTGCACTGAGGATGGGACCAAATTACCGGGGACAGCACAGACTCTCCATCACCACTCCCTGAATCTACTACAGCTTACGGCAGGATCCAGGACTGGTAAACTAGCCATAACAAAGCAGGATTTTACACATGGAAATATCCTAAGGGTAAGACTAACCCAAGGCTAATCCGGAAGCTCTTCATGACTGAAAGATGACTGAATAAGAACTTGCTCAGAAGAACCAAGCCTAAGAGTCTGGGTGCTTTCTATGACCTGGTGAGTTAAGGATGTGCTCAGAGAGAAAAATACCCAGGAATAAGACAGTCAAGTGGGAGGTTATAGCTGAATAGAAGCACTGTGGTTCAAATAAAGACAAGCTTAACTATCCCAAGACAGATCGGTTTGCCCATGGTACTTTCTATAGTCTTCTCCAGCATCACAAATGCACTGATTCTTCTTCAGTCTTCCTGATTCAATGTCCACCTTTCACATGCACGGAGGCAATGGAATGCACCATGGCTAGGGATAGAGGGCTCCTTAGAAGGAAGGGTGCAAGACTGTATCTTACACCTGGAGAAGGACATCATGCTTAGTAAAGTGGAGGGGCAGCAAAGGAGAGGAAGACCCTCAAGAGGGATTGACACCATGGCTTCAACAATGGGTTCAGGCATAGGAACAATTTTGAGGGGGCACACGACTGGGCAGCATTTGGTTCCCTTGTGCATGGGGCTGCTCTGGGCCAGAACCAGCTCGATGGCATCTAACAACCCCACCACCACCACCACTACCCCCAAACCATTCCAAGAAATCCTACAAGCTGTTATAGGTTCAGCTGGTGATAGAGGGGAAATCATTCCTGCCAGTGTAGGATGTCCTGGGAAGCTCAGGAATCCAAAAGAAAATAGCTTGCCATAAGGACTGTTGACTAATCTGTCAGTCTGTCATCCTGAGGTGGCTTGTATGTTGCTATGATGCTAGAAGGTATACTACTGGTATTTCAGATACTAGCAGGGTCACAGCTTCCAAACTACCAAACCCCAAACTAAGCTCACTGCCAGTTGGTTGCAACCCATAGCGACCCTCTGCACAACAGAACAAAACACTGTCTGGTCCTGCACCATCCTCACAATTGTTTCCAGTTCGTTGAGTCTGTCTTTCGCTGCCCCTCTGCTTTACCAAGCATGTCGTTCTCCTGATACTGTACATCCAAAATATAAGATGAAGGCTTGCCATCCTTGCTTCTCAGGAGCACACTTTATAGGAGGAGAAAATCCTCATTTTTCTCCAAAGGAGTGACTGGTGGTTGTGAACTAATGACCTTGCAGTTAGCAGGCCAACTCGTAACCACTCTGCCACCAGGGCTCGGTAGACTAAAAAGGGCACTAACCTACTTCCAATTATCAACCAGTGAAAACCCGATGGTCACAACAGAATGAGAACCTGGGTTGAAAAGTACAATAGCCAGGGGCTGCAACAATTGGCTTCAGGATATTGTCACGAGGCTGGCTCCGGTGGGGGCAACAAGTCATTCTGCTGTGCATGGGAACACAGTCACTAACAGGGCTGCTTGGGGAGGGTGGGAGCTGGGTAGCCAGCAACAGGCAGACTTGCTAGAGATAGTATCAAAATATGTACACGAGGAGCCCAGATGAGACTTCCTCCTGCTTCAGAAGGACCCAAGCACACAGAGAAAACCAGCTCTTTGCAAGTAGACTTGAGACAGAGACCTGAGGCCCAAGGCCCTTTGCTTGAAACAAGAACAAGGCTCATCATCTTCTATTTCCTGCCACACAGGGCAATTTGGGTCAGCAGTGAAAGAGGGTCCACTCCAGCCAGCCAGAAATATATATTTTCCCCCTGTAAAGGGACTGTCAGTCTGTGTGTGGAAAAGTACAAGTTTTCCCACACATCATGAAACCAACAGCTAGCTGACCTCTGGGGAACTCCTTTCCCACTACCTTCAAGCTTGACTTGCCTGAGCTTCACTCATTTATAGGACCATCCTGAGATTCAGAAAATGGCTTTCATTAAAAAGATCTATGTCATGTAGCATATGAGGGAATGTTGAAAAAGTATACAAAGCCAACTACTGATCTCTTTTAAGAAGTCAAATTTACGTTAGGGGAATATGCCATTAAAACCCAAACTTAGCAAGTCCTTTCCATCTGCCCTTCATCTGAATTCCTCAGCCCAGCTTTTATGAACATGTGACCCAGCATGTGCAAGAACACATGGGCTCCCTTGTTTCTAGAAGATAAGGCCGCTGTGGGGGCCCCTTCTCCTGAGAACTACTTTATCTCTCCCAGCCACCTTGGGAGAGACAGCTAGAGGCTCCCCGAAGAAGTCAGGATATGGCTTGCTATATACACTGCTTAGTAAACAGTATTTATGAACTCAACATGGGATGACTTTCTATGTGTCAACATATGCTGTTCTAATGGGACTGTATGTATGAACTTGATGAGTCTCCAAGGTATTTTAATGCTATCCTTGTTTGCAGAAAGGAAGATCAGGAATCTTTTTCTAAAGGGCAATTTAGTTCAATTTGCATCAAGACCTTAAAAATCTAAACCCATTTCCAATAAATTAAGGAAACAAACAAAAAATGTCAACATATGGATGCACCAAGATGCTCATTGTATCATATGGAGAGCTGTGAAAAACCAGTACACAACATTGAACATGAACATGATTTAATGAAGGTAGATCCACATATAGCTATTAAAAATGGCATTTTTCCAGGGGGTTGGGCGGAAAGAGAATGTTTTGAAAATGATGATGGCAGCAGATGTGCAAACGTGCTTGACACAATGGATGGATGTATGGATTTTGATAAAAGAGTTGTACAAGCCCCACATAAAATGATCTTAAAAAATACATTTAAAAATGCCATTCTGAATAACTTAATGATAAGGGAAAATGTTTGAGATTTTTATGGCAGTAAAGTGCAGGATGTAAACTTACACAGTATTGTCCCAGTTTGGGGGTAGGCGGTGGGGTGTCTAGTAGACACATTTATATCCCATAGAAAAAGATTAGAAGTTAACCTATTTTCTTCTTCCTATGATTATAATTAGAGGTTTCTTTTATACACAGAATATTTCTTTTCAAAATAACCTAAGGCTAAGAGAATAACCATTTGAGGCATCTGTCACACAAGGACAGACACACTGGTGGTTCAAGGGTGGATTTCCCACCTTCTGCAAAGGAAATCTGGTTTCAATTCTTTTTTTTTTTAACATTTTATTAGGGGCTCATACAACTGTTATCCCAATCCATACACACATCAATTGTGTAAAGCGCATTTGTACATCGTTTCTCAAAA
>NW_022104341.1:1309500-1312629 GCF_000313985.2 Echinops telfairi
AAAAACTTGTGTTTTCCAGTCTAGCCTGTTGGGGCACCATGCCCTGTCTCCAATGTCCACCCTCATCATTCCCTGGGGGTCTTTCTACTCCCCTCCCCTGGTTTCAATTCTTAATCAATGCATATCCTGTGCAGTCATCACCCCTCTGTCAGCACAGGCTTGCCTGTTGGCTACGATACTGAACAGGTTTCGGAGAGCGTCCAGACTAAAACAGAGGAGGAAGAAAGGTCGGGTGATGTGCTTCTGGAAACCCTATGGATCACACAGGCTGATCTCCAATGGATTAAAGGGGTAGCACAGAACTGGGAAGCACGGCGCTGCTGCCCAAGAGGCCACTGTGAATGGGGCTGACCCAATGTCAGCTCCCACCACACACACTCATGTACTAGGCACTGCGCTAGGAATTTTACCAATTATTTAATCTCCAGAGCAACTGTGAAGGGCAGAGATTTTAGGTGAGGAACTGAAGTTCTACTACTGAAACCATCGGCCCAGGCTGCGCTCCTGCTTTCCTGCCACAGCTCTCGTAGACGACCCCTAGGCTTATAGTCACGGTCACTGGCAAGACAGAACTGTGGACAGCTTGTGCAAGAACATGGCTGTAGTCCATTTTAAACTCTTCCCAGCTCCTTTCCAAAGTAGCAAACTCCCCACTTCAGACCCCACCCCACCTGACAAGGACCAGCACCGTCTTTATGTCTAAGGTGGAAGCTTTGGTTCTGAAGCTGTTTTTACTCACGTGTCCAGCTCCAAAGCCCGTGCCCTCTCTGAGTCCATTTGCTCATGGCTGTGGTATCTGCTGGCTGGCTTAGGGGGTTGGCATTTGGTCAGGTCATAAGCTGGGCAGGAGGGAACTGCACATACTCCCACCCCTTCAAGCCAGCTGGCATCCGGGTCTCATCCCTGGATACTAAAACAAACAGGCTGTGTGCTCCGGCTCCCTGAACGGGGCGGGGGACAGCAAACATCCCAGATATGCGAACAACCACAGGGATGTCTGGCAGCACATCTGATCTTCTGTAACTCGCTGTCAGCCACGCTGTCAGGGACTCCAGGCAGCTGGGAACCAGACTGTTCAGCTGGGCTACAGGTAATGCCTGGGTGAGGGGTACCAACTTCCTGCCCCCTGTAGCAGGCTCTGCTCCTACAGGGGCCCCAGTGACACAAACTGGAGTCAGATGTGGAACTTTCCACCACTGAGTCAAAGGCGGCCTCTTCATTGCTTCCTGTTCCCTCAGAAGGGCGGTGACAGGAAGTAACTTGGATGGGGTCACAGCAAGTCAGTGACACTCGGGCCTGGGACATGCTGCCCCTGACACTGCTTTATCAAATCACACTGCAGTTCTGAACTTAAAAACAGGACCACCTGGGGAGGTTCATCTGGGAAGAGGGAGAAAGGGACGCTCTGCACAAAGTAACAGTGGGAACCCTTGGCTCCTTGTTGGTGGGGACTTTCTGTTGCATGCTCAGGAAGGCTTGAGAAGTACAGGGCTAAATGCAAGGACAGAGTTGGTTTGTAGAACCTTTCATGTGACCCTGGAAGGGCTGATCCTGAAAAGTGCTTTTCAAACAGCTTCAAGAACGTGAGCAAGGATTCCACAGAGACTGGGAGGTACTGCTGTGGGTGAGTCCTCAGGGATCCTGTGAAGATAGTAAAAGAAGGCCCCAAACAAATAGTGCTATCAGCCATCATCTCCCAGTTTGCTGGGTGGTTCAAGCAAGGCTGTCATTCTGCACTTCAGCAAGGGCTCTGTGGTATTTTTCCACTTGCTGGTCAAAGCTCCTGGAACAGAACTCTGCCTGGAAAAAGTCTGCTGGAGTCAGGAGGTATTTGAGAGCCAGGCCTCTGAACTCAGTTGCACGAGGGGCATCCCTGTGGCTGGGAGACACAGAATCTTGGCCAACCCAGGGCCCCAGGGTCTCTGTGGTTGCTGGGTCATCCTCATCAGCCCTGGGTCCCAAGTGGGGCCCTATACCAAGTTCTTCCCCAGTTTTTAGAGAGTTAAACTTTTCATCTTGCACCAACAAGCCTGAGGGGGAAGACACTACACTGGACACGCCCACAGACCTGGAGAAAGGGACCAGCCCCTGCCAGTCTATGCTGCAGAGGCCTGGCAACAACCGCTTCTTGATCTGCAAAGCAGGAGGAAGGTTCTCTTTCTTGACCTTCTTGGGGTCCCTGTCAGGTTGACACTGAGCAGCACTGTCCTTCAGGGGTTCAAACACAATGCCCTGGGTCCGAGGCTTTTCTAGCCGCCTTTTCAGCAGCCACAGGAAGCTCTGTTTTCTAGAGAAAGAACTCATGTATTGCTGCACAGAGTCTGGAATCAGGGGCAGAGAGAGCCTGGGGCTCAGGTGGTCCTGAAAGTAGTGACTACAAGGCTGTCGACTAACAATGGGCATCACCTGGCAAGGCTTAAGGGCAGCCACAAAGGCACGGAGCTCGGTGTAGGAGGAATGGTCAGAGTATGGGATGACGTGGATACCAGGGTGGGAGCGGTGGATTTTCCTGCTGGTGGGGAGGATAGCAATGGTAGGCTGGGTCTGATTCCAGTGCAGCATGGTGATGCGGGAGATCTCTGTATGGTCCACAGCATGGATGCGGCCAGCGTTCTCCTCCACTGTGAACACATCGGCCAGGCCCAGCAGTTGCACCAACTCCAGGCGCCGAGGGCTCAGCACTACCCACGTCCGAAACTCCAGGGCCAGCTGCTCCAACAGGGACTCCTTTCCCAGGCTGTAGAGTCCTGAGGTGTAAAAGAAGAGAGAATGAGAGGGGGAAGAAGATGAAGCTATTGGGGAAGCCTAATAAAGCAACCAACAGTACTCACAGGGCAATCAGGGGGTCTAGCAGGGAGGAGGTGGCTGTTGAACTGATATATGAGAATGGGGGAACGGGCCGCAGAATCCACCCATTCATTCAGCTCCATCCAGTGTGAGGCATTGTGAAGACAAAAAACGTAGTCTTGGTTTTCTTTTCTTTTTCAATCATTTTATTAGGGGCTCACACAACTCTTACCACAATCCATACATCCATCAATTGTGTAAAGCACATTTGTACATTCATTGCCCGCATCATTCTCAAAACATTTTCCCTCCACTTAAGCCCCTGGCATCAGCTCCTCATTT
>NW_022104341.1:1314736-1315788 GCF_000313985.2 Echinops telfairi
CAACAAACAATCCTTGAACTAACTTCAAGCTTTTCTTTCTTGTGCTTTGTTTGGGGTTTGTTTTTGTCATTGGTTTGTTGTTCTTGTTTTGTTGTATATTGTTGCTTGGTTTTGCTCTGTCTTGTTTTTGTGCATGTTATTTATATATGAGCACAGTCTTGGTTTTCAAGAATGACAGTCAGCCACACCTGTATTTAGCACAGAATTCGTCACAATAGCTCCCTCCCCTACCTAAAAAAATGCGGTACATTCCTCAGTGGAATCCTGCACCTCATAAAGAACAACGATGAGCCCCGGATGGATCTGGAAGTCATCACAGTGGATGAGCTAAGTCAATTACATGAAGATACCCATTTTGTAAGAAGATAAGGACGTTCATACAGAGACCAATGTTCACTGGTGGTTACTAGTGACAGGCATGGGGGAGGGGGGGGGGACATCATTCTTTTGCGTGTAGACATGTGTTGTTTTGGGTGAGGGGAAAAGTCACAGTTTGTCCAAAGTAAGCGATGCCATGAAGAAGTGCGCGAGAAAGAATGGATGCTCATGCTAAAGAATATGATGTACGTAATTTAGGAGCACCACCTATAACAGCCCAAAACTCAGCGGAAGGTAACATAGGTGTTCAAGCATACATGTGAGTGGGCAGGTACAGGTGAGTATGCATGTGTATACAGAAACAAGTATCTGTGTTAATATGTATGTACAGATTGTGTGTGATTGCAAATATGTTCAGCGAGAAGATGGTCACAGATACTTCTCAGATATAAGCCAACATCTTGTGAGAATGGTTTTCTTAATTTGAAGGTTTAGGGCAACTCAGTCAAATGCCAAAGCTCATATTCTGCATCCTAGTGAGATGAGTAACATCTGAGTCTTAAAACCTCATGAGCAGCCACTGGAGATACAACTATTGGTCACTTCTTGCTAAGAGCAAAAACAAGAAAATCAAAGTTCCGGAGAAGAAACTGGAGAATGAATAGCCAACTTGAACCAAAGCTTCATCTACCCCAAGACAAGAACTAGGTGGTGCCTGGCTACAATCACCAGTG
>NW_022104341.1:1316957-1337563 GCF_000313985.2 Echinops telfairi
TTCCTCTATTTCCTTTTACTTGCCTCTTGTCCCACTATCATGCTCAGTCTTCATTTAGGTTTCAGTAATTCCTCTCGGTTACAGTGTCCTTGATCAAGCCCTACCAGGCCTCTTAAACTTTCCTCCCCACTGATTTTGGATCACTTGTTGTTCCCTTGTCCCTGGGTTTGTTAACATCCACTTCCTTTCCTCCGCCCCTCCTCTCCCATGTCCCCCCAGAACTGTTGGTCCATTGTTTTCTCCTCCAGATTGTTTATCCTGCCTATCTTATCTAGATAGACCTGCAGAGATAATAATATACACACAAAAAAAGATGAGCAAAACAAAGCAACAAAAGAAACAACAACAAAAAAACTAATGACCAAAAAGAGAAAGAAAAGACTACATAGTTCAAGGTCTGTTTGTTGACCTTTAGAGTGTTTTCTGGTTGAGTATGATGGGGTGCCACGTCCTGGCCCCAAAGTCTATTTTTGGTATTTCCTGGACACTTCGTTGCTCTGCTCCCCTTGCTGTTTCTGTTGCACCCCTTAGCAAAATCCAATTTTTTAAAAAAAGAGCAGGCTTAAAAGGCAAGTTGAGACTGGATGACTCCCTGAGATATTCTTCCAATCTTGAACAGAAACTACAAGGATGTCTTTTAGTGAAATTAATGGCTGCTACTTCTGAGTACGGAGTTACATTAAAAACCCATCTATATCGGACTAAAAATTCACTCATCACTCTTTATCAATGAGCAGAAGGTAAGAGGGCAGGGAAAGGAGAGTACTGAAAACAGAACCACCAGAATGCAGTTAACAAGAATGCTGACATATCATTTAAAATGTAACTAGTACCCTTGGAGAATCTTTACAGCAATTGTAAGTGGGGACCTTTTGCTTTATAAGCTTTCACCTAAAACACTATAAAATATTATTTTAAAAATGAAGTAGTCTGTGGGAGCACAGGCTGAGGGTGCTTAGTGGAAATGTTTGAGAGACGTTCACGATATGAAGGCACAGAAGAGCACCCGCCTGTTGGTGGAATTTGAGAGTTCCCTGAAAATGACAACTGAGCTAAATCTTTAAATTAAAAACAAACAAACAAAAAAACCTTCCCTCCCAGGCATAGCGTGTTTTATTGTAAAGGGTCATCATTCACTGAAAATGAATTCATAGCTCTGCTTGATTGGAGTTTCAAGCAGTTCTTACCTTCAGTCACTAAAGGCACAAAAGTAATGGCAATTTTATTTTTGTACCTTGAAAGATAAGTCACACTTAAGCACAGACATAAAAACAAGGGATCCATTTCTCATCTTTAAGCGGTTTCTTTTTACCAGCTTCTTCCTGATCAAACGTGAGTGGTTTGTCATAACTCATAAGATGGTGAAGACATTACCACTTGGGAAGAGCCTTGGATTAAGTAATCATGAGCTCCTTTCGGCATAAGATGTGTGTGCCTGCAGTCTTCACAGCCTCCTGGTAAAACACTGGGCTCCTTCCTGGACACTTCTGCTGAGGCCTCCCGGTACAGCCAAAGGACACAGCCTTCTGCACGAACAGGCATCTGAGCTCATCACCTGGACAGTGATGCTGCCTGCAGCCCCAGCATATTAGCTGCCAATGTCCCAGGGATCATAAGTTGCAGGAGGGCACCTATGAAGCATCCCCCGGGGGGCTCAGAATGCCAATGACACCATGAATGAATGAACAAATACCAGCAGTAGTAGCCTGCGTGTGAGAAGTGGCCAACAGCTGACAGGTAATGAGAGCCCCATCTGAACTCAGTCTTGAAGATGGGGCAGTCACCTTGGCAAGGTAACTCTTGGATGGTGACCATCTTAAGAGGAGTGAGTTTGATGTTACTAAAGCACAAAGAAAAGGTTGGCGAGAAATGGCATTAGAGGGGTCAGTAAGGACAATCGAGGGCTCAGCTGCCCTTCTAAGTATGGAGTTTGGTCTAAGTGAAGGGTAGCTGCTGAAGGTGTGACACAGGACAATGGCCTGGTCAGATAGACGGTTGTGAATGAATCACTAAGTGACTCTGTGAAAGCCTGACACAGAACAGAGCTGCTATGATAGAACTCATGCCACTCCTAGTAGTCACCTTTCACCCCAAAATAGATTGGCTTAGAAAATAAAAATAAACAACGTCACCTGTGTGTACTGTGCTCCCTCAGCCAACTAACTATACGACACCAAGTGCCCAACATTTACCCTAAATCAAATATAAAAAGCTAAGAAGGGCAGCGAAGCTAGAGAAATCGAAAGAGAACAAACAATTGAAATGCGAACGTTAATACATTGTGAAAAATGCAACCAATATCACGGAACAATCTGTAGGGGGGGAAAACTATTAAATAGAGTCATAATTCACGATATAAACTTTGACCTAAAACACAATAAAACATTTCAAAGAGCGAACACAGATGGAGGCAGAGAGACCAATACAAAGGATGGCACAGCAAGAAGACTGAGGAGGAATCAACTCAACCACAAGGGGCCTGCTTGTGTCCGTGTGCTTGATTAACAAGGATAAAGGAGGTGCAGTGTTCAGGCACTCGGCTGTTACCAGAAGGACACCACTGGGACAGCCATTTCATGGAAGACAGACGGCTCCCGTAAAAGAGTACAACCTTGGAAACCCTCCGGGGCAATTCTACTCTGTTCTATTAGGTTGTTATGAGTCAATGAAAAATGTTTTTTTGTCGGGTGGGGAGGCTGAGTAAGGATAGATTTTAGGGAGTAGATCACCAGGCCTTTCTTCCAGGTTCATCTTACTCAAAAACTCTGCTAAAATGTTAGGCATCATTGCCACACACGAGCTGCCAATGACAGATGAGGGGTGGCTGAACACAATGTGTACTGGTTGGGAATCGAACCAGGGTCTTGACAAGGAAGGTGAGAACTGTACCACTAAGCCATCATAAAATGAGATAATGAAAACTTTACAGATGACAACAGTTTGACTCATAACTGATCATGGGGATGGCATGGGAGTGGGCTGGGTTTTACTCATTGTACATGTGATTACCATGAGTTAGGAGCTGACTAACAACAAGGATAGAAACATGGGAATAGATTTAAGAAATATTTAGGATGCACGACTGAGTGATCCAGCCGATATGAAGGAAGACAGTAAGAATGACTCTAAGAACTCTTACTGGGGAAGCAAGGCTGATGAAGTGGAGAGAGTCATTGACAGAGACTCAAAATTCAGGACGACTAGGTTGAAGGATGGAATGAGTTCAGTTTGGATGTGCTATGTTTGAGGTAGCTAGGGATAGAGATCAAGTGGGCAGCTGGACAAACCAGTCTGAAGTGCAGAAGATTAAGTTGTTAAATGCAGCACAGGGGCCCAGTATAAACAAAATTATAGAAGCAAGGAAGCTGTGGGTGCATTTGTGGAACGGTCGTCACTCCAGTTGGACTGGATTATGGCGTATAAGAAAGGGTTCAAAGAAAGATATAACACTAGGTCCAAAGCCTTTACTTGTGTCAAATGAAAGAGGATACTGGATATCAGAATAAAAAGTCTGCAGGCTACTCGGGAAAACAAAAGATCTGGAATATAGGAAGATGATCACAGCAGGCTTTTAGGAAAAAAGGAACATGGCAGTAGGGTTATGCAACAGCTGGGATACGAAGATGCTGGAAGCTGAAGTTCCAGTTAGAAAGCCCAGTATTTATATAGAAGAAACAAAGACCTAAATATGGATAACATTTATGGTGATGGAACCCAACCAAACCAAATCCATTGCCACTGAGTCTAATGCAATTCATAGCAACCTTATAGAGCACTTCTGAGGCTGTAACTCTTTAAGGGAGAAGATAGCCTCATCTTATACTCACAGAGTGGCTGATGGGTTTGAACCACTGACCTGTGGCTAGGAGTCCAATGTTTACCTGATAGTGCCTCCAGGGTTCTTTATAGTAATGGAACAGATGTTATTTAATAGTTAGAGAATTTTCCTGAAGATCTGATTCAAGTCTACAAGCAGATTTCATTTATTCCAGATCAAAGTACAAAACCTCACCTTGGGTATAAATGCAACTGATTTTCTTTTACCTTTCCTTATTCCTACTCCCATCTCTCCTTTAACATGGTGTAGTGGGCTGCTAAGCTCAAGGCTAGCCCTTTGAAACCACCAACTTCTCCAAGAAATAAGAGGTTTCTACTCTTGTAAAGAGTTAAAGTCTCGGAAACCCACAGGAGCAGTTCTACCCTGTCCTATAGGATCTCTATGAGTAAGAACTGACTAGATGGCAGTGATTGTTTTCTTTTGTTCCTACTAGATGTAGGAGCCCTGGTGACATAGTGGTTACACATTGGACTGCTAACTGCAAGTTCAAAACTACCAGCTGCTCTGCAAGAGAAAGTCGAGGCTTCCTACTCTCATAAAGAATTCGTTTCAGAAACTCATGGGGAAGTGACCCCTATAGGGTCACTATGAATTAGCATCAACTCAATGGCTGTTTTAGTTGACAGCTACTAGACGTAAGTCCTCAAAGCTAAAGAACACATTTATCTTTCTATCTCCAAAGCCTCTAAGACAGTGGTTCTCAACCTTCCGAATGCTGCGACCCTTTAACAGTTCCTCATGTTGTGACCCCCAACCATAAAATTATTTTCATTGCTACTTCATAACTGTCATTTTGCTACTGTTACGAATCATAATGTAAGTGTCTGATATGCAGGATATATTTTCACGATTACAAATTGAACATAAACATAATTAAAGCATAGCGATTAATCACAGAGAAGTATGGAATTATATATTATGAAATATTTATGTGTTTTCCGATGGTCTTAGGCGACCCCTGTGAAACGGTCATTCAACACCCCCCCAAGAAGTCGTGACCCACAGGTTGAGAACCGCTGCTTTAAGAAAATATGGCCTATCAGTGGTATTGTTCGGTGCTGTCAATTTGGTTCCAATTTACAACAGAACAAAAGGCTGAATGGTGGGGCATCCTCTTCACAGTCTTGCTATGTTTGAGCTCACTGTTGTAGCTGCTATTACAATCTTATTGAGGGTCTTCCTCTCTTTTGCTGATCCTCTACCAAACATGCTGTCTTATTTTCAGGGACTGGTGGCTACTGATGAGCTGTCCTATGAGACAAAATATCACCATCTCACCTCTAAGGAGCATCCTGGCTGTACTTCTTCCAAGACAGATTTGTTTTCTGCCAGCCCATGGTATATTCAACACCCTTCCTCAACATCATAACCCAAAGTCGCCAATTCTTTCCCTCCCTGCAGTATTCTTTATTGACTGATTCGTTTCCACATGCCTTAAAGGCACAGGAAAATATCATGGCTTGTGGCAGGTACACCTGAGTCCTCAAAGTGACATCTTTGCTTTATAACACTTTAAAAAGAAATCTCTTACAGCACATTTGCTCGGTGCAACGCGTCCTTTGATCTCTTGAATGCTGCTTCCATGGGAATTGGTTGTGGAGCCAAGTAAAATAAAATCCTTGATGCTTCAATCTCTCCTCTGTGATGTTATCCACTGGTCAGGTGGTGAGGGTTTTCATTTTCTTTTGGGGGGGTGCTCATCTCCATCAGTAAGTGCTTTTAGTCCTCTACACTTTCAGCAAGCTTGTCGCAGACTGTGAATGGGTCTTCCTCCAACCCTGATGACATGTCCTTCTTCATACTGTTTAGCCTCTCAGATTACTTGCTTAGTAAAGAGACAGGGAAAGGATGGTGACAGTATACAATCCTGACAAACAACTTTCCTGATTTTAAAACCACTTGTTTTTTTCACCCTTATTCTCTTAGAAAACTGCCTTTTACTCTATGTATACGTTCTATATGTTCTGCATGTGCAGTTAAGTATTCTGGAATTCCATGCTTCTCCATGTTATCCATAACTTGCTATCAACTGCACAACTGAATGCCTCTTTACAGTCAATAATACACAGGTACATATCCTTCTGGTATTCTCTGCTTTCAGTCAAGATATACACATCATCAGCAAGGATACACCTTGTCCCATATCCTTTTTCTGAATCTGGCTTGAATTTCTGGCAATTCCCAGTCCATGCACTGCTGCACCATTTCTGAATTCCCTTCAGTAAAACTTTACTTGTATACAATATTTGTAATATTAACGTTGGTGCTCAATCATTTCCACATTCTTTTGGACCATTTTTCTCTGGGATAGACTCAAATATGCATCTCTTCCATTTGGTTAGCCAAGTTTCTGTCTTCCAAATTTCTTGAGATAGATGAATGAGCACTTCTAGCATTGCATCTGTTTTCCACAACATCTCAGTTGGTATTCCTTCCACTTCTGGAGTCTTTTTTTTTTTTTTGGTCAATGCCTTCAGCACAGCTTGGACTTCCTTGAGTACCATCAGCTTGTGATCATATGCTACCTCCTGAAATGGTCGGACACTGACCGATTCTTTTTGGTACAATTTAATTGAGAAATAACTCCTTCTCTCAGGATTACTTGGATATTTGCAAAGACCTATCAATCCTATAAGAAGGATGTAATCATTGTCATTGAATTGTACATGTAGAAATGTACATTAAAGAAAGAAATATCAGCCAAAATTAGTCTTTGATGTCTCAAAGTAGACTCTACTCAGAGAGGCACAGCTCTTTAGAAAGCTGCTGTAGTGGGTGCTTGATTAATTTTGTAAATATTTGATAAGCCCCAACTCTGAGCTAGATCAATCAATCCATTTCAGGCTATAGACTTGGTACACATTATTGATTTTTACATCTTTGGCATATAGTTGTTGGTGCATAAATTTCAGTGATGGTTTTAATCTGCATTGAACACTAATGACTGAAAATCTGACAAGTTGTGGAATGACATCAGGAATGTCACATGAAGAAAGCAAATGATCATTTAACAGATAGTAAAGAAGGAAAAGACCTAAATGGATGTCAGAAGAGACTCTGAGTCTGGCTCTTGAAGAAAGGAAGATGAAGTACAGGAGGGAATTAGAAACCAGCACTCAGCATTTCTCAAGCTGAAAGAACTGAAGCAAACAGTCAAGCCTGGAGTTGTAATACTGAGTGGCTTGATGGGCAGAATGTTGAATAATGCTGGAAGCATCAAAGGAAGGTGAAAGAAATAAATACGAGTAAATGTACCAAAAATAATCGGTCAGTGTTTTTGTTTAAGTTCATTTGGAAAGACATAATGGTGGCAAATCTCTTGAGGATTTATTCGAATATTGGAAACAACAAAACACATGTAGTATCAACTCTATTACAACACATTACTATGTATCTCAAAAGTCCGCTCTGAAAGAAAAGTGCCCCAAATGCTTCAAAGCACATTGCTTCCCCCGCCCGAAGCACTCATGGGAGAAAGAGGGGGCGGTCTGCTTGTATTTAGTCTCAGAAACCTTACAAAAGGGTCTACTCTGTCTTACAGGGTCACTCTGACTCAAAACCAACTCCACCTTTCTCCTGTGGAGTGACTTGTGGGTTTGAATCACTGACCCCGTGGCAGCACTCGCCACAACCAGGGCTCCCTCTGAGTGGGAGCATTCTAAAGGCTTTGAAATGCCAATATGTTCCTGCGGTTCTGAGAGGTCACACACATGTGGAGGAATGCAGATATGGTCAGGGCTCTGCACATGCTCAGGAAAGACCTGACAGCATTAGGTTAATTTATAGCACAACCCTCCCTTAAAAGTCTATGTTCTGATCCATTTTACTCATTTATATAACAATTATTTTACCACTTTTGTCTGGAACGAATCTAGGCATTCAGGATATATCCATCAGTAAAACCTAAGAGCCTCGACATTATTAAACTTACATTCTAGAAGGGGGAAATAAACAACAAAAACAGGATACAATATGTCTATTATATAATATATTGTAAGATGATAAGGGCAATTTTGTTCCTCTCCTATTTAAGTTTCTTAAGTTTCTTGAACAGTTCTTTGAACCATGATGATATGTAGGATCAAGTTCAAAGTAGTTTACACCAGTCTTGGTCCAGCCTCCCCCCACCTCTTCACGGATCACTCTCTCCTTCACACGCTGTGCTCTGGCACAGGCTGCTGCTTCTCTGCAACATAAATATAGAAGCTTCTTCCCGCTTTCACCCGCTCTCTCAAGGAATTTACAGCCGTGTGTGTGGAAACGGAAGTATGTGTGTACAACCACATATTTTTTACATGGATACAGCCTACAGGAAGGGGATGAGTGCTATGAGAAAAGAGAAACTAGGACTTTACGGGGAGCCACGAGCTAGGAATGTGGAGGTGAAGTGACAAGTCAAACCAAACTCACTGCCAACGAGTCAATATCAACTCACAGTAACCCTATAGGACAGAGTAGAACTGCCCTGTGGGTTTCTGAGACTGTAACTCTTTACGGAAGTAGAAAGCCTTGCCTATCTTCTGAGGAGGGGCTGGTAGTTTCAAACTGTCGCCCTTCTGGTTAGCACCCCAAGAGGTGACACTCCGCCACCAGGGCTCCTTTCAGGTGGCAGGTCAGTTGCTTTAAATACGGAGAGCAGGATAGGCTTCCTGGAGGAGATGAGATCTGCACAAAGACTTGACATACATAAGAAACCTCAAAGAACCTAGATTTACTGGCTATCGAGTGAGAAAAAGGCCAGGGAAGCACTCACCAATCTTTATATTATGTTGTGGGTACTTTCGAATGAGCTCAATAATCTGGCGGGTAGCTTCTTGTTGGGAAGGAAGAACCAGGGCTGGGTTGCAATTGGTGTTATCTAGGTATAAGGTATGGATCTGCTTCCCCAGCCTCAGCGCTGGCTCCTTTAACATGGAGGGCGTATATCGAAAATCGCCTGCAGGAAGAAGCAAAGGAGGGCAGAGGATTGCTTAGAAATCCCCATGACAGCTTCTGGTCCAGGGGTTTCAGGATCTGCTCAGCTTTTCCTGATCCAGAAAAGGGAGTCCAGAAGGATGACCCATAGACACAAAAATCCAAAGTTTAGAAGAAAAGCCTCTCCCAACCTCACAACAGATGGTCATTTGTTTATTGGCCCGTATTAAGTACTGGGCCCTTCTTTGTGGAAAGTTCCATTCTGCTCCTGATTTTAAATTACTCTGCAGAAGTGGGAAACAGATTGAGAAAGGGTCACTGTTCTTCCATAAATAAAGGGTGAGACACCTTGTCTTCCATTATGAATTAAGGCTGCTTAAGTAGTAGCTATTCTGAGAAGGTGGGAGGGACCCCTCAGGAGACCCACCTGTGTAGAGGATGGTTCCAAAGTATCCTTCAAAGAGAAACATGACAGAGCCAGGGCAGTGATTGGCATCAATGAGGGTGACGGTCATGGTCTCTTGACCAATTTCATCTAGCGGCAGTACATGGCTCTCACCAACCTCCAGGGCCTGTATCCACTGCTTAGATACCTGAGGAAACAGTGGGTCATCCGGTAGACCACAGACTCTCTTCCCTGATGCCTCCCTGGTTTTCCCCAATCAAATCCTTAGACTCCATGGTACAGTTATGATGGGTGATTCCAAGCCATTTGTCCTTTGGTCCCCCTCTCTCCACCCTACCCTCTGTGCAACTTTCTAAGAAAACAGTGTACTTGGAGATTTCTAGACAGATTGCTAGACCTGGGAATCTGGAAAATCTGTATACGAGGGGCTTCAAAAAGTTTGTGGATACACACCTTCGATGAGCAATTTCCTACGATAGAAAATTAGGGGATAGGAATCATAGAATAAAGTGACTACAAGTGGGTTGGACTAATGATTAATGCCCTAGCTTGATTGACACACAGAGCCATGGTAGTTTAGTGGGTCACACATTAGGCTGCTCACCGAAATGTCAGTGGTTCAAATCTACCAGCTGCCTGTGAAGGAAAAAGATCGGGCTTTCTTCCCTCACAGGGGCATCTCTTTATGAGCTGGAATCACTTGATGGTAGTGCAGAGGACGGTTCCTAGTTCATAATGACCATTCAATAAATGGCGACATCTATTTTTGCATTAAAAATTTTAAAGTTCATGGAAAAATTCCCTTATCATTTAATTCCACTTGTCCAAGAAATTTTTGAAGCCCCCTCGCAGTTAGCCAGTACATTGTGTGGATTCTTCAGACCCGTTTGGGAACCCTTGGCCTCCTGTCAGCAAGAAGTGTGAATAGCGTAGCTTCTTCCCTCAACTGGGCAAACAGAGCTTCCCAATTTATAGCTGAAATGTCCTAGCTGGCTGACGGGCGCCACACTCCTATCATGGGTTACAGATGCACTTCTGGATTCAAATTTGGAAAGTTAGTGTCCTGGTCCACAGAGTTCGGCTCCAAGGCTGTGACACATAAGCGCAAACACCGCCCCCCCACCCCCTACCGAAGTCTGCATCCTTGAGTTTGGAGTCCCCACCCAGATGCCTCGCTAGCTCTTCGGAGACCGGTCCCAGCCCCCCATACCTGTAGGCGTCGATGCAAGAGGTAGGCAGTGATGGGGGAGCAGTAGAGGGGCCGGGCCCAGGTGCTAGACAGGCCCGCGGTGTGATCCGAGTGCATGTGGGACAAGAAGAAGAGGCGCGCGGAGGCCGCCCGGCGCAGGCTCCAGAAGTCCACCGCGATGGGCGTGTGGGGAATCAGGACTCCGTTCATGGTGGCGGGGCTGGAGGGTCACCAGGAGGGTCTTCATGGGGTTGGGCTGCCGCGTGCCGCCTCCACAACGGCACCCGCCAAAAGTTAGGCTGGGACGGGAACCGGGCCAGGGCCCGGGCTCCAATGGAAAAGGAAGCCCAGTGGCGGAAGGAATTACTGAAGTGAGCGGAAAGAAGGAAGTAGCTGTGTCCAGGGGGCGCTGGGGTGGGACCCCCACATCGCGGAAGACAGTAGGCGGCGCGCCACTCCCACCCGCGCGGGAACTGGGGCGAGCCCGGCCACTCAAAGCGCGCGCTGCTGGGCGGAGTCAGACCGAAGTAGCCGATTTCCGAGTGCCCAGCAGGGGGAGCCGCGCGGCTGCGCCTTGAGGTGAAAGGTTTGGGGAAGGGCACCGTAAGGTCGGAGTCTAGGCAAAGCTCGGTGCTCGCTGGGAGGGTGTGAATGACAGCTGCTCTCTGCGGGGGGCGGGGGCGGGACTTCCGGACAAAGCCAGCCCTGGCCCGTCGGTGAAAACAACCACGCGGAGGCGCAAGCAAAACTGGGACTCCGGGGGTTGCCGTAGGTGGGTGGTGGGTTGTAAATTGGGCGGAGGGCTGAGGGGCCGTCCGCGGAGCTCTATGGGCGGGGCGGACTAGCCTGGGCGTCTGAGAAAGGGCCCCACTCGGGCTTTTCCAGGAAGGGGAGAGGTTTGAGTGGCTGGGGTCAGGGCTCGGGCCCTGGGGTGCTTAGGCTGGGGCGGAGTCACGCCTTGAGTCTCATTAGGGACACATTTCCTTTACGCAGGTCCCAGCCAAAGACTGGGAGGAGTCGTCTAGCCAGGATCCGTGGGAAGTACCCTCGACTGTTGGAGAGGATGCCGTACCTGGGCTCGGAGGACGTGGTGAAAGAGTTGAAGAAAGCTATGTGTAATCCTCACATTCAGGCTGATAGGCTGCGCTACCGGAATGTCATTCAGCGAGTGATTAGGTATCTCCTGCCTCCCTTAGTTTCCTAGGGTCCCACCCCCGCACTTGCAGCCCCCAGGCCACCCAGGAAGAGAACGCTCGTACGTGGCAGTTGTATGATAGGATTTTCATCTTGGCTCTCCGGAGTGCTTTTGTGCTTGGCCTGGTGAGACTTCTTTTATTCACCTGGGTGATTTCATTCCTATCACAAGCGTTCACACTTATGCGTACTGCAGTGCAGTCCAGAGACTACAGAATATAAAATATATCCAGTCCAACTCCCTTTTCTTATCTGCAGACCCACATATTTTACTACCTGCTTGGTTTTTCCACCGTGCGAGCTCATCAAAACCAGGAAACCAAGCCCCTTGCTTGCCATCATGACTATTACGACTCATCGTGCTTCTATAAGCACTGTGTCCTGTGAGACAGGGTAGACAGGCCCCAGAAGGTTTCCAAGGCTGTCATTTTTACACAAGCAGACTGCCAAGTGATTCTTGGAGAAACTGGTGGGTTCGCTGCTGACTTTTAGGTTAGCAACAGAACACATAAACGCTGGGCCACCCGGGTGCCTCAGCTGATCAGTCACAGGTCCCAGTAGAGCCTGGGACCTTCCCTCCACCCCAGACAGGCCCTTCCATTGACACTTCTCTTGAACCAAGAGAACCAAGTCAATCAAGTTATAAACTCAGTCAATTTTGATGACACTGGGGTCTTCACTCTTCCTGGCAGATGGTGTGGATTCATAGTTGACTTTTTCAATGGGCATGATGCAGGCTGCAAATCTGAATACTTACCTTTATCTCCTATAACTGTTTCTCAAACTTTGTTTGCACAGAAGTCACCTGGATGCTTTTAGAAGAATTTAAATATTTTTAGTAGGATGGGGATCTGTATTTTTAACAAACATCCCACCTGGTACTGCTAGGAGACTGCAATTTGAGACACAATGAATGAACAGAATAATGCCCACGGTTCTTATCAGAGCACCCAAGGAACACCCACTGTAACTCATCTACCTCCCTCTTGATCCTCAAAAGACTACCATGTTTGCTCACCTCTATGCGGCCCATAGCATGCATCCTTGCCTCTCCATCACGGCTACCTACTGAGCTCCTGCTCAATCAGCTAAAGTATTGTTTCCTCTGTGAAGAAAATCTTTTTTAACTCTGGGAAGTGTCAGTCCTCCGGATCCCCCTGTACTTTGTACACTGTTGTTAGGTGCTGTCAAGTGAACAATAGAATGACATGCTGCTTGGTCCTCACAATTGTTGCTGCCCCTGTGTCAGTCCAACTAGTGGAAGGTCTTCCTCATTTTCACTGCCTCGCCACTGTCCCAAGCACGATGTTCTTCTGTGGGGCCTAGCTTTTCTGCTAATATGTCCAAAGTACGTTGAGATGAAGTCTTGTCATTCTTGCTTATTCTAAGGAGCATTCTGGCTGTACTTGCTTCAAGGCGTACCTCGTGCATTTCCCCTGTTAGAATACGATGCCCCACTGTCATGTAATCAGGATCGTCTTATCTGGCTCCTTACTAGACTTTGAGCTCCTACAAGTGAGACCATCAACATTGTATCTCCAGAGCATATCCCTGGAAGTTAGAAGCTCAATTTCATTGGAATGCACTAAGGTTTCAAGGAGCATTTTCAAAATGAATTTTGAAGAACAGTGCTTATCATACGTCGGTCCATGGCGTAAAGCATAATAGACAGAAGTAGGCCTGGTTGCTTCCCTCTAACCGATTGGGTTAGATGACCAAGCATGTGTAACTAAAACTCCCTCTGTGGTGGTTGGGGGTTTAAGAGTTTACTTCTTGCATGTGTCTTGGTTTTAGGCACATGACTCAGGGATTGGACATGTCTGGTGTTTTCATGGAAATGGTGAAGGCCAGTGCCACTATAGACATCGTTCAGAAGAAACTGGTTTATCTGTACATGTGCACCTACGCCCCCCTGAAACCAGACCTAGCTCTCCTTGCCATCAACACCCTGTGCAAAGACTGCTCAGACCCCAACCCGATGGTGCGAGGGCTGGCCCTGCGGAGCATGTGCAGCCTCCGGTGAGTATCCTCGTCCTCCACTCCACCCTCAGGGGCTGATGAAGCCAGGAGGACCGAGGCAAGTGTTCCATGAGGCCAGTGGTTTTGCTCTCCTTCAAACAAAACTCATAGGACAGAGTAGAAACACCCTTTTGGTTTTCCAAGATTGTGACTCTATATGAATAGAAAGCTTCATCTTTCTTCTGTGGAGTAGCTGGTGGTTTCGAACTACTGACCTTGTGGTTAGCAGACCAAAGGGTTACTCACAACACTACCAGGGCACCTTATTTGCTCTCGTTAGTACTGGGCAAAACACCATTTTACCCTACCCTAGAATTTCTGCCCCTGCTTTGGCTTAGTAATCCATATAATTTGGTTTTGTTAAAGTTAGTTATGCCTTCTCACTCTCGGTGTAAAGCCCTTGGTTTGGGTGAAAAATTTCTAAAGACAATGATGTACGTAGCTTCTGCATTGCTTTTGCAAAGAGCCCTGGTGGTGTGGTGGCTAGGCATGTGGCTGCAAATGGAAATGTCAGTAGTTCATGCCCACCAACCACTCTGCCAGAGAGGAATATAGCAGCCTGTGGGGCACTTCTTCTCGGTCCGTATGGGACCAGATGACAGTGGGTTTGTGGTTTGGGGTTTGGGGTTGCCTCTGCACCATTACTCCAAAAGAGAAGTCAAACTGGCTTTGTCAGCTTGGCAGAGGCTTTCTCTCATTTCACCATGACCGTGATACTAGTTAGTTAGGGATCCGACTTCCATATGTGTTGTTTAGGATGCCTGGTGTACAGGAATATATCCAACAGCCTATTCTCAACGGTCTACGGGATAAGGCTTCATACGTCAGGAGAGTGGCAGTCCTTGGCTGCGCAAAGATGCATAATCTTCATGAAGACTCTGAAGTGGGTAAGTCTCAGGGTAAGCCATCAGCACCAACATCCCATGAGGCTCTCTGATGTGCATGGCTGTTAAAGACTGTGGCGCTTCGGCAGAAAATAGTCCTGGGGCCCTACTCCTGCCCGTGTTTCTTTAAGCAGTTTGTAGGGCTTGACATTGCCAGGGACTCAGGAAGGCCTTTCTTGGTAGGCCCCGGAGCTACCTCTGCCACAGTGCTGTAGACCAGGCTGGAGATGAGGGTCTGTAGCCATGCACCTTGTTGTTGGGCCATGTGGTATAAGCACAGCTTTTTCTGCCTGGAGTTACTGCCGTGGCTCCAGCTCTGTGATCCAGAAACTTTTCTTCGTGACCTAAGACCTTTGTTCTCTTTTGCAGATGGTACCCTGGTAAATGAATTGTACAGCTTGCTGCGTGACCAGGATCCAATTGTGGTTGTCAACTGCCTGCGGTCTCTAGAGGAGATTCTGAAGCATGAAGGGGGTGTTGTCATCAATAAGCCCATTGCCCATCATCTCTTAAATCGGTTTGGCTGCCTTAGTGCTCTTCTTACGGGACGGGTATGGTGGTGGGACCTTGTTGACCTCTGTAATGAAGGAGGGGTCTTGAACAACTGCAAAGGATAGAAAAGAATGTGAACCCTTGTTAGCTGGGATGATAAACTTTACCCTTTTCTACATCCATTGTGTCCCCCCAATTAAGCCATTTAGGCTGCTTTAAAATGTAGAGAACCTATGGAATGATCTGAATCTATATTAACTCCTAATAAAATGGTTTGGAAAACAAAAAGTGTAGAGAAGCTGGGTCCCGGGCACGCTGTTCGTTGATGAGTATGCAGTTACACTGCTCACGCATCATGGAATTTTGTGTAAACTTGAAGGAGTCCGTCAGACATTTATGGCAGACCCTATTTTTAAGAATTCTTCACTTGTTATGATGCACAGCCACAGGGTGATGTGGGAGTAGCGTGGGGATGTTCCTCATTTCATTGCTCAAACAATGTTTTTGTTTCCTCTTGCGGATAGAATGTCAAAGCTGGACCAATGGGGACAGGGGGAAGTATTGAACTTTCTGCTCCGCTACCAGCCCCGCAGCGAGGAGGAGCTGTTTGACATTCTCAACCTCCTGGACGGCTTTCTCAAGAGCAGTAGTGCAGGCGTGGTGATGGGGGCCACCAAACTCTTCCTGGCCCTGGCCAAAAACTTCCCCCACGTACAAAAGGACGTGCTTGTGCGCGTCAAGGGACCTCTGCTTGCCGCTTGCTCTTCAGAGAGCCGCGAGCTCTGCTTCGCCGCCCTTTGCCACGTACGCCAGATCTTGCATAGCTTGCCGGGTCACTTCAGCCGCCACTACAGGAAGTTTTTCTGCTGCTACTCGGAGCCCCACTACATCAAGCTGCAGAAGGTGGAGGTGCTGTGTGAGCTGGTGAACGACGAGAATGTGCAGCAGGTGCTAGAGGAGCTTCGAGGGTACTGCACCGATGTGTCTGCCGACTTTGCACAGGCTGCCATTTTTGCCATTGGTAGGTGCCTCCGCTTTTCCCTCTTGGGTGCCATAAGCACCCAGCTTGCTGTGGCCAGAGGGAGCCTAGAGGACCGCAGGGAATGGCTCTCGCTTCAGAGATGAGGCATCCTGAACCGAAGACCATAGATAGGAGCCAGCCAAGAGTTTTGTTGTGGATAAGACGCGGCTTGCCGAGGATAGGCCTACACGTGTCTTCCTTGTGGCCACAGCGCTTAGAATTCACGTTGCCTTGTGTTTTCCATAATCTAAGTTTGTCCTGTGTCATATCACCATCTTGTGGGGCAGTCCGTGCAAGAGGACAAGTTTGATTCATAATTTGATTTTATCCTTAAAAAACATCTATTGTGAATTAGGTGAAGGGCTACAGAACCAACCAGTTTTCCACTTAATGGTGCATACCCCTTTTGTTTCATGGCATGGACTGCAGCACCCACAGTGTACCGTCCCTTATCCCACTTCCTCCCTGCATTTTCTATCCCCATTGCTCCTTCTTTGCTAACCCTGCTCCACTTGGCCCCTTTGATTTCACGTGATTGATGATCCTCAGGCGTGCACACCTCACTAGTGTTACAGCTTCCCTTATGGACCTGTCGTTTAGCTGGGAATAGAGCCATGGGGGTGGGCTCATTTCCAGACCTGCAGGATGACATAAGGTCATAGTCTCAGGAGAGTTCCACCAGTATCCATCTCACCAATAAACCTGGGCTGTTTTTTTTTAAACATTTTGAATTTTATTTGACATCACCCCCCACCTACTCAACACTAATAGACAGCCTTTCGGAATATTTGTTAATGGTAACTAGCTACCATCCAGTTCTGGTCTTGGGTCTCTGAGACTGATATTCTGTGGTCCATTCGTCTGTTGAACTAATTGCTTCCACGTATCTTCTATTTTTATCTCTTCTCTCCTCCTGCAGAAGACAGATAGGGCTTTCTACTCCTGTAAAGAGTGACAGTCTCAGAAACTCACAGGGGCCATTCCACCCTGTCCGAGAGGGTCACTTTGAGTCGACATCGCCTCAATGGCAGTGAATCTTTCCTCTGGGCAGGGAAAGAACAGTAGTTGCACCTTCAATGTCTGCTCACAGCTTTTAAGACCCTAGTCACTACTCCCCAAAGTGGGTGTAGAGCTTCGTCTTTATGGGCTAGCTATGCCCGTTGACCACGGTGTTCCTCAAGACGATGGTCCTGAGCCCCCAGGCCTTATTAGAATCACTTTAGAGATGAAGAACCCCCGCCTTGAAAAGATAATGAATTTGCCCAATGATCGTATCATTTCTGAAGCTGGGACTGAAACCTAGCCCTCCTTACTCAGCGCCTGCTATCAGTTCACCAATTGCTTGTTGAGTTCAACTAGCTTTGTATTGTGCTGAAGAACGACAACGAACATAGAACACATCTTCAGTCTACAGACATTGTCCTACCACTCTCTTGAGCATTTAAGGCCAGAGTGATTTACAAATGAGGGGGGGGTGGTATTCAATGTGGAAGGATTTAAGTAGCAGATGAGGAAAGCTCGTATTTGGAATAAACAATGGTTATTTGTAGGCACCGAGAAGAGGGCACAAAGAGCAAGTCTGCCATCGGGAGATTGCTGTCAGGTCCCCCCACCCCCCCACCCCCAGCACCCAGCAGGAATACCCCTGTGCAGGGGTGTTGCTGTGAGCAGCATGCCTCAGGTCTTCTGCCACCTAAATCAACCTCTGTTTTCCTGAACGTGCTCCACCATGTTCAACGGGAAGTTCTTTCTCTAGGAACGTTGAATTTTCTAGTGATGAATTGCAAAATAGGGACTCACTCTTAACCACACCTCCCTTGACAACACACATAAAATCCTCACTAAAAAGCGAGGGGTGGTTTTTGTATGTTTGTTTGTTTGTTGTCGAAGATCTTTCTGGTCCTCTCTGTCTTTGGACGGCAATGATTGGACAATGAGGTCCCAGCACCCAACCTGACACTTCCTCGCTGCACTCTCCTCCCCTGTAGGTGGCATTGCCAGGACCTACACAGAGCAGTGCGTGCAGATCCTGACAGAGTTGCTGGGACTCCGACAAGAGCACGTCACCACCGGTAACGGCTCCCTGGCCCAGAATGTTGTTGTCGACTGCCCGTGGTGAGGGCCCCCTTGCTGCTAACTGCAAGGCTGGTGTTTCAGATCTGGCAGCCACTCTCAAGAGAAAGACCAGGTTTTCTGTTCCTGTAACCATTTCCAGCCTCGGAAACCCACAGGGACAGTTCTGCTCCGTCCTCTAGGGCTGCTGTGGCAGTGGGCTTGGTTTGGTTTTGGCTTAAGCTATCGTAGTTGCTCAAGAACTATGTCTCACTGACTGCCTTGGCTTGTTGCAGCGGTGGTGCAGACTTTCCGAGACCTGGTGTGGCTGTGCCCTCAGTGTGCCGAAGCTGTGTGCCAGGCGCTGCCAGGCTGTGCAGAGAACATTCAAGACAGTGAGGTAGACGCTCCTCGTCCTTGACTTCCACGCCCAGGGGGAGCGCTTGAAAAAAAACCTAAGGACGAATTGCTCTCTCAGATTCTCTCTTGGTTGTAAGTGGCCTATCAGTGATGAAAACACTAGGGCTTATTGATTATATTTATGATACACACTTTGATATAGTTGTTCCCTTGACTCAGTTTTGAGTCAGAGGTTTAGACCGCGGACTCTTCAGCTGAAATGAGAATCTGAGTTGGCTGTCCATTTTTTGAAGCATCCCATCCCAGCCTACTGACTTACATCTTCAGGGTTATGGAGGCTTAGACATGTACTTGTCTGTTTTTAAGAAACTGCACAGATGACTCTAATAACCACATTTGTGAAGTAATTTGAAGAAATTCTGTTAGTAGCTCCACCACATTGTAAATCACCAACTGCCCCCAAAGCCGAGGAAGCCCTCTTGCTTAACAACAAGAAGGTGTAAAACAGGAGAAGGTCTTGAGCTCCCTTCCCGTGTGGGCGCTGGAATTCCATCCCTGTCAGCTGCGGGGGCTTTAGTGGGCGAATGGATGCAAGACAAATTGAAGTAGCTTCTCTGCTGACACTAGGGAGAAAGCAAAACCAAGAATTGTTCAGTATCTCCTGTGTTCTTGACAGCTCAGTACTGAGTGCCTGTTCCTCTCCCCTTAGGGAAAGCAGGCGCTCATTTGGCTACTTGGGGTCCACGGGGAAAGAATCCCAAATGCACCTTACGTGTTGGAGGACTTTGTAGAGAATGTGAAGTCCGAGACGTTTCCAGCTGTGAAGATGGAGCTGCTCACCGCACTGCTACGCCTTTTCCTCTCGCGGCCCGCTGAGTGCCAGGACGTGCTGGGCCGCCTGGTGTACTACTGCATAGGTAGGTTCTTCAGAAGGAAATGCATGTACAACTAGCCTGCACCTTTAATGGGTCCTCACAGCTGTCATTGTCTGCTGAGTCTGCTCTGGGATCTGAGAAGAACATGTGAACGTTTTCTCATATTCTCCTTCCTTTTGTTCCTCCCCCACCTGCCCCCGCCACCCCACCCCATTATGGTGAGCACAGGTAGTAAGAGAATAATGTTTTTGCTTTTTAATGAACTCAGTCTGTTGTCTTATCTCAGAGGAAGAAAAGGATATGGCAGTTCGGGACCGAGGTCTCTTCTATTACCGCCTGCTCTTGACTGGTATTGATGAAGTGAAGCAGATCCTGTGTAGCCCGAAATCGGACCCATCTCTTGGGCTATTGGAAGATCAGGCAGAAAAACCCGTGAATAGTTGGGCCTCAGACTTCAACACACTGGTGCCAGTGTATGGCAAAGTCCGCTGGGCAACCATCTCTAACCTCCAGAGGGCAGAACGCCGTGGCCCAGAGCTTCCTGCCCCTGCATCCTTTGCCACATCAGGTATACATTGCCTTACGTTTACATTTGATCATAGCAAACCCTGATCTTTTGCCGTGGCTGGTGGAGAGTAGCGAGTCCAAGCCAAATCTCAGGCTATTGCGTCAGGTTGTGCTTTTTGAGCAGGCAAGATGCTCATCCTTGGTTGTTGAAGCCATTCATCCAAAGCTAAAGGCCACATTGTGTGTTTTGGAGAATTTAGATTTTAAAAAAATGGAGCTCCACTCGGTGAAGAATGTGTTTTAACTCAAGTGTTCTGACCCTTTCAGAACCCTTGATTCCTGAAGAGAACAAGGAGCAGATACAAGAGCTCTCGGATGCTGGAGCCCTTACACTGGTCCCCAATCACCAGATTACTGCGGAGTATTTTGAGAAAACATGGCTGCGCCTCAAAGTTGCTCATCAGCAAGTGTTGCCTTGGCAGGGAGCAGTCCATCCCGACACCCTCCAGGTGGCCTTGCAAGTAGTGAACATCCAGACCATTGCAATGAGCAGGGCAGGTGCCCGGCCCTGGAAAGCCTACCTCAGTGCTCAGGATGACTCAGACTGCCTGTTCCTAGCAGAACTGCTGCTGGGACCAGACCCCTCGGAGATGCAGGTCTCAGTGAAACAGCAGGAGGCCAGGACCGAGGCCCTCAGCAGCTTCATTTCTGTTCTAGAGACTGTGCTCGGAACAATCGGAGACATCACATCCTAGCCCATGTGAGCTGTCGTCCTGCCCTTAGTGGTTCCTAGTCGAGCTGCCTGGAAATCCATGGCATGTCAGATTCGAAGGAGGATGGGAAATCTAGGAGGCA
>NW_022104341.1:1337919-1344427 GCF_000313985.2 Echinops telfairi
ATTGGGTAGCTCCTAGTCTAGCTTTCAGTGTTCAATTTAGCTCAGAACTCTTGTCTCTACTGAGGTCTCCTTCAAGCTGTGAAAGCACCCAGGCATCCCTCTAATCATAACAATTGCTTGCTTATTTAGATTACTTTCTTGTCTCTTGTAGTAGTTATGTAATCTGGTGTCAGTTTGGGACTTGAAAGGATTAAGAGTGAGGGGGTGGAGTCTATAGTCTGTCAATCATTGTATAGCCAATGAGGCCACTCTGTGGGCATGACCTTTCCCTGAGGATTCTGGGAATAACTATTTTTCCCCCTTGATGGCAGAGACTCTCTCTGCTCACTCCCTGGGAGACACTCTCGACACATGGCAAGATATGCTGACAAGACACACGGCACTACGCTGATAGACTTCCCTGCCCTGGGAACTGGAAGACCCACATGGAGACCCCTACCAGTGCTGAGATGCTTCAACCACCACTGGATCCACCAGACTTTGCACCCACTGGCCTGTGATCTTCCGACATTCGGCATCATTGCATGTGTTTCGTGAGTCAGAAGAGAACTTTATAGATTGGTATCAGACATACGGGCTAATATCGGACTTATGGACTTGATCTGGACAGGACTGGGATGTTTTCTCAATATTCAACTGCTCTTGTATCTAAAGCTCTTTCTTATACACATATGAGAGTGTCTATGGATTTCTTTAACACACCTCTCATCTACTTCTCATCTTATTTACACCTGGCCTGTTTTATACACTCAGTGTAACAACTTATGGTAAAAACAGGTAAGATAATGCCCAAATTAAGATAAGGCCAGGATCCTGAGCAGGGAAAGTGAAGAGATCAGTGCAGACCATCAGGGATGGGAATGGGGTGCTACACAAATGGCCAGGCTCCAAGGGCTGATGGTGTTGACACAGTTGAGCCTCAGATTTGACTAAGAGAGTTGGCAGTTGGTGTGATTGGCAACAGATAAAGAATTGTCAGTGGAGAGGAAGAACCTTTCCAATTCTAATTTCTAAAAGAAAGTTCCATGTAGTGTTGCATAGGTGGCACTGATGCTTATGTACAAGATTCCTAAGTTAAAGATTTCCACCTGACGTTCTCACAGAAGACTGATAGCAAGCTTGGCACTTCAGAAGGCTTCAAATACTCCAAGTGCACAGTCTTCCGTGTTCAGTCTACTTGGCATATTTCTACTGCCCAGGTACAATGATGGGGTGCGTATCTTTTAGATATATGTTCACCCACCACTTCTCAACTTGATCTTTAATAGGTTCAGGGTGATTATTAGCTTACCTGGCCTCTGCACAAGGAGCCCTAGTGGGCCAGTGGTTAAAGTGCTCAGCTGCTGACCAAAGGTTGGCAGTTTGAACTTAACCAGCCATAGTACATGTGAGAGATGGGGCAGTCTGCTCCCCTAATGATTACAGTCTAGGAACACCACGGGGCAGTTGTACTCTTGTTCTACAGGCTCCGTAAGAGTTGGAATCCACTCTTGAGCAGCAGCTTTGGTTTGGTTTTGAGCTCTAACCAGTAGACCCCAGGACAAGCCTGAGTTGTCATCATTAAAAATTGTCTCCAGACATTAAAGGGTCATACCAGTTAGTTGAGAACCACTGCTCCAGGCGAATCCTGGGACTCAGAACAATCTGGGAATTTCCTTTTGCATATTTTGACATGTTCAGTTAAACTAGGGCTGAGTCATGAGATGCTGAATGAAATAAAAATGAAGCGTAAAGTGCTGCCAGTTTAAGGTGTTGCAAGCGAGTAGGGTGCAGGAGGTAGAAATTCAGTATACTCATTTTTTTGAAATTAAAGGCAAGATCTGAAATGATAACCTTAAGAGACTTAGTTTTGGCTCAACTGATGAATAACTAATGTTACTAACGCGATCCCACCAGTCGAAGCTTTTTGATGATTAGATCTCTTGATAGTTTTTCTAAGAACAGACTCAGCTCTCCAGGAGGGGTTTGCATTTGCGTTGGGTTGCCTTTCTGTAACGGAAGGGCAGAGCAGAATATGAAGTTGCTGCTTTGGGAAAGTTATTTTAAAATGATCCCGGGAAAGAATTTAACTGTAGCTGGATTTTACTACTTAGAAGCAAAATTATGGTAGCCCTCCTGGCATAATGGGCTGCACGTTTGGTGGCTAACCACAAGCTCAGTAGTTCGAAACCACCAGCTTCTCTGAGTATAAAAGAGGAGACTTTCTATTCCCCTAAAGATGTATAATCTTGGAAACCCACAGGGGTAGAGACACTTAGTTTTATAGTGTCACTCAGAATCAACTCAATAGCAGTGAGTTTGAGAGAGAAAACATGGCCCAATGCTGAAGGAATCGGGTATCCGGCATCAAAGAACAAAAATCATACTGTGTGCTCACCTCCCCGATCCGATCACTGAAAACAAATGGGTGCATATGCAGCAAATGTGTGAAGAAAGCTGATGGTGCCCAGCTATCAAAATATATAGTGTCTGGGGTCTTAAAGGCTTGAAGGTAAACAAGCGACCATCTAGCTGAGAAGCAACAGGTATCAGGCATCAAAGAACAAAAAATCAAATCATTGTGAATGAGGGGGAGTGCGGAGTGGGGACCCAAAGCCCATCTGTAGGCAACTGGACATCCCTTTACAGAAGGGTCTCCAGGAGGAGATGAGGCAGTCAGGGTGCAGTGTAGCAACAGTGAAACATACAACTTTCCTCTAGTTCCTAAATGCTTCCTCCCCACTCACTATCATGATCCCGATTCTACCTTACAAATCCAGCTAGACCAGAGGATGTATACTGGTACAGATAGGAACTGGAAACACAGGGAATCCAGGGCGGATAATCCCTTCAGGACCAGTGCTGAGAGTGGCGATACTGCAAGGGTGAAGGGAGGGCAGGGTGGAAAGGGGGAACCGATTACAAGGATCTACATATAACCTCCTCCCTGGGGGATGGACAACAGAAAAGTGGGTGAAGGGAGATGTCGGATAGTGTGAGACATGAAAAAATAAGTAATTTATAAATTATCAAGGGTTCATGAGGGAGGGGGAAGTGGGGAAGGAGAGGAAAAAAATGAGCTGATACCAAAGGCTCAAGCAGAAAGCAAATGTTTTGAGAATGATAATGGTAACACATGTACAAATGTGCTTGACACATGGATATATGTATGGATTGTGATAAGTTGTATGAGCCCCCAATAAAATAATTTTTTTAAATGACCCAAACTTTAAGTACACCATGAAGTTAATTTTTTAGATATTCCTTCTGCCCTAGAAGCCTCTTTTATGGTCTCTGCAGACTTATGATTTGAGGATGCAATATACGTGGATAGCTAGCTTTCAAAATGCACGGAAGTAGTTGATGCTGTGCTTCCGTACAGTGGTCTTCTGCTGTCTGTCTGAGCAGTATGTAAAGCCTGGGGTGATACCTGAGAAGAGCAGAGGCACTGCGGAACATTGCAAAGACCATCACTTTCATGGTTCCTAACCCTCATTTTATTCTCTCGTCTAGAGTAACTGTTATAGTTCTCCCTCCCACCCCCTTTCCCAATGGGAATTTTGTTGTAATTATTCTATCCCTTGCATATCAAAATATAGGGTAATCAAAAAGTATTGGTATTAGGGTTCTAGTTCATACACGCTAGGGTTTATTACAAACAAAACATGCTTAAGCATGTCTGTGGTTCGTGGATGACTGCAGACAAATTCTCTCTGTAACACATACTCACTGCTATCGAGTCGATTCTGACTCACAGTAACCCTGTAGGACAGAGTAGAATTGCCCCTTGAGTTTCCGAGACTGTTAACTCTTTACGGGATTAGAAAGCTTCCTCTTCCTCCCGGGGTGGTTTTGAACTGCTGACTTTGAGGTTAGTTGCCCAACAAGTAAATCACTATATTGCCAGGGCTCCTTACAGTGGTCTTAGTCTCCTTAAAACAAAAACTGACTGCCACCAAGTTGAGTCTGAATAGAAGTGCCTCGTGGGCTTTGGAAACTTGAAGTTGTTACAGGAACAGACAGCCTCATCTTTCACCTGTGGAGCAGCTGGTGGGTTTGAAACCACAGACCTTCAGGATTCCACAAAACCGTTGTGTCTACCTTTCTGAGTTGAACTCTCTATCTTCAATTGAAGTGGCCTGGCAGATCCCGAGGAAGGCACTATTTTGATTGCATTTTGTTGTTGTTATTGTTGAAGGGCCCTAAGGAGACTAAAGAGAGTGCTGGTGGCACAGTGGGTAGCTCACAATGCCACTGACCTATTATTATTACTAAAGTTAGTAGTCAAACTTTCATGGTGCTGTCTGGTAAGCAAGCATTGGACTGCTAACTGAAAGGTTGGCAGTTCAAACCCACCAGCTGCTCCATGGGAGAAAGATGAGGCTCCTTGCTCTTGTAAAGATTTAACCAATATAAGTTGTTAACCTTATACAGGGTCCATCAGAATCAAATTGATGGCAGTGGGCGGGAGTTGAGCATAAACCATTTGTGCCACCCAAAGACCCAGTTTTCTTAGTTGAAGGTCTCCATTTGAGGAGGAGTTGTGCCCATGTATCCTCACCCACGGACACACTTGGTGCAGATGGTGAATTTGAGCCAGTGATATAATGAGATGAAGTTGTGGGCAAGGAATAAATTACGGCAGGTGGCAAGAGAAGCAACGGTAGGGGGAAATTCTGTCCTCATCATTTTCTAGTCCAGGGGTGCTTACACTTTCTCAGTATGCGAGCACTTATAAAATGATCAAGTCAAAATGATCTACCAACTACAAAAGTGAAAAACATGTATTTCATTAATTTGTTTATTACATTTATTCATAAATGCATTGAGAAGTCTTTATGTACAATGTATGTTTATGTACCTCACATAACCACATGAGTCCATATTGCACAACACAACACAATTAACTATGAACATTTTTTGTCATTACCTGAATTTACCCTGATGACTTGCACTGAATGGAATGAGCCAGGGATGCATAGTGCGGAGAGTAGCTGCTGACAATCAGTCTCAAGCACACTTCCAAATGGTCATCAGTCATGGTGGAACGGTACTTGGACTTAATGATCTTTATGTGGGAAAATGCTGACTCACATAAATAAGTAGAGTCGAATAATGCTGTTAAGGAGGTAGAACATTTTCTCATGTTTGGGTACTTTCCCTCTCTAAGTTCCAGAACTGTTCATGCGCTCTGGACTTCAGCTGAATATCGGCTTGTAGTGTCAAAATCTCCCATTCCATATGAAAGTGATACGTTTTTGGCAGGTGATCCCTACAGGACCAGTGGTGTGAGTGGCAATACTGGGAGGGTAGAGGGAGAATGGGTAGGAAAGAGGGAACCGATTACAAGGAACTATATGTGACCTCCTCCCTGGGAGACGTCGGACAGGGCAAGATATGACAAAATAATATTTTATAAATTATCAAGGGCTCATGAGGGTGGGGGGAGCGGAGAGGGAGGGGAAAAATGAGGACCTAATGCCAGGGGCTTAAGTGGAGAGGAAATGTTTTGAGAATGATGAGGGCAATGAATGTACAATTGTGCTTTACACAATTGATGTGTGTATGGATTGTGATAAAAGTTGTATGAGCCCCTAATAAAATGATTTAAAAAAAAAAGAAAGAAAGTGATACGTTTTTGTCTTCTTACTTGGTCCAGCTCCCCCACTCATTTAAAAATCCTTTCTTATGTTTAAGAGAAAAAAACCCAAGGTCTAAAAATTGGCAATAACTTGTCAGTTTTGCTGCACTTAGCACAGTTATTTGAGCATGCGTTTGACACCTAAGATTACATCTGATTGGCTGTGCTGTATATCAATTAAGTGGCGGGATTGATGATAGGCTTATGTCGATTTTTTTAACGTCATGCAATCTACCCCACACTACATTTGTGATCTACTAGTAGATCGTGATTGACATATCGAGCACCCCTGGTCTAGTCATAATTAGGAGCACACTATTAGAACTGTAAGTGTGAGGATATGTGGGTTGGGAGGAAGGGGTGGTTTTGGGGGCTGCTACGTTGAAGACACAGAAAGAAGTTAGCAGGAGGAAAATTTGCCTTACTTTGCCTATGAGAGGCTACTGTATGTAGTCTTCCAAACCCCCAAACCAAACTCTGCCATGTAGTCGATTCCAAGACATAGCCACCCTGTAGGACAAGGTAGAACCGCCCCTGTGCGTTTCTGAGGCTGTAAATCTCTACAGAAGTAGAAAGCCTCATCTTTCTCGAGTGCAGAAACTGGTGGTTTCGAACTGCTGACCTTGTGGTTAGCAGCCCACTTCATAATGCACTACACTGCCAGGGCTCCATTTTATATAGTCTCACAACTTTGATTATCTAAGATGATGCAAAGAAATCAAGATCAGATTAGAATATGACATATGTATGTTCTTTGCTTGCCTCCGTGGATTGGTTGGAGAGTATGTTGTAAATGTATTTGATACTATGATGAGCTTGGGGTGAAAAATAAAAGTGTGTTCATTTAAGCTCTCAGTAAATAATGAGCATATACCCAGGATGTTTGTC
>NW_022104341.1:1346310-1359037 GCF_000313985.2 Echinops telfairi
TACTCCCTTAACACAAGAATACTTTCTTCTAGTAAATTGGCATTCTATGATGCTCACCTTCCCGACACAACCGGATGTTTGTCTTGACTTCATTATTTCACATGGTAATTGTAACAGAGGGATGGGTGTCCTTTGCTTCCAGGAGGGTTGACACAGAGATCTGTTCCACACCCAGAAAGCCTCCCTTAATACACTGTAGATGGAACAAAGTGGGTTTATATACTTGCAAAGCCGAAGGGGTCTTCTTGGTGAGGAAAGGGGAGGGGATGGGAAGGGAGACAAAGATGCCTTGATGCAGTGTGGACTCAAGATGTGGGTGATCTTTTGGTCAGTTTAATGGTGTCAATAGGAAGAAAGTAAAAAACAACAACAACATTGCCAGCATGTATATAGCTAACCATAGTGGCTTATGAGCAAGGCTCTAGGAGAATTTATAGCTAAAGCATGTGAGGTGAGTGAGTCTGCTTGCTCCAGGGAGAATTATTTCAGTATAGTTTAAGGTCGTGCTCCTAATTGTGACTCGAAAATGGTGAGGACAGGATTTCCCCTCCCCTTGCTTCTCCTGCCACCTGTCATAATGTACTCCTTCCCCAAAGCTTCATCTCATAGTTCAAGGTAAGGGTCACAAAAGAGGTAAGAGAAACTGTTTGCAGCTGCCCCTGCAGGTGGAATCCTTACATTGTTCATGGCTAACGCTTATGTGAAAAAAGGTTGGCCCAGAAATATCCCTGTAGGCCCTTCTGACCACAGAAGTCTGAAACCTACTTAGTATCTGAAGTTTTAGCCTGTTTGTGTCTGAGTGCTCAGTAACGGGAAATGAAAATGGCCCTTGAATACACCGATGCATTTGAATTACGGTGCTGGTGAAGGATTCTGACAGTCTCCCCGATTGCCAGAAAAGCAACCACAAAATAACTCTATCTTGGAGGAAATACAGCCAGAATGCTAGGGGCAGGGACGGCACGTGGGCGCCGGGCATGTTATTAGGTGAGTCGGGAGCCTGGCAGGGACACCATGCATGGTAGAAGGGTCATTCTAAAAAGAGGAGGGCCCTCAACGAGATGGATTGGCACAGTAACTGCAACAATGGGCTCGCTCAGACACCCATTGTGAGGATGGCGTAGGATCCGATAGTGTTTCATTCCGTTGTACAGAGAGAGGGTGGCTTTGAGGCAGAACCGACTTGATGGCCCCAGTAACTGGCCCCCCATACAACTGAAGATCTCTCTCTCTCACTCTCTTTCTCTTTCTCTCTCCCTCTCTCTCTCATTTTTAGAATGTAAACAGAGACAGTAGATTTGGTTAATTATGGTGCAAGACGTAAATTCCATTCTGAATAACTGTTTGAATTTCTTATTAATAGGGGATGTTTTGAATAATGTCACCAGGTCAGAGACCCTTGGAAAGGTTTATGAATCATATTTCTGACAGGGCTTCGAATTGGTTCATTCTGTTTCGAACCTCTGCTGAGAAGTCTGAGTTCTACTCCAGGTATACAGATTCAGAACTCACGCTTTAATAAGATGCCAAATAAAAATCACCTGGGGATCTTGTCAAAATGTTGATTCTGATTCAGTCTTTGTGGGGTAGTGATCAGAGTTCTCAGCAGGGGTTGAAGCAGAATGAACCACTTCAAAGCCCTGCTTCTGCCACTTGCTCTAGGAGGGAAAGATGTCAAATTAAAATATATTTTATAGAGGTCTCTTTACTCTGTCTTAGGACAAGGACAAGAAAAAGACAGATCACTTTTCGGAGACCCTCAGCATGAGGCCATAATGGAGTTCAAAGGACTCATGGCCACACTGCTAATTACAGACAGAAGGAAGCTTGTCACAAAATCACAATTGGTGGTAAACCAACGGATCACTGTGCCAGGTGGGAATAAGTAAACAGAAGAGGAACCATGATTGGGATACGTTTGGGGGACCTCGATCCACCTGAGTTGTGGTATATGGCTCATGATCATGTGACCCAGGTGCCCCAATTTCCATTCAGGGCGGCACACCTAGCCAAGTCCCTGAGAACAAGACCGTCCTTCCCTGGGCTGGCTCTAGAGGAGTCAAGTCTTAAAAATTCTTTGCCTGAAGGCAACGCTTTTTACATTGCAGGCTAATCAGAAAAAAACTCAAAGACGTGAATTTATGTCAAGCCTCAAAACGGAGTGAAAACCCCTCCTGATGATGGGGTAAATCATTGTTGACGTTGTTAGGTGTGGTCGACTTGGCCCAGACGCTTGGCAATCCGATGCACAGCCTGGCCCTTGCCTTTCTCACACTTACTGTGTTTGAGCCGGTTGTTGCAGCCACTGTATCTGTCTGTCTGTAAGCCGTAGCCTTCAGTAAACCAAGTGCTTAGAATTCAAGCTCAACCCCCTCACTGGTTCAGCTACATCAAGGGGGCAGCCAATACAGGGCCCTGTCCAAACCCCTCCACTCCCCCACTCCCAGCCATCATGTCGACTCAGAGTCCCAGCTACCCCAGATAGGGTTTCTAAGGCTGTACATCTTTATGGGAGCAGCTGGCCTCGTCCTTCTCCCATGGAGCGGCTGGTAGGTTTGAATCTCCGACCTTGTGGTTCACAGCCCGCCATCACCACCAAGGCTCTGGTTCACCCCTGATGGCTTCTAAACTGATTTCTAAGGTGTCTCACTATCTCTGTGAGACAAATCCTTTGGTTAAGAGTGCATCTTAAATCCCTTTATGCTGACCCTTTGGCCTTGGGCTAACAAATCTCCAAATCACTGCCATTGAGTCCATTCCAATCACAGGGTCCTACAGCGACCCTATAAGACAGAGTAGAACTGCCCCTGTGCCTTTCCAGGACTGTAACTCTTCATGGGTGAAGAGAGAGAGACGCATCTTTTCCCCAGCTGGGTTTAATGGGAGGTGGTTAATATATCCGACTGCCAGACACTGCGAGGTCATTGTAAAATATTCTTATTTAATGCTCACAACTTCCCTGTGAAATGTTTTAAATTATCCCCGTTGTTTACAGTTCCTCCAATGCCCAGTTGCCACTCCACTCCAACTTTCATGTGTGCTATTCTGTCCACGGCAGGAGCTCTGGTTGCCCAGGGCAGTAAGCACTGGACGGCTAACCGAAAGGTCCATGGTTTAAAGCCCCCAGCCACACTGCGGCAGACAGATGAGGCAGTCTGCTTCTACTCTGTCCTAGAGGGTCATGCATTAGAATCTACTTGATAGCAGTGTACTTGTTCCGCCTGGGACAGGCTCATTGCTCCCATTTGCCTAATGAATGCCAACTTAATCCTTCCGAGCTCACTGTGATTATTACTGCAAGGAGATCGTCCCAACGCTGGAGGGCTACCCCGTTACACTTTTCTAGAACTCCACTTCAGTAGGACGAGAAACTATGTGATCTGTCATTCATACCTCTGCTGAAAGGTAAGGTCTATGAGGACAGGAACTGTGTCATGGTTCTGAGTTATTTATAGGGACTGGAACACTGCCCCGCACATGCGTGCTCAGGAACTGATAGGATCCCAAAATATGAGGGTCAGTCAAAAGGTATGACTACGAAGCCATGGAAACTTTTATTTTGTTTTTAAAAATGTGAAACCATTGTTTCTTGACATATCCTCCACTAACAATACAATTCTCAAAGTAGTGTTTCCACTACTCTAAGCCTTTCCTCAAAGAATTCTCTGCTATCATTTATATCGTATCAAAATGTCAGCTTGGGCATCCTTAAGAGACTCAACTCGTGTTCTTTATCTATTTTCTTTGGATCCGGGGAAGAAAAAGAAATCTAAAGGGATGCGGTCAGGGCTATAGGGTGAATGGAGTAAGGTTTCCCAAGGCCATTCCCATTGGACAGCCCTTTCTACCCTCAAAGAATGAGCAGGCGCATGGTCATGATGGGAGAAGATTTCTCGGCCCTTTTTGCACTAGTGCAGTTTATCATGATAACCCCTTTGAACTGCCCCCCGCCCCCCAAAAACAATTGCCATAACCTTATGCGCTGACTTCTCTGCCTCCACTTTGACCCAGCAGATGCTGGGGAGGCCCCTGCTTTGATTGGACCTTTGTGTTTTTTAAAGACCAAGACAAGGGTATTACAGAGAGAACTTGCTTGCTGCCACCCACTGATCACAGAGACATGCTTAAACGTGTTTCGTTTGGAATAAAGCCACGCGTGTGTATAAGCTGGAGTCCTAGTAGCAATACGTTCTTACCCTCAAGAATTTTATCATCAGATTTGAACACTGGTCTAGTATCACTTCAAGCTCTTCGTTTAGATTACATCATATATAGAATGTAACAGGAAGAATGACTTAACAGAATTGCCCAAGAGACTTTTCCTCAATTCAAAGTCAGCCTTCTTAACAATAAAAGTTATTCATTTACCTTTATACCAGCTAAGGTGTGGCTCTGAGGCATGGAACTCAGACCATCTTCAAAAGGTCTTCTCTTCTATTTGTAGGTAAGTTGCCCAAGAAGTCTCACCTTTCTGAGCTAATATTTTTGAAGAAAGCTCCTGGGAAAGGCTCATGTACGAGTAGGAACTTTGCAGTAGGTAAACACATCGGCTGGTGTGTCACTGTTTGCTGACTTCTGCTGGGCAGAACGCCGCTGCTTGTTTCGTGGGAAAAACAAAACAAAACTGGACAGCAACATCCAAAATGAAGGTCCCTCAAACTTTCGAGGAACAAACGGAATGCATCGTGGATACCCTGCTCACCGACTTCCTGGGCACAGCACCAAAGGTTTCCAACCGGTGTCTACAATGTTCAGATCAACCAGACTCAGGTAAGATCCTAGACCGGAGGTGATGGTTGAACGTCCTCAAGAGAACCTGTGTATGCTTTCTTGATTTCCACTTCAGTTTCAAAAGGCAAAGTCCAAGCTTCCAGCCCCATCTGGAGTCTTCATGGAAGGGGAAGAGATTCTCGATGCAGGGAGATTCTCTGACCATTGGTGTCCTCAAAGCATTAAAATGTTCCTGGAAAAGGACAATACTAAAATTGTTGAAATGTCTAGAGAACGTTCCAAGCTTCCAGGCTTCTGGGACTAGCCATTCTTCCAAAGATTGTGACAGTGTGACTTTGTTCCCTCTCTCCTAGGAGAACCTTGCCCTTTTGACGTGGCCATCGTTGCTGGTCGCCTTCGGATGCTGGGGGACCAGTTCAATGGAGAATTGGAGGGCTATGTCAAAAGCATCATTGAAGACACCACTCAGGGACAGGTCAGGTTCTTCTTGGTGTGGTTTTAATTGTTTGCTGCTCTTTTCCATTCCAATTGCCCTGTGTCTGCTACTCCTATGACTCTGACTAGAAATGTATTATGAAAAGTTGGGGATTTATATTCATCCAGCTGATGCAGCTGGGATTTGTGAACGGCTAGTTCTTCAAGACTTAATCAAAACCTAAGTGAAATTCAGATGAAAAGCTCTTGACCTAAGCTGATCCACCTTCAAGTTGCCTCCACTTGGTTTCCAACAACGCTGTGCTTTGTGGCGTAGAGTCTACCTTTAGCATTTTATTCTTGGCAAGGTACCTTTTATGCATCTGTTTCAGTACTTACTGGGAATAGCAGCCCAGTTGGTGAACATCCTTTTGCCCCCATAGTCTACCATGGAGAAGTGAAATCAATCAGGGAGAATAGTCCATTGATAAGTGTGATGCAACTAAACAAAGACTGCCATCGAGTCCATTTGGACTGAGTGATCTTAGAGGACAGAGCAGAAATGCTTGCTTAGGGGCTCTGAGGATAGGGTTTCCAGGGTTGTCCATCTGGAGCAGTCTCGTCTTCCTCCCTCGGCACAGCTAGTGGGTTTGAACCACTGACCTTGTTAGCCAACCAACACTTGACTCACCAGTCCTCCAAGTTCCCTTTGTTCCCTCCAAGTCAGGCTACACTGAGTGTTGACGGGAGCTGGGAAAGAGCCCTAGTGGTGCAATGGTTAGGTGCTTGACTGCAAACTAAAGAGCCAGCGGCTCAAACCTACCAGAAGGCACCTGGTGACCTGCACCCTAAAGATTTCAAAACCAAACTCACTCATTGTGACCCTATAAGGTAGAGTAGTACTACCCCATAAGGGTTTCTAAAAACCCAAACCTCAAACTCACTGCCATTGAGTCAATACTGACTCATAGTGAAGCTGTACCCCCGCCACACCACTGTGGGCTTCTGAGACTGTAACCCTTTATGGGAGTTAAAAAGCCCCCCTCTTTCCACTGTGGACTGGCTGGTGGTTTCAAACTACTGACCTTGAGGATCACAGCCCAACTATGCCACCTGGGCTCCTGGTTTCCAGAACTGTAAAGTTTGATGAGAGCAGGAAGCTCCATCATTCTTCTTATGAGTGGCTGATGGATCTGAACCACCAACTTTGTGGTTAGCAGTGAAAGGCTTAACGGATGAAGCCACCAGGGATCCCATGGAAATAAGCACTTAGGCCACCCTATGGGGCAATTCTACCCTGTGGTAGAGGGTCACTATGAGTCAGACCGGACTGAAGGCTCACAACAATAATAAGCTTTATCTGTTTGTTTGTTTTTTCATCAGAGTGCTTGCATGAGTTACATGGGGCTGCTGTAACAGAAACACCGCAAGCGAGTGCCTTTAACAAGCAGAATCTTCTTTTCTCACACTTTAGGGGCTGCAAGTATGAATGCAGAGTGCCGGCTTGACAGGAAGCCTTGCTTACTTCCTCACTCTGCTGGCTCCTCAGCCTGTACTTTCCAATTCCTTGGAGAGCTCTACATTTTGTTTTTGTTTTTCCCAAGGCTATGTATTGTGTATATATAAATCATTTTATTGGGGTCTCTTACAGCTCTTATATGTACACATGTGCTTGATACAATTGATGTATAGATTATTATAAAAGCTCCAAGTTTCTTTTTTTTATCATTTTCTTGGGGGCTCATACAACTCTTATCACAATCCATACATACATCCATTGTGTCAAGCACATTTGTACATTCGTTGCCCTCATCATTCTCAAAACATTTCCTCTCCACTTAAGCCCTTGGCATCAGCTCCTCATTTTCCCCACCCCTCCCTATCCCCACCTCGCTCAGCTCCAAGTTTCTTTTTTTTTTTAAACATTTTATTAGGGGCTCATACAACTGTTATCCCAATCCATACACACATCAATTGTGTAAAGCGCATTTGTACATCGTTTCTCAAAACATTTTCTCTCCACCCAAACCCCCAACATTAGGTCCTCATTTTTCCCCTCCCTCCCCGCTCCCCCCTCCCGCATGAGCCCTTGATAGTTTATAAATTAGTATTTTGTCATATCTTGCCCTGTCCGACGTCTCCCTTCATCCACTTTTCGGTTGTCTGTCCCCCAGGGAGGAGGTCACATGGAACTGTGTGTGACCTCCTCCCTGGGGGTTTTAAGCTTTTAACATTTACTTAAAAGGTAGCCCCCTCCGCCTCCCTCCCCACCTGCCCTCCGGTTTTCACGTGTCACAGCTGAATCGCCACATCCTGTTCCATAGCTCCTTTTATCGCCCAAATGACATCACGTGGCTTGCTTGGGAGTCCAGACAAGTGAAAACAAACAGACTCACATCTGGGAAACCAACATCGACAGGGGAAAACAACGCCATGAAAAGGGGGTCAAAGGAGCCACATGTCAGTTCCAGGAGGGCAGCCGTAGAAACTCTCAGGGGTGGGGCTCGGCGGCGGCTGCTATGCTGCTGTTCCTTTCTGCCTCAAGTTCAGAAACCAGCTGGACTACTTCAGGGTGACTGAATTTTCCGGTCTTTGTTAAGCTGGTCATCTTTGGTCACCAGAGCCATAACTGCCATCCTGTACATGTGATCGGACACACTCTCTGGCTTCTCTACATTTCTGTACACCCAGCCGGTCCGTGGGACCCTCTGATTTGGGGACGCGGGTCGGCAAGCACATGGTGTCATTCTACCCAGGGTTATACAAAAGATGGGACGCTGGCGTGGGGCTACTAATCGGAGGTCCTCGGTTGGAACCGAAAGGTATGAAGATCTACCTTGAGCTGCCCCACCAGCCGCAGGAAGTGCAGCAGGTCCCGGGCCCCGCGGGCCGAGGCGACGGCGGAGGAGACCGAGGCCATCGCGCCACCGGATCCGAGCAGGGGCCCAGCAGGCCGCTCGGCCGCGCCCGAGGCCCCGCCCTCTCGCCCAGCTCCAAGTTTCTTAACCATCTATCTTACCCCATTTCTCTCTTTGCTCACTTATTTCATTTCTTTTTATATCTCAAATGAAATGGATTTTGAATGCTGCCTTTTTAACATAACAAAGACAACCCATTCCCAAATGGGATTATGACCACAGGCATCCAAAAATCAAGCTCACTTCCACTGAGTCAATTCTGATTCTTAGTGACCCTGTAGGACAGAGTAGAACCACCCCTGTGGGTTTCTGAGACTGTAAATCTTTATGGGAGCAGACAGCCTCGTCATTCTCCCCCATAGTGGGTGGTGAGCTCAAACAGTTGACCTGGGTTCTCTGCACCACTAGGGCTCCTGCCAAGGACATAGAGGTTAAGATTTAGAACACAGATTTCTGGGAGACACAGCTCCATTTGTAACACTGCTGTTTGGTGGCAGGAGCACTTGAACCCTGTTTTGGAGATAAAGACCCTACGATACTGTTCTATGAGCTGTTGCTGACTAATGTCAATGAGAGCTAATATTAACTCATTGTGGAGCCTGTGCCAGGCTCTATTCTATATGCTATACATTTATTATCTCATTTAATCTCACACTACTCTATGAAGTTTTGTATACCCTTCTATCCCTAAAGCAATCCCTCTTCATATGCCTACAACACCATGAGAGCACCCCTCCAATCTACTTTGTTCATTACGATATTCATCCATAGGACGGCTGTCATCTTCACAGAAGCAGACTGCCACATCTTTCTCCCTAGAACAGCTGGGGGCTTCAAACAGCTTAGCCATCGCACCATCAGGACTCCTAGGGAAACTAAGGCAAAGAGAAATAAGCAATTAGCTCAGTTGGTAAGTATTAAAGTTCAGAGTTGAATCCAGCCTGATTCCAGGACCGCACTCTTACCGATGATGCGCGTGTCTACTATTGACATCGGTGCGTGCCCCTTCCATGTTCAGGCAGAGCTGGACCCACCACGCCCAGTTTCTGGTTTGGCTGCAGGCCTGGGTTAGCTGGTGACGGAAGCTACTTTTCTTGTTTTCTCCCTTCATTTTTAAGAAGCTTAAGAAAAGTTGCAAATATTGTAGAAAGAATTTTTTTTCTCCTGAGTCATTTGAGAGTAAAACTGACATGATGGCCCATTACTCCCTAAATTTTCATTTTTATGTCCTTCAAATGAGGACCATCCCTTATGGAACCATGGTAAACCAGGAAGTGATCACCAATACATTATCATGCACGCCTTAAGCCTACGAAACGTTTGCCAATTGTGCCAATATTGACCTTTCTAGCAAAAAGATCCAGGTCAGGATCAACAGGGCATTTGAGCTATCCAAAGAGAACTTCTTCTCTTTCAAGTTTCCTTTGTAATTGATAAGCATGCTAATAGAACAGTTCTTTGAAATACAATAAATATCTCATCAAAGTGTCAATTTATTAATTAATTTTATTTTTTATATTTGGTTTTATGAATCTGTCTTATTCAATAGATTATAATCTGGTCAGATTATGATTCATTTAAATGCTCAAATTACCCAGAGTTGCCAAGTGAGATAGTTCTTTAATCTGGACTGTATATTTTCCTTGTCACTATTATTCTGTGAGTACTCCCTTACTTTGCTGCTTTATTTTGTTTTGAACTTGTATTGTGAACTAGGCATAAAACCGTCACCAGTATAGCACTTAATCTTTTTCTTTCAAGTATTTAAAGCACTTTGTTCACCCTAAGCAACATTACCTGACACCAGGGGTTTGGTAAGCTATCTATATGTTTTTCTAGGACTCATTAAAATAAGTTATATTAAAAATGAGAAAGTGCAAACTGTTTTAAGTCAAATAAGGTAAGAACTAAAGTGCTAAAATGAGGAAGTTTCTCTACCTGCTCCTAGAAGGAAGTCATGTGCCCCAATGGTGCATTTCCACTCTTGGAGAAGCACCTATTCTCCAGAATGCCTGCCCTGGTAGCAGCCTACACTTCATAAGTGACATGCCATTGACATGTCCTGTGTCTCTTTGCAGGTGGAAGCTAAACTCAAGGATGCAGTGAAATCACTCAGCACGACCTGGTGTGCTCAGGAACCCAGCTTAGCCTATGAGAAAGCCTTTTTGGGAGTGGCAGTGAAATTTCTTGAGTGTGTGGCTCGCATGGCCCCAACAATGGCAAGGCTGGTGGCCTCCCCTGTGATAAATATGATCAATGGGAACAATGACATCCGGGGGTTTATCCAAAGCCAGGGAGGTTGGGTAAGTATATTGGGCATTTCTGGCTTTCCTAGGCATTTGAATTATGCTTGTACTAATACCCGGAATGCCAACTCATGACCCCGTTTGTAAGTTGGAAACCAAACAGGATAACAGGCTTTCGTACTTTACTGGAAATGCCAGGAGTTCCTTGGCACGAGTCCTAGTCACCTAGCGCTGCTGCAGTGGAAACACCAGGAGTAGATGGTTTTCATAAGAAGAAAGCTGCTCTCAGGTTAGGAGGCTAGCAGTCCTAATCCAGAGCACAGGCTCTAAGGGAAAGTTTTTTTTGTCTCTGTTGGCTCTGGAGGAAAGTCTCGTCTCTTTGCAGCATCTGTGATCCCTTGGAGATCTCCATGTGCCGTGGCCATCAGTCTTCCCTTGGGTCTAGGAGGTTTTTAGTGCAGGGATCCAGGGTTCAAAGTAAATGCACCACTCCTGGCTCTTCTTTCTTGAAGGTAGCAAGGTCTCTTTCCTTTTTAAGATAAAAAGTAATTTCATTTGACAGGATCTCTGGGAGTGTAGTACATAAGTGCTCGGCTGCTAACCAAAAGGTTGGTGGTTCAAACCCACGAGCCACCCCGTGGGAAAAAGTTGTGAAAGTCTGCTCCTTTGGGTCAGATCTGTTCTGTCCTGTGGGGTCAGTGTCATTCACAGTTGACCTGTTGGTTTGGGTGTATGGTCTAATTTGAATTTCCCCCCCCCACATGTGATATTATTAAGCTAAACCATGTAGAATCATCGATATTTATGATTGACCTCTAAACTCAGAAATTTCACACACATATCAGGATGGTATGCTTATTTTCACACCACTCAGTATCTCACTTCATCAACCTGGTTCATTTATTTTTTTGGATGGATCTCAATGTAGTATGCCGAGTTTAAGAAGCCAGATATAAAACGCTACTATCTGTATGGTTCATTTATATGCGCTAAGGATAGCTCATATGAAGGTTTGTTTGTTTAATTATTTTCTTGGGGGCTCACACAGCTCTTATCACAATCCATCCATCCATCTATCGTGTTGAGACATATTTCTGTAGGACATAATTCAATCCATGGCACTGTGTGAAAGGGGACACTCAGCCTGTGGAGGATGGACTTGAAGTGATGCTGCCTAGAACATTCCCTGCTGGTTTTTGTAAAGCTAATCCCTACTTCTCACACACACTCACTCCAATGCGTCATTGGGGAGGAGATTCTAATCTTAGCCTAGCTTCACTCGGTTTCCTAGGAGAATTCCGCCCTTCTTTCCCTAATATCTTTGAGGGGAGGAGAGTGTTTGGAATGTTCAGAAACATCTTAATATTATCCAACAACAACAAAGACAGTTCATTTTCTCTGCTGTTGTGATAACTGCTGGAGATATTCCAAACCCAAGCCGTGGGGAGCATGAGAGCATTTGCTGTCACAGAAAGTTCTATAAACAGGAGCATTCCCCGCCACTTCCTGGGTCAGCAGACGCCAACCAAGAGCAGTGTTTCCTTCTAAATATCTATAGATCGTGCCCTGGTTTTCTAGGAAGTTCCCCAAGACCATCCCCTTGACTGTTGGATTGTCACTGTTCTAGGAAAATCTGGAGAGCTGAAGAAGTGGAACGATTTCCCAACCTGGACGACATCGTCTCCTCTTTGAGCTGGTGATTCAAGCAAACAAATAAATAAAAGCTCACTTTCTGCAATTGTACAATTTTTATCTTTTACTTTTTGTGAAAAGTCAAAAAAAAAAAGCCCAGAGGCCTACAGAGAGTTTACCCTTTATGTTTCTGGAGGAGTTTCAATAGATCCTATTGAAATAAAGACTTCAAGATACCAGATAATGACTTGTTAATTAATAGTGGGATATTCCGGGCAACTGGGCAGGCCTTTGCGAGAGATATTTGGGGGGAAAGAAGGAAAACAGGAAAGTATTCCTCAAATTCAGCTCTATTTTTGGTAAGGTTCTAGTCTACCCATTTTTCAATCTAAAGGGTTTTCAAGGAGATTTCTAGTGTGAAAGTCTTATTCCCTTGAGAATTCCCTGCCGCCGCCCCCTCTCCCCCATATATACCTATAATTTCACTGGAGCAGAATTATCTGATGCATTTTAGAGGGTGGAAGACAAAAACAGCAGTTTGTGTGTCCTTCTCCTTGAAAGGTCAGAGAAAGAGAAAAGTTACTGTCTTTTCACCGTCACAGGATGCAGGAAGTGCCAGCCCACATCTAGGACAGTAGGGCCACCTCAGCTTAGATTATGCTAGTCACACACCGCAATGTTTTCCAGAGTGTGGCTCATAGTCCACTTGTGCACCTTAGTAAATTACTGATTCCCGGGCCTCACTCTCAGAAATTCTGACTCTGTAGGGCTGGGTTATTATATGAG
>NW_022104341.1:1359140-1363246 GCF_000313985.2 Echinops telfairi
TGTGAAAATGTGCTCAGTAAAATCTGCTCCATTGAACAATTTCTGACAAAATGATCACTGACATTATTGCTCATGTCAATATTTCCATATTTCTGTCCTAGTGTCCTTCCCATTGTTTTAAATTCCCTCTAACCCCAAACTGCTTGTCATGATTCAGAATAGCTGTTGTCTCCCATCCAAGTCCTAATCAGGCCTGAACCTGCTTAGCTTCCAAGATGAGATGAAATCAGGCACGTTCAGGGTGGTAGGGCCGTAGACAAAATAGCTGTTGTCCATTTAATCTTATATAGATTTTTTTTTTAAGAATAAAACACTTAGGGGTGACCACTTTTACTTTTGGAGCTAAACTTTTACTTACTTTAAAGCTGACTTCAGGGTAGCAATTGTACAAATTATGCTTGATCTAACTGAATTATGAACTGTTATAATATCTATCTGTAAGAGCTCCCAATAAAATTATTTTTAAAAATAACAAAATAAAGCTGCCTTCAGGTGATAGTTTTGATGAGTAACTGAAGGCAACAGAAGTTCTCCAGCCTCAGTTGGTCCAATACAATGGGCCTGTCTTTATCGCTAAGGAACCCCAACAGCATAGCAGGCTAAGTGGTGGGCTGCTAACTGCAAGGTCTGTGGTTCTAACCCACCAGCCAAGATGAGGCTGTGTTGTGTGGTCAGGTAAAAATGAGTCTCAGAAAACCTGTGAAGCAGTTCTAGTCTTTCCTGCAGGGTTACTACAAGTCAGAATTGGCTTGAAAGCACTGGGCTGGTTTCTCTTTATGACTAGTTCCCCCGGAGATTCTGAGGCATATTCATTTGAGAGTCATCACCCAAGAGCAGGGGTTGGCCTGCTGTCTGTTTCTGTAAGTCAAGATTAATTGGGAAACTGTGGCTGCTTTTAGACTATAATGGCAAAGCTGAGTGGTTAATGGCTGACACTATGTGACCCAAAAAGCCTAAACCATTGCCTACCTGGCCCTCCACAGAAAAAGTTGGTTGACTTCTGCTCTTAGATTGTCAGTCTTTCCCCTTGAATAATCTAGACTCTGTTGCAGTCTGGAAGGAGTTTGGGTGCCAGAGGGGGCTATGCGATACATGTTGGCCTGTTAACTGCCAGGTCAACAGTTCACTCATGGATATACCGTTTTGCTTTGAAAGCACCAGGAGAAAGATGAGGCTTTTTGCCTCGTAAAGATTTGCAGTCTCAGAAACCCACAGGGGCAGCTTTACTCTGTTCTATAGGGTTGCTATGAGCCAGAATGAACTTGATGGCAGTCAGTTTGGTTTTAAAATTTTAAGCTCAGTCTTTTGATAATTTCTGCCAGTTTTAGATTGAATTTAAACTCACAGATCCTTAACTCAGCTGGAAAGTGTTTATTCATTCTTGCATGGTCTGTACTTTCTCCAAGGTCTTCAGCAAATCAGGGAGCCTAAGGATCCTGGGCAGATCCTGCTCTTACCAGGAGTGATTGCTAGCAGAACATGTTGTTTCTACCATGTGCATGTCTTAAAATAGTCCTTAACAATCTAAGATTAGTAGACAGACTTCAGGTAGAGACTGCACCTTTAAGTCCCCAACCAGACAACTCACCTGAATGTCAAGAGAAAAAGTATTGCTAGTTCTATTTTTGAGCAGAGGCCATTGCTACATCTATTTTTAACATATTACCAACATTGGCTAAAGTTAACCAAATTAACCACTTCCCCTTTCTTCTGTTATCCATCTATCCATTTCCCCTAAACACAGAGAAGTAAAGAGGTTGTACATATTTCTACTTTAAAAAATTATGTTTATTTCTTATATTCTTTTATAAAGTACAGTAGGTTTGCAAATCAGAAATGAGATTTCAGGATTATCTTTTGCAGAAATAGCTATTTTTGCTACCAATGAAAACCCTTGATATACCCCTCATATTATTTGAGACCGTGTCTTACATTACAATAAACTTAAGTTTGGTGAGTTGTTATATTTTGCCTCCTAGATAAAACCACTGTTTTAAATTTGAATGTTGTTCTGTTTATGAGATACATTTTTTTCTGCCTACCCCCTTGAACCAACTTTCAGCAAGTGATTCAGATCGTCAGAGGCCAGCACGTTCCTCTTTCTTTTTTCTTCCCCATGCTACATATACCCACTCCCTGTTTTTGCCGATGTTACTCAAAATAGATCCAATTGTGAACCTAGCTCTGTGCACACTGTAGTATTTTAAGATTGAGAATATAGGGTCTTTGTAACTGCACTAGGCAAATGGGCAAAGCAACTTTGACCTAGGTGTTTGGCTGCTACTGCTGCTGTGGTTAGGTGCAGTCAAGTTCATTCCTATTCATAGTGACTCTATGTACAATAGAAGGAAACACTGCCTCATCCTGGACCATCCACACAATTGGGTTTGAACTAATTTTTGCAGCCACTGTGTCAATCCATCTCATGGAGGGGGCTCCTCTCTTCTGGGGGCTGCTCTTCTATTTTACCAAACATGATGTCCTTTTCTGGGGATTGGTCTCTCCTAATAAAATGTCCAAACTAAGAAAGACAGAGTCTCGTCATCTCACATCTATGGAGCATCCTGGTGGTACTTCTAACACAGATTCGTTTTGTTCTTCTGGCACTCCGTGGGACTTTCAATATTCTTTGCCAGCCCCCAAAACCGATTCTTCTTTGGTCTTCCTTATTCATTGTTCGACTATCACATGCGTACAAGGAGATTGAGAAATACCATGGCTTGGGTCAGGCACACCTTAGTCCTCAAAGTGACAGCTTCCCTTTCAATACCGGAATGAGGTCTTGTTCAGCAGATTTGCAGCAGTTTTGCTGCTAAGCTACCCTATTTCAGAAGAGATAAAATTATTGAACAACAGGAAGAAGATAATGTGACCTAGAGATTCAACGAGACTGCTTTTATAGTCCAGTTCTATTTTACCAGGTGGCCAAGTGGTTAAGGTGATGGACTGCTAATCCATTGTGGTCTGCATGCATGAGTTTGAATCCCATCCTCACTAGACAGCTGAACTTATTCTTGGAGATGCCCTGGTAGTATAGTGGGTTACACCTTGGGCTGCTAACCTCAAGGTCAGCAGTTCAGATCTACCATCTGTTCTGTAAGAGGAAGGGGAGGTTTTCTGCTCCCATAAAGATTTACAGTTTTAGAAACCCCATCATATCAAGTCACTGTGAGTCAGAAGCAACTCAATGGCAATGAGTCTGGTGGGGTTTTTGGTTGGTTTATAACTCATTTCTGCCATGGGCTAATCATGTGGCATAAGGAAAGTGCTTAGCTGTCTCATCTAGAAAATACAGATGATTTGACTGTCATAGAGTTGTGAGGGAGAAGGCAAATCGTACATCTGGGACAGGGCTTCGCTGTGGTTTAGGGACTATTGCCATATGCAGTTTGGACTCCCTGTGATTTGGATTCGATTTGTTTCTCTCCATTTCCACGGTTTCTCACGGATGCAAGCCACTCTCAGAGCTTTCCTTGTCACCTCCAAGGGAGTGCTTCCTACGTCTGATTCATTTAACTTCTTCCCCAATCCACGCGCCTCTTCTAACCTCATACTCTCCCAGCTTGGCCTCATTCATTTACCTTCTTCCTGTTCTCCATATCTAATTAATTTTTCTAATTTATTCCTTCCTTTTTGTCCTGATTCTCTTGACCAGACTTTATTACCAGCTGCCTGGACTATTGCAAAAGCCTTCTTTTTTTTTTTTTTTAAAGCCTTCTAATTAGGCTTTCAATTAAGCATCCTGTTCTAAGTTTGCACCATTCAGGTTGGCCTCTACATTGTCACCAGTTTAACTTTCCTAGTCTAACACCAATGGTTTCTTTGTCCAATCCTTTGATTTATTCTTTATTTTTTTATTAAATACTTTTATTGGGAGCTCTTACATCTCTTATCACAATCCACACATTCATGCTGTGTGTCGAGCACATTTGCACATATGCTGCAATCTTCATTTTCAAAGCATTCTCTTCCCACTTGAGCCCCTGATACCAGCTCCCTATTTCTTCCCCCTCCTTCCCCCATGAACCCTTGATAAGTTATACATTATTATTTTCATATCTTACATCATCCTCCATCACCCCTCACCCACTTTTCCATTGTTCATC
>NW_022104341.1:1369144-1370097 GCF_000313985.2 Echinops telfairi
TTTTCATGTGTGCATGTATTGCTATCAGCCTTCCTCTGATCAATGCCTTTGCTGTGTCCCAAAAGTTTTGATACGTCATATTTTCATTCTCATTGGTTTTAGAAACTTCCTGACTTCATCTCTGATCCAGGTCAATACCCACTCCTTTTGCAGTAGTTATTCATCTTCCAATTGTTTGCCCTTGTTTTCTTCATCGTCCTTTTGTTGATTTCCAGCCTTATGGCATAGTGGTCAGAGAGAGAAGTCTCTATAATCTCTATGTCTATGTGCGTGAATTTATTCCAGTTCGACTTATGTCCTAGCATGTTGTCTATCTTCGAGTATGTGTCATGTGGACTTAAAAAGAATGTGAATTGCTTTGCATTTGGGAGGAAAGCTCTGAAAATATCAAGTCAAGTCATTAAAATGTGCTGTTTAGATCTGTAGACTCCTTGTTGAGTTTCTTTCCCTGTGATCTATCTTTTTTCAGAGAGTGGTATATTAAAGTCACAACTATAATTGTTGAGCTTGTGATTTCTTTTTTCATCTTTTGGAATGTTTGATTACGAATTTCATGGGTCTCTCGTTGGGTGAGTATATATTTATTAGGCTCACTGGTTTGGGGTCTACTGTTCCCTTTAGCATTATATAGTGCCCTCTTTTGTCTCTTGTTATGGCTTGTACCTTGAAATCAATTTTGTCAGAGATTAAGATTGTTACCCCTGATGTTCTTGCATTGCCATTTGCTTGGCATAATTTTCTCCAGCCTTTAATTCTTAACCTGTTTTTGTCTGCCAGCTTGAGATGTGTCTCCTGTAGGCAGCAGATCAATGGATTATGTTTTCTAAGCCAGTCTGTTAGCCTCTGCCTTTTAATACCTGAGTTAAGTCCACTGATATTCAGTGTTATTATATCCATCTCTGGACTCTATATCAGCTGGTACCTTTTGTGTTGGGTGTTTTCCTACCTACCTA
>NW_022104341.1:1371389-1373490 GCF_000313985.2 Echinops telfairi
GGATCTCCCAGAAAGCCTGTAGTGGTCTCACGGGACTTGGAGGACCATGGATGGTGTGTGGTGTTTCCCTCTGCAACTGGAGTACCACGGAGCATGGGTGGGTATACCCTCCTTGGTGTAGGGCACCATGTATGGCAGGCGAAATTACCCTAGTCAGAGAGACTCCCGTGGAGGTTGGGCGGGTGTTCCCACGGCAGCGTGGAGCACCATAAACAGCGGGAAGGAGTTCACCCCAGTCATTTGAAGAGGAGATCCCCTAGCAGCTTGGGGTGTAGTGGAGGGCAAGCATGATTTTCCCAGCTATGTGTAAGGCCAAAAGGTCAGGCAGAAGCTCCCCAAACTGGGCCATCAGAGTTTCCCTAGGCATAGGGGAGTGGCCTGGAGGCCGACAGTGACTTGTGAAAGGAAAGAGAGGGGGTATAAAATAAATAGAGAAAAAGGAGAAAACAAAGGCAAGAGCAAAAATAAAACACACACACAACAAAGATAAAAATAACAGCAAAAATGAGTTTAAAAAGAAAACAACTAATAAGAAAAACTGAATCTGGTGACACTGTGGTGGAAAAGAGAGAAAAGACAGCAGAAGAGGAAAAAAGAAGTAAAAGAAAAAGAAGAAGAAAAGAAGGAAAAAAATAGATAAAGAGATAGATGAGCCCCAGCCGTACCGTGTGCAGCACTGCCACAGGAGGCAGGCTGGAGCTCTCCCCCTGGGTGGGTGGAGTTGCCCTAGGCATGGGGTAGTGGGTTGGAAGCCAGCAATGGCATGTGGCAGGAAAGAGAGGGAGAGGAGAGAAACAGAGAAGAAGAAGAAAAAGAGCGAGAAGAAAGAATGAAAAAGAAAAGAAAGAGAAAGAAGGGGAAAAACCCACAACTGTGCTAAGACTGACTGTGGTTGAAAAAGAGAGAAGCAAAAAATAAAGGGTAAAGAGATAGCTGATCCCTGATCACCTGAATATGGGGCTGGAGGGGTTTGAACCCTGCCCCTAGGTGGCAGGTTGGTGTACTCTTTTTGTTGGGCCCCACTGGTGCTGGGTGGAATTGCCCTAGTTGGCAAAATCATTGTAGAGGCCAGACAGAGGTTTCCTCAGTAACGTGTAGCACTGTAGAGGGCTGTCACAGCTGCCTTATGTGGTGTGCATTGCTCCCACAGAGGGAAGACTAGAGTTCCCCCTGCTGTTTGGGCAGTTTCCCTAGGTGGGGGGTAGTGGCCCAGAAGCCAGCAGTGGTGAGTTGAATAGAAAGCAAGGGAGAGAAAAGGAAAAAGAAATAAAAAGAGGGGGGAAAAACAGAACTGTGCCCGCTGAGACCAACTGCGGTGGGAAAGAAAAGAGAGAGAGAATAAAGAAAGAAGAAAAAGAGTAGTAAGTAAGGAGACAGCTGAGACCTGAGCACCTGACCATGGTGCTGTAGGAGTTCCAACCCTGCCTCAAGGTAGCAGGTGGTGTGCCCGCTTGGTGTAGGGTCCCACAGATGTTGGGCGGAATCACCCTTGAAGGCAATATCACAGCAGAGGCCAGGCAGCGGTTCCCGCAGCAGTGTTACGCACTGGAGAGCACTGTTATAGCTGCCATGTGCTGTATGCAGCACTGCAGCGGTTGGGTGGGGTGGGGTGTTCTCTCAGCCATGTGTAGGGCCCCAGGACAGGCAGGTGATCCCCCAGCCACATGGTGGACAGGCATGACCTCTCCAGCTGTGTGTAGGATCACTAGCTCCCCCAACACCTTTGGCTTGCAGAGTTGCCCTAGCTTTGTCAAGATCACTGAGGTGGCCAATAGCTCAGAGTTTTTCTTTTTACCCCCATGGCCAGCTGTAATTTAATTAAATTCCATTGGCCCATGGCTCTGGGCTCTGGGTATGTGCTCCGTGTGATATTCTGAAACTGAGGCTTGCTCCTGAGGGTCTTTGTTATGTTGAAAGCCTCTGGGCTCTTGCTAACTTCTGGCATTCCTTAGCACTGGCTCCATTATTATACTAATGTATGTTAAAGGACTCATTCTGCCAGTTTGTGTTGGAGTTAGACAATGAGCCTGGGATTTGCAATTTTTACCTAGAAAATACTTTTTCTCTTTTTCATATTGGGTTTATAGAGTGGCCTGATTTC
>NW_022104341.1:1373941-1382057 GCF_000313985.2 Echinops telfairi
GTATTCTTGGTTCGCTTTGTGTGGGAAAAAATGAAAAAGTGGGATTCAGGACAGACCCTAGTGTAAGGTAGTCAAGAGGCACCAGAAACCAAATCAGTCAACTTAGAACAAACAGGCTTTCTGGGGGATAAAAACCCAGCCTAGGCAAAGTCCCACGGTCCACAGTGTCTGGGCCGAGGGAGTCGCGCCCCAGGCTACAGGGTGGTGCTTATAGGGCCAGGGAACATGTGACTGGGCTGTCTTGAGTCCATATAAGGTAAAGTAGTCAGGGATTGGGAGATACAGGCATGTCCGAGTTTCTGGAATGTAAGGTGTCTTCCTGGTTCCCAGTGTATTCGTGCTGGGGGCAGAGTGGTGGGCTGAGAACAAAGTGGCCACTGAGCCAAACAGGCCATGCCGGGTGCGGGCACTGAGCCAACTGGGGCGTGCTGGGTGCAGAGTGGCGGGTTGAGAATAAAGTGGGCCATTAGCCAGCTCTGGTCAGCTCCGCAGGTGTGTGGGAGATTCAAGGTCACTCGCTGCTAATTGTTTCAACTAGCTCTGGTCAGCTCCACACGGGTGGGGGAGATTCAAGGTCACTTGGTGCTATACACCTAGTACCCTGATTCTAATTTTAGGACTCCACCTCCGAGTCTCCTTCACCTTACCTCCTAATTTTCTGATCTGGCAGCAGGAGCTCCAGGCAGGTAAATCCAATGGGATGCTATCTTCTTCTGTCTCTCCCTTTGATTTATTCTTGGAGATGACATAATGAAATTTTATACGCCACTAAAAAAGATTAACATTTTTTCTTAAAAATTAATCTAAGGGGAACATTAAAAAAGTCAAAAACAAACCAAGCAACCCTTTCCTAAAGCATTGCTTTGAATAGTATTCTTTAGGATTCTTCAGTGGACTTTTTTGAAGGCTCTGGGATAATAAATCAAGATTTATTATCTTGATTGTGGTGTTCATTTCACAGGTCCATACCAAAAGCTAGGCTCATTGCCATTGAGTCAATGATGACTCATAGTGATCCGCTTTTGGGTTTCTGAGACCTAACTGTTAATAGGAGTAGAAAGCTCCGTCTTTCTCCTGAGGAGCTGCTGGTGATTTCAAACTGAGGACCATAAGGATCGTAGCCCAACGTGTAACCACTATGCCACCAGGGCTCCTTCCTGGGTCCATGCACATGCTAAACTTATCAAGCTGTACACTTTGAAACACCTAGTTTATTGTATGCCAAGACTACCTCAATAGGCCAGCATTACCTTGCTACTAAAGCCAGACAGACGCCCAAAGAAAAAACCAAAACTGTAGACCAATATAAACGAGAAAACTTGGAGGAGACCACATCTGACATCCTCCGGCTACACAAGGGAACAGGAGAATCAATATCCATACCAACTCAAGGCCTATTGCCACCAGGCCAAGGTCAGACAGGCCTCCACCGTCCAGTTTCTTGCTTCCTATTCTGATACCAACAGTTTTTTCCTTGGCACTCTACTTCTTCTATTCTGGGTTTCATAATTCATTGCAATGGCCACACGGAACTCCCAGATAAAATTCACAATTGTGGAGGATGTTGGGGACACTAACAGGTTACCACAAGTCAAGACTGGTAAACAGCAATGATACCGCCATTTGTCCACAGCAGCACCTCTCCTTAGCCAACAAGCAAGTCTCTCCCTTTGGATCTGAGTGTCTCACCCAGCCACTGTTGGGAGCTGCTCTGAAAGCAGAGGTCTGTTCGTTCAAATGTGGACATGCAGACACAGCTCTCTCACGGACCTGGACGTGCAGACACAGCTCTCTCACGGACCTGGATGTGCAGATTGTCTCTCACGGTCAGATTGACTTTTGTGCTTTAATGTTATTGAAAACATCAGGTGCTTAGCCTTGGGAAAAATATTTGCCAGACAAACAAGACAAGGATGGGGGCGCTATTTTGAGCAATAGTACATTCCTGCTTAACAGTGTATAAGCGCTTGCTGGAAAATAAACTTGGGGCTGCAGTCTTGAATTGCAGTCCTCCTGACCCCAGCTTTTTTCTCAGTCCTCACCCCCTTAATCGAGTACCCCGTTGCTTTGCCGGTGGGCTCCGGCAAGCCACATCATGCCCTTGCCTTCTGCCTCATGGGCCAGGACGCCCATACACTACTTTGCCTCAGAGTCTCATAGTCTTGGTGCTGCGCTTCTGTTCGGTCGCATGGTCTCCTTGCCACAGCCTCTGTTGCCTGTGGTCTAAGCGCCTCCCAATTCAGACCAAAAACTCAAATGTGCTCCACTGATGGCTTTTCTTCCTTGATGACCCTGACATTTCTCTCTCCTTGTTCCTGATATAGCTCTTACATGGAGTCTTGTTTGTTGTCTTTCAGCAGACCAGGCCCCGAGAAACAAAGGATGGCGATTTGGTTTACACCCTCTTGTGGGGAACAGAAGGATTTCTGTCAAGCTGCCCCTCCCCCAAATGTATGCCAGAGCTAGCGGCTTGAGAATGACTGTACACTTGGAGGTTATCAAGAGTGAATTGGGAGTCATTCTCCCTGAGAGTTAATTATCAGCTGTCTATATCAAGCAGACACATTTGTTTATCCCACAACGAATAGGGCCCATTCCCTTCTGACATTGTTCCCTTGAAGGAGTGCCTAAAGGCAAGCCTGGGACCACTCTAGGATCATATCGAGTCCAGGGTCCACCCATCCTGCCACACATGCTCCCCTATTCCCTCCCTTTACTATTGCGCGTTCACCCCTAGGTCATCCCCCTCCTATTGCTTGTATTGCCTATGTTGCAACCCCTCCCTATGACGTAGGTAGTTATCTGCTATCAGGGGGCTTGCATGCCTCCCAGGATAATAGTTGTCTGTTTCATTGTATGAGACACCAGAGAGATCAAACCCGCCCAAGGATGAATTGTACTGCCCCTCATGTCCCCCTAAAGAGATATGATGGTTGGTTAGCAATAAAGAAGCTAGCGAGCTCCGGAGCCCGAGAGGCTCACCCTGATTCCCGGGGCCCTCTCTGGCTCTTGGGCCAGGAGAGGCTCCCCGGTTCTTGGTCCCCGAGGCTGCTCCTGCTCGCGTAGCCGGGTTCCCGCCACGAGGACCACCAGGTGGGGTGGAGGTGAGCAATGCTATCATGTAATGTGACTGACTGTATTATTGTAATATCTCTCATGCTCTCGATAACTTTAATATAATATTTATATATCTCAACCGTACAATTGTGCATTACTGAATCCGTAGGTAGTAGCAGTGGGTGGGGCTGGCCCCTCACCCCCCTCCAAATTTAACTTAATACTACACCCTCTAGTAAGGTGAAGACTCAGAATACGTCCCGCCTTAATCTTGTAACACTGAACACCCACCAAAATGGGATTATAACCACATGCGTAGTGACTAAAATTTGCAAGACATCACACAAAAAATAAAGGTTATAAGGACCATATTAAGCAATTGACTACCTCTCACTCAACACTATAGATTAAAAACCTTCAACAAAATACTAACAGACCAAATCCAATGATATATTCAAAGAATTATACACCATATGCAACTCCAAGAATGCAAGAGTAGTTCAATGTTAGAAAATCAATCGCTCTGGTATGCCACGTTGATAGAACGAAGGGAAGGGGGCACGTGGTTATTTTAATCAATACAGAAAAGGCATTTGATAAAACCTAATATCCTTCCAGGATACAAAACACTCACTCAACAAGGTAAGAATAAAAGAGAAATTCCTTAATATGATTAAAGACATTTATGAAAAACCTACGGCCAACATTATACTTAGTAAAGAAAGATGGACAGTTTTCCCCTAAAGACTAGAAACAAGCCAATGATGGCTACTCTTAGCACTGCTCTTCAATATTGTACTGGAAGTTCTAGCTACAACAGTAAGGCAAGACAAAGAAATGAGTTATCAAAATTGGGAAGGGGAGGGTAAAACGATCCCTATTTACAGATAACCCAATCCTACATACGTCGTCGCTAGTTACCTTCAAGTCAGTTCCAGCCAGCAGCAACCTATGTACAACAGAGTGAATCGCTGCCTGGTCCAGCACCATCCTCACTACTGTTGTTGTTGCAGTCACTGTATCAATCCATCATATAGAACCCCTAATGATACACAAGAAGGCTTCTAGAGATAATAAAGGAATGCAACAACGTTGCAGGTACAAGGTAAGTGTACAAATTTGCCGGGCTCTCTACATCAGCAAAAAGCACTCTGAAAAGGAAGTCATGGAAACTTCCAAGTATAATAGCATCTCAAAGAATAAATACTCAGGAATAAATTTCACCAGGGACATAACGACTTAGAGAATGAAAATGACAAAATATTGCTGAAAGAAATTAAAGATGGCCTACATATGAATTGGAAGACTTAACACTTCACAGATAGTAATGCTATTACTCAATGTCATCCGTAAGCTCAGTGCAATTCTGAGTAAAAATCCAATCGCCTTCGGTGAGGAAAGGAAACCCTAGTCCCTCAAATTTCCATGGAGCTGCAGGCAATCTTGAAGAAGAAAGCAGGAGGATACACATTTTCTAGAACATACTGAAAACCTAGCGCACTCATTAACACGCCGCACTGGTATCAAAACTGTCACAGAACAATGGAACAGAACTGGAAGTCCAGAAATAAAATTATATAGCTACAGTAAATTGATTTTTTTGACAAGTCTATGCAAAAGAATGAAATTGAACTTCACACCATATATGAAAATTAACTCAAAATATATCAAAGACATAAATGTAAGAGCTAAAACCATAAAATGCTTAGAAAAAAAGCATAAGGGCATTGTGTTCGGACCTAGTTTTTAACAATGATTCTTAAGTATAACACTAAACACAAGTAACAAAAGATAAAGTGCACAAACTGAGCTTCATTAAAACTGAAAACTTCTATCCAACAATGACCTTTAACAAGAAAGTGAAGAGATCGCACAGACGGGAAGAAAATTTTGGGGAACTATGTATCTATAAGGGTTTCATATCTGGAATATACAACTTAACAACAAAAGACAACCCTATAAAAATGAATAATTGACTTGAATCTGTATTTCATCAAAGAAGATACACAAATGGACAGCAAGCCCTAAAAAGATGCTCAACATCATTATGTTACCACAGGCATCGAGCAGATTCCAACGCATAAGGACCCTACAGGACAGAGTAGAACTGCTCCCTAGGGTTTCCGAGACTGTACATCTTTCCAGGAGTTGTTAGATGCCGTCGTGTCGGCTCCAACCCATAGTGACCTTATGCAAAACAGAACAAAACGATGCACAGTCCCGTGCGTCCTCACAATGGTTCCTGTGCCTGAGCCCCCTGATGCCACTGTGTCAATCCATCTCGTTGACGGCCTTCCTCGGTTTCACTGCACCTCCATTTTGTCAAACACGATGTTCTTCTCCAGGGACTGGTCTCTCTTGGCAAGATGTCCAAAGTATGTAAGACCAAGTCTTGACATCCTTGTTTCTCAGGAGCACTCGGCCTTACTTCTTCTAATACAGATGAATTTGTCCTTTCAGCAGTCCATGGTGCTCACAATAGTCTTTTCCAGCACCACAATGCAAACGCATGGGTTCTCTGTAGCCTTCCTTATTCAGTGACCAGCTTCCACATGGATAGGACGCAATGGAGAACAACCTGGCTTGAGCCAGGCACACCTTAGTCCACAAAGTAACAACCTTTTGGAAATTGCTGTGGCATACATGATTTTGAAACAATAGCAAAACAACAACACAAAAAGTATGGATATGTGACAGTATGTATGTAGTTATATAACATATACTTTGTATAGGTATATATATGTGAATATACATGTATATATAGTTGTATGCATGTGTACATGCATGCATATGATTATGCATATATATTAATATCTTTGTAATCAAGGATATAGGGGCCCAGTTACAGATATTTCTTAGATATAAGCAAACATCTCACAAGATTGGTTTTCTGATCTGCAGATTAAGGACTATAATCTTAGGAGACATCTCAGCTAGCTGGAATTCTATAGTTCACAAAGTGTAGGTTCTACATCCTAGTCTGATGAGTTGTGTCTGAGATATAATTATTGGTCTCTCCTCCTCCTGAGCAAAAAGAAAGAAGGAAACTGAAGACTTCACAGGAACTGTCAACAGGACTGATAGTCTCCGATACGGAACCAGGACCTCATCTACCCTGAGACCAGAGACCTCAATGGTCCTGGCTTTCACTAATAACCATTTTCACCACAACCATAGTAGGTAGGCTCTGATAGAATAGGAGAAAAATGTAGAAGAGAACCTCAAATTCTTAAAACAACAAACAAATTCTTTTTAAAAAATCATTCCTCATTGGTTAAAACTGGAGGACTCTGAGGTACTTTTTGCACCTTGACCTGAAAATAGCCCCTGAAGTCACCTTTTAGCTACATAGCAGTGTGGCTCCCAAACTAACAAGTATCACCTGTGATGCTGTGCTCCTTTGGGGGGAAAAATCATCTATATAAGACTGAAAGTTCAACAATTATTCTAAAACAAAGATCAGAGCATAAAGAGGCAGGGAAACTACATTAATGGGAACGGAGCAACCAGAAGTAAAATGATTTGAATGATCACACATTGTGAAGAATGTAACTAATGTCACTGAGCAATTTGTATAGAAATTGTTCAATAGGAACCTTCACCCACCTACTGTGCAAACCTTCACTTGAAACAATAAAATATTCTTAAACAAACAAACAAAAACTAATGAAAAACAACAAATGCTGAAGATGTGGAAATATTGGACCCCCTCAACCATTACTAGTGAGAATTTGAAATGGCGTCACTGTTGTAGACAATAGCAGTTCCTCAGAAGGTTAAATATAAGACCATATGACCTAGCAATTCATAGGTATATACCCACGACACTTGAGAGTAGTAATGTAAACAGAAATCACCACAGCACCATTCACAATAGCCAAACGATGGAAACAACATAAATGTGCATCCACAGATGAGGTGATAAACAAAATGTGATACAGCCATACAATGGATATTACTCAGCTAGAAAGAGAGATGATGTCCTCCTGATGCGTGCCCAACATGCATGAGCCATGAAGAATTGTGATGAGTGACATGTCAGTTATAAAAAGACATTCTGTGAGCCCACTAATATGAACTATCTAGAATAGGCATGTAGAGAGAGACCAAAGATTTTGGGGGGTTATCAGGGTGCTAGAGAGCAAGAAAAGGAGAATTACTTAGAGAGCACTGAGTGTCTGTTTATAATGATTGAAAACTATGTTACAGATACTGGTGATGGTTGTACAAACTTGGCTAATACCACTAATGTCATTGAATTGTATATGTAAAAGACACTGAATTGGCAAATTCTGTACTGTTTGTATATGGGAGGTGGGAGCAGCTTCAAAAAGTTCCTTTAAAAAGGCAACTCTTGTTTTTACAACAATTCAAAATCAAAACAAACAAACAATACAATTAAACTGTTAACTTTTTTTAACAAAAACTTTAATGGTCCCCATTGTTCACAAAGAGAGCCTGACTCTTCAGCCTGGTATTCAAAGACAAAGAGTGGAGTGAAGCATCACAGGTCCACCCTCTGGCCCCAGGCATCCTTTCTAGCCTGAGCAAGCATCCCTTCCCTCTACAGCAGGAGCGGGGAATCTTTTTTTCTGACAAGGGCCGTTTGAATATTTATAACATCATTCATTCACAGGCCATACAAAACAATCAACTTAAAAATTAGCTTGCTCTGTGCTCTAGTTGGTTAAACATTTAATGAACTCACTCCTAATGTTATGGCAGGAAGGGCTTCTCTTTGGTGAGGCTTGTGATGTTAGCTTGGTATTGCAGGCTTCCTGAGCCTTATGTCCTGCAGGCTGGACTTCGCTGCCTCCCCCTCCCCGCTCCCCGCGTCACCACCAGCCTCTGCTCCACAGACCCAATGCTGCAGTCAAACTGAGCCTCTCACTAAGTTACTCTCCTCCGACATTCTCTATGCCTCATATTGCTTTCTCTCTGGCTCCACCTTCATCTTGGCATTTTCACAACCCAACGCAGGTGTCCCTGTCTGCATGAGGGCGACCCAGATAGCCTAACAACACGATCTTTGTGCCCAAAAGAAAAATCAAACCTGTCA
>NW_022104341.1:1385019-1386378 GCF_000313985.2 Echinops telfairi
TTTCCTGTATATGAAATCCACTACAGGTAAATCTATAAATAACAGTAGGTAAATCTATAAAGATTGCACTTCCATTAATGGTTTCTTGTTGATATGGCAGGGGAATTTGAAGAAAATGAAGGGCTAATAGCAATGAGTATAAGAAAGAAGAAAATGTTCTAAAATTGGTTGTGGTGTAATTGTACAACTTCCTTTAATATGATTGAACTGTTGCATTGTATAAGATGTGAATTATATGCAAATAAGACTGTTTTTTTAAAAGATGAATAACAAATGCCACAAAATAAAATGTGCCCAAAGGGGAACCGATTATAAGGATCTACATATAACCTCCTCCCTGGGGGATGGACAACAGAAAGGTAGGTGAGGGGAGACATTGGACAGTGCAAGATATGATAAAACAATAATTTATAAATTATCAAGGCTTCATGAGGGAGGGGGGAACGGGGACTGTGGGGAAAATGAGGAGAGGTTGCGGGGGAGCTTAAGTGGAGAGCAAATATTTTAAGAATGACAAGGGCAATGAATGTACAAATGTGCTTTACACAATGGATGGATGTATGGATTGTGATAATAAGAGCTGTATGAGCCCCTAATAAAATAATTTTTAAAATATGCATAAAATTCTGAATGGAAAACCAATTTGATCTACAAGCTTTCACCCATATCACAATAAAATGGTTAAAAATATAAAAGTAAAAATGAATACACAGTGGGACCAGCCCCAATCCACATTGACCCCTCCACAGAAGATTGCATTACAGAGGACAGCACTGAAGATAAAGGCCGGGGAGAGTGGAGGGTCTGCGCAGACCATAGGGAAGCAAACTAAGAGGGAAAAAGAGAAAGAGAGAGAGAGTGGACCACATCCTGGTCCACCAACCCCCAAGGATGACACTCCTGCTCAGAGCAGCCAAGGCAGAGAGAAGACTGTAGAGCTGCCCCGCCACAAGACCCGATGTCCCCTCACTGACCCACAGTGCTGCAGGGAACAGCACTGGAGACAGTGCAGCAAGTGTGCTCCATCTGATTCCACCGCACTGGGGCGAAACACAAAGGGAGCAGAAAGGGGAACAAGCAGTGAGGTCCCTGAGGAACCCCAAAAATAAACCTCAGACTCAGAGGGCAGGGCTTGGCACCTTATCAGACTCAATTAGAAAACATACAGATAAGGGTCAGCAGACAGACCTGGAACTATTTATTGGTTGTTGTTTTTTTAAATCATTTTAGTGGGGGCGCATACAACTCTTATCACAATCCATACATACATCCATTATGTCAAGTACATTTGTACATTTGTTGCCATCATCATTCTCAAAACATTTGCTTTCTACTTGAGCCCTTGGTATCAGCTCTTCA
>NW_022104341.1:1387863-1389049 GCF_000313985.2 Echinops telfairi
CAATGATCGATGTATAACACCCCCCTCCTGAGGGGGATGAACAACAGAAACAAGGGTTAAGGGAGACAGTGGATAGTGTAAAATATGAAAATGATAACAATTTATAATTTATCAAGTAATCACAAGGGTGGAAAGGTGGAGGGGGGAAGGGAACAAAGAGGAGCTGATACCAAGAGCTCAAGTAGAAAGAAAATGATTTGAAAATGATGACATCATATGTACAAATGTGCTTGAGACAATTGATATATGGATTGTTATAAGAGCTGTAAGAACTCCCAATAAAATGATGTATAAAAGAAAAAAGTTAAACCCACAGATTTTTTTTTTAGAAGACAGGAAGGGAAGAAAACATCAACATGGATATCAGAAAAGACTCTGAAACTTGCTCTTAGACATAGAGCAGCAAAGTAAAATGGAAGCAATTATGAAGTCAAAGGAAATTTCAACAGAACATTTCAAAGGGCAGCTCCAGAAGACCAAGTAAAATACAGTGAAATGTGCAAAGGCCCAGAGTGAGAAAGCCAGAGAGACAGCCCATGGTTAAGGTATCTTAAACTGAAAGAACTCCAAGAAAAAAATCCAAGCCTTGAGTGTCCATGCCGAGAGGAAGTAAAATTGTAAAATGAAATGTGCAAGTCAAATTTTGTCACAGATCAGCCGACACTGGTTTCAGCAGTCCATGGCAGGAGCTGCGAGAGACTGCAGGAGGGAGTGTGGAACAAAGGGTATCACTGCTGATGTCAACCAGGTCTTGACTTGAAGCAGAGTATACCAGAAAAAACATTTACTTGTGTTTTATTGGCTTTACAAAAGCACTCGACTGTGTGGATCATAAACTATGGAAAGCCTCGAGAAAGCTGGAAATTCCAGAACACTTGACTGTGCTCATGTGGATCAAGAGGCCGTTGTGCAAACAGAGCAAGGGAACACTGCATGGTTTAAAATCAGGAAAGGTGTGCATCAGGGTTGCATGTTTTCACCACACTTATTCGATCTGTATGCTGAGCATATAATCAGAGAGGCTGGATTATATGAAGAGTGCAGCATCAGGATTGGAGGAAGGTTTATTAACTTGTGGTATGCAGATGACACAACCTTGCTTTCTGAAAGTGAGGACTTGAAGCTCTTGTTGATGAAGATCGAGGATTTTAGCCTCTCTCCCTCAAAATATGTGCAAGGAGCCCCC
>NW_022104341.1:1389364-1441594 GCF_000313985.2 Echinops telfairi
GGCTGACACCACCTCCTTTGTTTTTTTCACCTCTTCTATGTCATCAAATCACTGTCCTTTCATGTTCCTCTTCATTCATGGAAACAAAAAAGAAGTTTCATGGAGTGAAGTCACGTGAGTAAGGTGTGTGGGCCAAGAGAGGCATGCTGTTTTTTGCCAAAAACTGACACCCTGAGATGGCTTCGTGAGCAGGCGCAGTGTGGAGGTAGCAAAACCAGTCTTCTGTCTGCCACAAATCAGGCCTTTTCTGTTGTACATGGTCACCCTATCTTTTCAGAACCTCTAAACAGGTAAACCTGGTGGAATGAACTCCAAATGCACTATTCCCTTCACATCAAAAACCAAATGAGCAAGCTCTTGATCTTTGATTTCACTTAACAAGCTTTTTGGGGGCGAGTTGATGCTGGCACTATCCACTGGCTTCATTGATTGATGTTTGGTTGGGGGCTCGGAAGAATAGCATCATGTGTCATCACCAATAATAACTTTGGAAAAAAGTCTGAGTCAGTTTGGAACTGTTCTTTCTAAGTGCGGCGTGTTTCCACTTGATGCTCTTAACTGGTCAGTCAGAACCTGAGGCACAAATTTCTCATTCCCAAATCTCCCATTAGAAATCACTGAACCCAGCTCCAAGACAGTCCAGATAACTCCCCCATCTCTCCAATGGTCTTTCGTTGGTCTGCAAGCACAAAATGCATGAATTTTGTAGACATTTCCGTCCATTCGGTAAGTTGATGGATGTCCAGAACGAGGTTTGTCGTCAATCAACATTTCACCTTTTTTGAAATGAGAAAACCATTCATACACTTGAGTTTTTCCCATAGCACTGTCCATGTAAGCTATGTTCAACACCACAACAGTTTCTGTGGCATTTTTCACAAGCAGGAAACAACATTTCACAGCTGCACGCTGTTCTCTTAAATTGGCCATCACAAAAAACGAGGTTTGAGCAAAACCGCTTTTACAAAAAAAAATGCACCGTGACCAGAGAGAATCTTCCCAGTGAGCAACTGGGTGCACTAACGCAGAGCAAGTTGCTCAAAGCCCGCCCAGCGGGGAAAATGTAAGCTATGAAGCTCCGCCCAGCAGAGCTTTCTTCTGGTTTTGTTGTTGTTGTTGTTTTGTTTTGGCAGGGATACCCCTTGTAGTGCCCTTTGGGAATGAATTTTCTTTGTTTTATTGATGATTCGCTATTAGTGTAGGGTGTGCTTTAAATCCATCTCTTTTGAAAAATAAACGTATAGATGAAGCAAGTGAACAGAGAGGGGGGAAGATAGGTAACATGCCATCTGACAATCACAAAAGAGTCAAGAAACAGAACAGAAATGGAAAAGTGATAAGGATTTTCCCGTAAAGCCAATAAAGACAGAAAGTCCCCCCCTCCCACTCCCCCACCCAAAGCTGGAACCCTCCTGGGCTGTAAGAGAACCAATTTCTGTTCGTTAAAGCCACCCACCTGTGGTGTTTCTCCTGTACCAGCGGCACCACAGTGACCACGCCAATGCTGACAAAGGACTTAGTGTTTCATGGGGGGCACATCTAGCCTCTATCAAACTATTGACCCTGGGAGGTAGAGAAAGGCAGAAGCGATGAGCCTATGAAGCTAAGCCTGGGTCAATGGATACATGCCTCTTCACGTACTGAGAAGGGCGTTCTGAGAAATAATGTCTTTCCCACTGAGCAGTTTCTCTGGCCTCATAATATGCCCTCTTTTAGATTCATGTTTATGGTCACCTAATTCCCAATCTCCACACTATTGATGCTTTCCCCTTTAAACTGGCACATTCCACTGCTGGTGGAGCAGGTGACAGTGTGAGCAACACTCCTCTCTATTGCCCTCACCACACACCAGAGCTAAGTACGATTGGTGTGAATGGTGCCTCCTGACTCCACAACTCCCCTTCAGGTGCCCGTTCATACCTCCTACTGGAGCTCCAGCTAGAGGGTTCTGAAACAAAGCCTTTCAGGGCATGGCATTGTGTTCACTTAGGGTTTACGCCAGACGATCTGAAGTGTCTCCTTGTAAACTCTTATACTAGGCATCTGCCAACCTTTGCTGCATGGCTTGTTCTCTCCTCAACTTTTTATCTTCTCCAAAGATACAAATGGGTCAACAGGATCGTCCCCAAGAAGGCTTCGTGTTGCTCTTGCCCTCCAGCATCTGTAGAGGGAAGTGTGAAAGATTAAGTAGCAGGCTTCAAGTGGTTAAAAAAGAAAATTAAAGTTTTCTTGTTTTCTCTTCTGGGTTGTTTGCTCTCTTGAGTGGTCTGGTCAGGAAATGGCCCTGTAGCTAAGTGGGTTTTTGAGGTTAGTTATTTCACGATTCTTCTATACCTTTTGGTTTTACAATGGAACGGACGCCTCAGAACGGCTGCTTGTTTATTTTTAAAAAACGGCAGTTGTGCTAAGACTTTGTTTTCAGATCCTTAGATTTGGGATAAAAGAACTCTGGATGTCATCTAACCACTTTTTTCCCTTTTGTATCTCATCTCCCTCTCCACCTCCTCCGTCCCCAAGAAGAGACCTTAAAGCTGAGATTCCTGTAATATATGGGTATGAGGAAGGTTGATTTGAATTTTATGAGCATCTTTAATGAATAGATATCTGGTTGTGATGCAAGGGTGGACATTCTAAAGGGTCAAAGAGATGCTGAAATTGTGAAGTTCTCATTTGTTCGTAGTTAGAGGATTATTTCCTTGAAGGGTTACCTTTTGCTACATGGCAAATAAGCAAGTTAGTTTGGACTGCTTTTGTTTTTATCACTAACTCCATTTGTTTCTTTAGTTCTGAAAGGCTTCACTAACTGGCTTAGTATGTTTTACCACCATGTTCTTGGCTTATTTACCATTGTATATCCAGCCCCTAACACAGTGTTTAGTATCAGTGAGTACTTACTACAGTTGCTGAATGAATTAATAGTTGTGTGTGTGTGGGGTGTTTACTTTAAAAAGTGGCATAACAACAGGACCAGTAATGGGAGTAGTGATAACATGAGGGGAAGAAGGGGTAGAAATGGAGAAACAATTACAATCATCAAAGTGTAACCACCACCCCCGCCCCCCACCCCAGGGGGACAAACAACAGAAACATGGGTGAAGGGAGACAGCAGATGGTGTAAAATAGGAAAATAACAATAATAATTTATAATTTATCAAGGGCTCACGAGGGTGGGAGGGTGAGGGAGGTAGGGGAAAAAGAAGAGTTGATATCAAGGGCTCAAGTAGACAGAAAATGTTTTGAAAATGATGATGGCAACATACGTACGACAACTGAAGTATGGATTATTATAAGAGCTATAAGAACCATAACAAAAGTAATTAATTAATTAATTAGTTAAAAGTGGCATAATAAAAAATACATAAATAAACATCCTTAATCCCAGTGAACGCACACAAGTGATGTCTTGGGGAACATCTTTTAGTTTCTGCTTAACTATGTGTACATTTTTACATGATTACAGTTAGTTGTGAACTTCAAGTTTGGTACTTCTTAAAATGTAAACCTTTCTTCTATTTAATATATTTTAAATAACCAAATCAAACTTTGGGTTCTGTACTGCAACGAGAAACTCTCCCTTAAGTCTAACTCACTGCCATTGAATTGATCGCAACACATAGCAACCCGCTCTCTGGTTTCCAAGACTGTAAATCTTTATGGGAGCACATCGCTTCATCTTTCTCCTCAAGAGCAACTGGTGGATCTGAACTACTGACCTGTGGTTAGCAGCCCAGTGCCTTCCTTTCTTTGACTCTAGATGGCATTAATTTGAGAACTACCATTCTATTTTGAGAGCTACAATTCTATTTTCCTAACAAATACTTCAGATGCATTATGGTTTGTTTTCATTTACATGAAGTGCTAATTGACATTTTTTATTTGAATATTGCCTTTAAGTTGCTATAACCAAGATATGTCAATGTCTTTTCCTTTTCCTATTGTACATCTCAAAAAAAAAGGAATCATGATTTGTTCAATGGTTATTGTTGTTAGATGTTGTCTAGCTGGTTCCAACCCACGGAGACCCTGTATATAACAGACCAGAGCACTGCTCGGCCCTGCACCATCCTTACAACGTTTGAGCCCAGTGCGGCAGCCACTGTGTCAAGCCATGTCATTGAGAGCCTTCGCTGTCCCTCACTTTACCGAGCATGTTGTCTTTCTCCAGGGACAGGCCTCTCCTGGAAACATGTTCAAAGTACTTGAGACCAAGTGTTGTCATTCTTGTCTCTAAGGGGTATTCTAGTTGTACTTCTTCCAGGCAGATCTGATTGTTCGTACTTTCAATAGTCTTCGCCAGCATCATAGTTCAAATGCATCAATTCTTCTTTGATCTTCCTTATTCAATGTCCAACTTTCACGTGAATATGAGGCTATTGAAAATACTGTGGGTTGGGTCTGGCACACCTTAAACCTCACAGTAACATCCTTGCTTTCCAACATTTTAAAGAGGTCTTGTGCAGAAGATTTATTTAATGCAATGTGTCATTTGTTTTTGTTTTTCTTAATGGGGGCGCAAATAATATTGAAAAACAGAAAGGATTAGTAATATCTTAAATAAGGAAGTCCTAACAACACATTTCCCAGTTTTCTCCAGCATTATTTACAACTTATGGTAGCAGTAGTCAAGAAATCAAAAGACCTATTACTTCAAGCAAATTTGATGAAAAAGACCTCTTTAAAATGTTCCTCTAGTTCTTTAATCCTTCCCCCACCCCACTATCATGACCTCAATTCTACCTTACAAATTGGATTAGACCAGAACGTGCACACTGCTACAGATAAGAGCCCACAACACAGGGAATCCAGGATAGATAAACCCCTCAGGACCAACAATGAGAACAGAGAAACCAGGAGGATAAGGGGAAGGTGGGGGGAGAAAGGGGGAAGCAATAACAAGGATCAACATATAACCCCCTCCCAGGGGGACAAACAACAGAATAGTGGGTGAAGGGTGACAGAGGACGATATAAGATATGAAAATAATAATCTATAACTTTATCAAGTGTTCATGAGGGAGGGAGGGGGAAAACGAGGAGCTGATACCAAGGGCTCAAGTAGAAAAAAAATGCTTTGGAAATGATGATGGAAACATATGTACAAATGTGCTTGATACAATGGATGAATGTATGGATTGTCATAAGAGATGTAAGAGCCCCCAGTGAAAGTATTTAATTAAAAAAAATGTTAAAGAGCAAAAATGTCACTTTGAGAACTAAGGTGCCCCTGAATCAAGTCATAGTATTCTCAGTTTCCACATGTGCATGAAAAAACTGGACAATGAATAAGGAAGTTGGGAGAATTCATGCATTTGTAGGATGGTGTTAGTGAAGAATACTGACATTATCAAGTGGATGATGTGTTGGACTGCTAACCACAAGGTCAGCAGTTTGAAACCACTCGTTGCTCTGCAGGAGGACAATGAGGCTATCTACTCCTGTAAAGATTTACAGACCCAGAAACTCAGTGGCAGTTGTACTGTCTTACAGGGTCGCTATGGGTCAGAACTGACTCAATGGCAGTGAGGATAAGATGAATAAACAAATCAGTCTTAAAAGACGTACAGTCAGAATGCTTCTTAGGTATGAGGATGGCAAGACGCAGTCTCATGTACTTTGGATGTATTATCAGGAGGGACTCGTTTCTGGAAAAGGACATCAGATTTAGTAAAAGTAGAGGGTCAGCAACCAAGAGGCAATTCCCCCGTGAGGTGGATTGATACAGGGTCTGCAAAATGAGATCAAACATAGCAATTGGGAGGATGGTGCAGGACCAGCCAGTGTTTCACTGGGCTGCGCACAGGTTCCTGAGTGGGAATAGATTTGCCTGCACCAAAGAGAAACTTCTGCCCTCCCACATAGGTGGTTTGGGGTGTTCTCACACCGAGTAAGACACTCTTGGACAGATTTGTACCCTTTGAGGAAAGACTTGTGTAAACTGAGAGCTGCAAGCGTTTTCTGGAACATGCACAGTGCAGCTTCCTGAAACAGAGATCTGTTTTTCCAAACCATTGGCTGCAGGGTAGACAGGTCTTCTCTGGAAACAGGGTTTCCATTCTGACAGTTAAGCTGCTACCAGACGGTGGCTGTTTTTACTTTCTATTTCCTCAGAGTTTACCAGCCTTAGACATGGGGGCTCAGGTGCCATGGGCCTGGCCAGGTGCTCCTGCGGGGACCTACTCTGCTCCAGGTTCTGGACTCCCACTCTGGACATCCAACTGAAGCTCCAAACGCTACTATGGTATGGGAAGGTTCTAGAAACCACACTTCCCGTAATGGGGTCAGCAGTTCCCCTGACCTGAGAGAAGCATCAACTGTCAGAAGCAGCTGACTTTGCTTCATCCTAAGGGAAGTGTGAGGTCTATATGGGAGACTTGCAACTAAAGACTTGCCATTCAAACGCCCTCGCTGATGAGCCGAAGTTTGCTACTGATCAGACTGGCAGGGAAGATTTGGGAAAAGGCTCTCACCAAAGTCAAGCCACTGCAAACCGTGCCTGGTGTTTATTTCTGGGCCTAAGTGAATGTTGCAGAGTTCATTGGGAAGTTGAGGAAACAAAAGGTATGAAGAGGGCTCTTGTGTCCACTGGCATCATGGGGAGAGATAGGGTTCCTTCATGAGACCTGTAATTCTGCTTTGTTCTCTAGGAAGCCAGGGGAGAGGTGGATTTTACATAAATATAGGGTGGAACCGCTTAGAGCTAAAGCAGACCACACGTTCTGTTCTGGTTAGCCTCTTGTTAAAGACTTGAATTGTAACCAGGTTTCTTTGTTGAAAACGAAGGCGCTAGGGCCCGGCAGCGAGATGATGGCTTTGTTGTGTGACCACAGAGGCAGGTTACGCACTAATTTCCTCTAGTGCTTGTGATGAAGTCAGTAAACCACAGCCTTCAGCATGTTCTGCTCAGGCGGCGGCAGTGGCTTCTCAGTGGCGTCTCAGCCATGACACACATTTGACATGTCCTCTCTCAAATCCTCAGGGATTGTCTCTCTTGCTCTGCAGCATGGACCAACGGGAAATTCTGCAGAAGTTCCTGCACGAGGCCCAGAACAAGAAGATTAAGAAAGAGGAGTTTGCCAATGAATTTCTGGTGAGTCGATGTGTCCCACTCTCAGGGTAGTTACATAGACTCTTTCACTGATCTGGGGGGTGGGGGGGGGGTCTGCATCTCCTACACCGGATTGCTCTGGATAGAAATGACCATGAGACCTCGGAGGGAGGAGGAGGGGACGGAGGCACCCTGAAAGTTCCACTCCTTTGAGTGCTTTTTATGTACATTAGGTATTTGCTCCACAGGACTGCCTATGACATTTTGTCGGCTCTATCTTGGAACTTAACCAGAGAGCTTATAGGAGACATACACAGTTCCAGTCATATAAATACTAATACCAATTGAACATGCAGCGTTCCCTCGGGGATCTGAGTTGTGACGAATGCTCTAAATGACTACTTTTATTATATAATGAGAGGAAAGTGCCCAAGACTAACATTTTATGGCTCAATGAACATTTTTAACCTCACTCCGAGATTCCATTTGGATGCCATCGAGTTTTTAAAAACAACAACACCAAAATGACCTGTGTTGATTTGGGTGAAGAAACAAGTATTACCCCATGTGTTTTTGCAGTAGCCGAAGTCCCCCGGCCGTCCTTTGCTTGGCCATGTGAAAGGCTGGGGTGAGGAGTAAGAAGAAGGTCTGGCGTCCACTGGAGTTGATTATCCAGAGGAGAATTGCCTCTCCTCTGTGGGAACTGTGGTTACCGATGCCGAATCAGCCGGATCGGCCTTTCGGCTCCCCTAACCGGGACCATCAGGTCACATAGGGTATCTGACAGTCCCTATCACGGATTTTGGACTCCTTTCCGGATAGGGTTTGAGAGATGTACAATCGGGACGTTTCACACCTTAACCCTTCAGCGGTGAAGAAAGTAGGCAAAAAAGCCCAGGGGACTGACAGATAAAACCTAGAATGAAATCATGATTCGGTTGCCAACAGTTTTACACGTTCCTTAATCTCCCCAAGCCCCTGTGTCCTATTTTATAAAATGGGCTGATAGTTGACGCACTCCCTGCCCTCACAGGACTGTCGCCACGTTGCACTGAAAGACCAAGAGTCATGAGACATGGCCACTGAGTCAGCCTTCTTGATGGAGCCCCTGCTGTGTGCCAGGCGCTGTGCTAGGCCCTGTGGATACAGTGGTCAACACAATCACCAAAGAGCCATGTCTTCATGGAGATGGCTTTCTGGTCCACACGAGCCCTGTGAAGCCTGGCGCGGTTAGCGATTGTGATTGAGTGATTAAATATGATGATAGGGAACAGTTATACTCAGATAACACCAGGGCTCCTGGATTTCATGGGGTGCGCTGGTGGGTGTGGGGGTGCTCTCAGTACCACTGCCTGAACTTTTCTGGGTTCCCAGAGCACGAGGGAATTGCGGTGTCCGAGCCCATGTGTCTCTTTAGGCACGTGCCTGCCCTTGGTCATTAATTCCTAAGCCAAACTCTCCCAAGGCATAGAGGGAAAGCAAAGAGGGAGTTTGGGGTGGGTGGATGCTTTTTGAAAACGATGTAACTGATCTCCCTAATTTTTTACCTTTTCTTATCTCAGGCCATTGTCATCTCTCCCCCAAATTGTGGCAGTCACCTCCTACTTGGTTCCTCTGCCTCTAGCCTGGTCCCACCTTTCTACCCATTTTCCATTCAGCATTCAAGCTATCCTGTAATAATGCAAATCTGACCTTTTTCCCTGCTGAAAGCCTTCTATGCTTTGTCTGTTTCTTTTCCTCTTTTCTGCTAACAATCGTGAAATAGAACACAATTAGGAAAGTAGATCAATCCAGGGCAGTATATTTACGAATTATAAAGCAAACCCCAGTAAAGCTACCCCAAATCAAGAACTAGAAGATGGTCAGACCCTAGACACCCCTCTCTGTCCCTCTTCTGTCAGGCCCCAGACCCCCACCCTGTCCTGCCCAAGGGTGATCACCAGGCTGACTTGAAAATTAATCATTTCCTTGCTTTTCTAGCTCCTGATTTGAAGGAGCTTGTTGTTGGGTGGTGATTAAGTGGAATCTCACTGTTCACTGTTCATTGACTCACGTCCTCCAGTGGAAAAACAGTCCTGCTCTTAGCCCACCTCAGGTTCATCTGAGATACCAGAGGGTGTGGTTTTAGGGGAGTGGAGGTGGCGGGGAGCTGGATGGGGGCTAGGTTGCTTGCTTGAGCAAAGTAAATACTGCCATTAAATTAGTGAGTTTCACAACTCATCACATTCCACACACACCCCTTAACCCCCCAATATGCAGTCATGCATCACGTAACTCCACAGTATGGTCGGTGAAACAGGGTGCTGATTTGAACACCATGTAAACGCCATACAATGTTGCAGTTCAGAAGGAGGCTGGCTTCTACGATTTAGGTGAATTCCTAAATCTGCTCTTCAGCTCAGTTTAGGCATAAATGAGAACCGTTTGGAACGGTTCACAGCCCGCGTCAGTTGGTCAAAGGTTTGTAGAATGTACCTATGTACGCATTTAAAAAATTAAACACTTCCAGAGACCCTAAAACTTCAATGCAGGAATAATATTTTGATGAATGTTGCAAAGTAGTGCCCCTTTGTGATTGTAAGCTTTTGCGTGTATTTTGAATTTTCAATAGAATAAATAGGCATTATGGGAGTTGGACATGGACGTACATGCGTGTGGCTGGATATTGCTCGGACGGAAGGCATGTGGCGCATGACTGTATTCTCTTGGTGTCTGATGCCTCTGGGGTTTGTGAACTGATTCTGCGGCACATTGCCAGATGGCAATTCTGCTTTCGTAGAGAGGCCTTGCCCCCTCTGGCATTCTCTGGCCTGTCACCACTTAGATTCCAGTCCCCATTGCCCCCTGGTCCCCCCGGTCTGGTATCTCTGTTCAAACAGAGAACACTAACCACAATTAGACCTGGCAGCCCCGTGTGACCGCTGGAGCCAATACCAGGCGTAGGTTTTCTTCTTGCGCTGTGACTAAATTTCATTGCTTTAACTGAGCTGTCACTGCACGGTTTCCACGCGTTCGTTCACATATGTTCCCTGCTTCGCGGAGCACCACCTCGAATTAGAGAGGCAGCACTAAACAACTAAATGCCCACTTATCTAATCACAATTGTGATCATCTTGATAGGGGTGTCAAGGAAGCATCACGTTCCCATAAGGTAACCACAGCTGTTATCAATCTGTGACTTACTGAGGAGGAAACAGGCCCTGAGAGCGAATTGGGCTACACTTGTTCAGCTGTGGAACAGAAGCGTTGCCATTTAAGCCAGATTTGGGTCATCTCGAGCCGTGAAATAATCCTTATGCAGCAGTGATTTACTCCAGTCAATAATAGGGAGTCCCTCAAAGCCTGAGGCAAACCCCCATTGGTGTAGTTTTACCCAGCCCCAAACAATGGTATGTGACCATATTATTGAAAATTCCTTAAAAGTACTTTTTAAAAAGTCCTTATTGTATTATTCTTATGAAGCAATATTCTTATAGGGTTAAAAAAATACCAACAGTCCGAAAAACAAATTTTACTTTGTGGATCTTCTCATTTGTATCCATTTATATAATATTTTCATATGACTGTAATTGAGGGTATGTATATAATGTTATATTCAAATCTTTTCACTTAGCATTATACCAACATGATTTATCATGTTGATTCAAAATATTTATGATCTCTAGTGACTAATGAACTCTGGTAGCATAACAGTTAAGTGCTTGGCTACTAACTAAAAGGTTGGCAGTTCAATCCCACCTAGAGGCTGGTGGAAGACCTAGCGATATGCTCCCTAAAATACCATGGGAGTCAGTTCTACTCCTTCACATGGAATCTCACTTGCCAGCAGGCACCTAACAACGACAATGATGCAACATGGCATAATGAAAAAATAATCATCGATAATAGCCAATACTTCTGTTGCTATTACTGTGTGTTAGATGCTACTCTATGCACTTTTATATTTCAATTTACTTAACATTGAGAAAGGTACTATTATTATATGAATTTTATAGTCCATGAAACAGAAGCACAGAAAGGTTAATTGACTTGCTCAGGGTCACCCCGATAGCAGTATAAACTGAGTTTTGAACTCAGACTTGTTGATTATGTATAATGACATTGGGATTACCAGTAAATCTAGGTTAAATTTAAGTTCTGCCTATGATTTGTGACTTGAATAAAGTCATGGGAAAGTGGGAACAAATATTCATTTTGCAGAATTGCAGCGAAGAGACGAGAATCCGTGTATAAAATGCCTGACAGAGTGCAGGCACCAGTTAACGTCATCATTTCAATACTGGTGGACTTTTAGGCTGTTTCTAGTTTTTCTTGATAATTAACAACACTACAGTGGATGTTTGTTCATGTGGCTTTTCAGATCTTTTGGGTTTCTTAATGGGGAGGTAAGACCCTGATTTAGATATATTTTTATAGCGATCCATATAGTAAGGCTTACGCAGAACAAAGACAAGATATGGACAGATGTGAGTCATCTGAATGAGGGTGACCATCAGCAGGAGGCCATCAGGGTGTCCGGATGATTTACAGTCACGTGCCTAAGTACACAGAAACTGGACAACAAGTGACATTCATCACAAAATCATGAGTGGCAATAGATGGGTTGATTCATCACCATCCCACATAGCAGAAAAGGGTCAATGATGGCTACGCACACTATTGCAAATTTAAAAAGGATTATGACTAATGGACCCTGGTACTCCAATTTCCATGAAAGACCAGCTCAGGCAATTGCCCTAGGGCAAGCCTTCCCCTCCCTAGGGGCAAACTTTCTACATTGTTGATTAAAAGTCAGAAAGAACTCAATGGGGGCTGAATTTACGCACAGACTCCAAATGGATCTAGGGTTCCTACTGTAAACGGCAAATGAGCCCTTGCGGGGTAGGAGGGGTGGATTATGACTTGGGTTGCTAACCGCCAGGTCAGCGGTTTGAAACCACCAACGGCTGGCCTGGAGAAAGATGAGGCCCACAGGGACAGTTCTACCCTGACCTGTGGGGTCACCATGAGTCGGAATTAGCTCAATGGCAGTGAGTTTGGTTTTGGTTTACGGTAAACTGCAATCTTCCGAAAATCCAGTGTTCAGAATTTAAGCTCTAATATAGTTGTTGTGCCCTGAGGCTAGATCCCCCACAATGTTCCGATTGAGTCAGAGTATGAGCATCTACATGGTTAAATGTTACCAAATTTATTTTCAGAGAATTTTTCTCATTTTCAGTATCGGAATTTATAGTTTATTTACCACCTTGCTCGTCTTGATGTAATAACTATAAAAAACAATAAAAGCTCAAATGCATTGACTCTTTAGCATGTGCTAGGCTAATCTGCTAAGCACTTTATTATATATGAGGGGGCTTTAAAAAGTGTGTGGAAAAATGGAGTACAGAGATGCAGCATTCTCCCACGGACTTTTGAAGCCCCTTGTACAATTTCATTTCCGTTCACCTTTACAACAATCCCCGAAGAGGAAACTATTAAACTTCACTTTACTCACAAAATGGCAAAGCTGGGCTTTGAAAGCCTGGCATGTTGATTTCCAACTTATAAATTTATGCGATCGCAGGTAAAATCCTAGATTTATAAGATTAAAATAGTACTTTGGTATGTTCACTGATTTCGGAGCCTAAAAAATATCCAAGATTATTTCCAATTTCCACAATCTTTAATCTTCAAAAAAATAAATTGACAGTCTTCATTAAAAAAAGTAGTGAAAAAAAGGGTAGGATTTCCGTTCATCTGCTTTCCACAAACCCAATAGCGACCATTGGAGGCATGCTTTAGGCTCCTTGCTAACGTGTCTCCTAAGCACAGAACCTCCTGTCCTTCTGAAGAATCTCCTTCCAGGTAAAATGCATTCTGCATGATCCAGCCTCAAGTGCCCCTCCAGACTTTTACAACACGTTCAGCCTTTCATGCTTGCTGTGTTTACTCGGCCACAGGGCCTTGGCACACGCGCTGATACTGTTGCCTGGACCTTCTTCGCGCTCCTCTACCAGTGGTGGTGGTGGTGGTGGGGTTTATTAGGAGCAGTCAAGTCCGGGGGATCTAACTTACCGGGATCCTTTGTACAACAAAACAAAACACTGCCCAGTCCCGTGCTGTCCTCACAGTCGGTCTGTTTGAGCTCATCATTGCAGACAGTGTGCCAATCGATCTGGTCAAAGGGCTTCCTGTCTTTCGTGGCCCTACCAGGGTAAAACCCTAGTGGCACAGTGGGGTAGGCATTGGGCCCCTAACGGCAAGGTCAGCAGTTTGAAACCACCAGCTGCTCTGAGGAAGAATGAAGAGACTTTCTCTGTCCGAAAAGAATGATAGTTTCAGAAACCCACAGAGGCAGTTTAACCATATCTGAGAGGATCGCGATGAGTAGAAGCTGACTTAATGGCAGTGAGTTCGGTTCTTGAGTTTTCTACTTTATCAAGTGCAATGTCCTTTTCCAAGGACTGAGAATGTGGGATGAAGTCTTGCCATCCTTGCTTCTAAGCTGTGCTTACACACAGACAAAGCTTAAAATAAATATATATATATACATATATATTTATGTGGTTTAACAGCAAATAATAAAAGAGGTACCCGAGGACCTGATGCCAGGGGCTTACGTGGAGAGCAAACGTTTTGAGAATGATGAGGGCAACGAATGTACAAATGTGCTTTACACAATGATGTATGGATGGATTGTGATAAGAGTTGTATGAGCCCGAGATAAAATGATTTTTAAAATAAATAAATAAAATAAAAGAGGTACCCATACCACTCAGATCAAAGGGGAAATAAAAGTTTCCCATACCCCAGAAATCTCCTGAGTATCTTTCTCAATCATATCCATGGCATACCAGTCAGCCTAGAGGTAAACACTACCCTGACCCTTATAGTGGTCATTTGTTTTGTGTATAGCATTCATATCTATCTATGCATTACTAAACAACAGCATTTCATATTGTTTTCGAACTTTATATAAGTGGAATGTTTCATTTTATGTCTAGCCTCTTTACATTTAAAGTTCATCCATTTGTTGCATGTAGTAGAGTCTTGGTTTTTTCACAAGTATTTATTTGTTTTTGCTATCTTATACCTAGACTGGTACATTTAAATTTAATTTAATTATTTAAAAAATCATTTTATTGGGGGCTCGTACAACTTTTATCACCATCCATCCAGCCAGCCATTGTGTTAAGCACATTTGTACATATGTTGCCATCATCGTTTCCAAAACATTTTCTTTCTACTTGAGCCCTTGGCATCAGCTCCTCATTTTTTCCCCTCCCTCCTTCACCCTCTCTCCCTCACGAACCCTTGATAATTTATAAATTATTATTATTTTGTCATGTCTTACACTGTCCGATGTCTCCCTTCACCCACTTTTCTGTTGTCTGGCCCCCAAGGAGGGTTTTTTTTTGTAGATCATTGTGATCGGTTCCCAATTATTTTTTATGAATTTTGCCAAGATACAATATGAGGGTAAGTTAAAAAAAAACATGCTAATACCCATTTGATATGTGCAGGGATTTATTCCAAACAAAACGAGTTTTAACCCATCTCTGCAATCAGTGGCTGGCTGCAGACAAGTTCTCTCAGCTATCTACTTGTCTTAGTCTCTGGAATTCTGTTGGTATAGTGGGCTGAGTTGAATTGTTCACCGCAAAGTCAGCAGTTCAAAATCACCAGCCACTCCTCAGGAGAAAAATGAGGCTTTCAACTTTCGTGAAGAGTTACAGTCTCAGAAACCCACAGGGGCAGTCCTACCCTGTCCTAGAGGGGCGCTGAGGCGGCATCCCCTCGATGGCAGCGAGTGTGATTTGAGTTTGTCTTCATCTTTACGTTTCCTTCAAAAAAAGGCCCAATTAAAACAGCGGCTGCCCAGGGGAAGTTAAAGTCAAAGAAGGGAGGTCAGTTCTGAAGGTTTTAACAACTGGTTTTGAGAATCCAAAGGGGTAATCTTGATCAGCCTCTTTTGAGGGTCATCGGATGACCCTAAGGGCTTATTATAAGGACGTTTTAAGAAAATGGAAGATGGCAATGGCGTGGACAAGGTCTGGATATTGCTGCAAAGCCACCTCCCTCACCCTCCCCGCAACCCTCAATCTGTACACAAGCTTATTCTTCAAGGCGAGTCAGACCTGTCCTATGAGAATTTCCTGGGGAAACCATACCCCGCCCATCCGAAAGCCCCATCTTGCCTCTTTAGACTGTTTTTGAAGGAACCCGCTGGTTCAGACTTGAGGACGCCCAAATGCTGCTTAGCCACGGCCATAAACTGAGGAGCACACAGTTCTTCGAGAAAGGGCTATCCTCCGCCAGGGAGTTTATGTCAACTAACAGCAACACCGCACCGGCTTCCCAAGGGTGTCAAGGTTCCGGAAGCAGAGAGCCCTACCTTTCTCCTGCTGAGTGGCTGGTGGGTTTAAACCTCCCATGGCTTTCTGGTCAGCAGTCCAATGCTGACCAGAAAATGCCACCCAGACGCCTTTGTGGAGGGCTGGAGAGATGGAAGCACCACCTTCAGAAGTGAGTAGACCTTGAGAGAGATGTCAAGAAATGATGACTTCACATTTTGATGTTAAAAACCATCATTATTTATACTATATACATTTTGACATATCCTTGTATATATCATTACTGTTGGGATCATAGGATGTGCTGAGATAAGACTGCTACTGGGACAGAGTGACATCAGTTTGGGACCACCACTGTCCTGCACCCAGGGTTTATTTTTGCTTCTCTACATGATTTTTTTTTAAGTATACTCAGAGTTGGTCAGAATCCTAATCACATAAAAAACTCACCAGACACCAGAGTGCTTATTTATTCTTCATTTTTCAGGGGGGGAAATAACATACAGAGTGGAAGTTTTCATTAGTTGGCTAGCATATTCTCTACTTTGGAAGGAAACTTCCATACTTGATGAGGATGTTAGTGGCCTATCATGGTAAGAAGTCACTCTCTCCTCATTTGAACCCAAAGCCTGGTGTCTAGCACGACGCTTCTGGGCAATACTAGGGCACACTAACAAGTGCTTGCTGTCTGACTTGCCTTCCCGGAAATTTAATGATAACCATCCTTTTCCTTCATTGTATCAGAGAGATGACAATTGACCAAGGATGGGGCACCCTCTTTAGCCAGTGGTACTGCAGCTGATTGTAGTTTATGACATGCACTTTCTGTCATCTTACTGTATGCAGGCTAACATTTGTTGTGTGTTACATGCTGGTCCATGTTCGGTACTTGTTTGTGCTTACCGGAGAAAGAGGAGGCTTTCTATCCCCATGAGCAGTGACAGTCTTGGAAAGCCACCGGGGTGGTTCCACCCTGCCCTGTGGGTTGCCCTAAGTCAGAATTGACTTGATGGCAGTGAGTTTGGGATTTTTTTTTGTTTTGAGTTTTCTTTTTTACATCGCAGGCAGTTGAAGCATCTTCATTAGAAATCAGGTGTTAAAAGTATGAATTGTGTATAAAAAGTAAGCTTAGCAATGTCAAATATTATGTAAACAATATGCATATACAAACTAATTGGATGTCTGTATATGTATTTTTTAAAGACTGGGAGGGATACAGAAATAGTAACTAGTTTCAAGTAGATAGGGCAGTTTGATTATGATGTATCTCTTTCTTTTTAAAGAATAGTTTGCAGTGGGGAAACTACAAATAACAGATGCACAAATAACAAAAATACCTCTAATACCACTTTACTTACCAAACAGGTCTGCAGTTAAGATATTATGGTCCTAGTGTTAGCTCCCATAAAGATAGCTGCAACCTAGCAAACCTCTGGGGCAGTTCTACTCCGTCCTGTAAGGGTGCTGTGAGTTGGCATGGACTCGACAGCACCTAACAAGGGTTGATCAGAGTTCAGGATTACAGTCTCTTATGTTCCCGGTATAGCCTTTCAGGAGGCAAATCTGTATCCTGTTTCTGATATACCAAAATATGCCAGGGAATCCATTCTGACTCATAGCGACCCTACAGGACGGAGTAGAATGGTGTCTGTGGATTTCTGGGAACGCGATCTTCACGGGAGTAAATGGCCTCATCTTTCTCCCTTAGAGCAGCCCGTGGCTTTGAACGGCTGACCTGTGGTTCTCAGCCCAACTCATAACCCTGTACACTTGGGTAGTAGATATCAATGAGATCACCATAAGTGGGAATCAATGTAATGGTAACTAACAAAAACAACATAGATTGAAATCCTAAAAAATGGGCCAATTCTTTGATCACACTTAAGGATTCATCCAAAGGAAAGATATCTATATAGATTTTGTGTACGCATAATTTAGAAAACGGAAGCTTGAAACAATTTAACTGTCTACCAGTACATATAAACAAACAAGTAATTTATGTAACACTTTATACATTGGGATAGTCTTTTCCCATTAAAAGTCATATAGAAGTACACAAATTGATTCCTAAAAAGAACAATTTCCAAAATTCAGTATAACATGTTTATCGAATTTTTATTATACACATACAGGTAAAACATATTTAGAATGGCTAACTCCAGGTAGCAAGATCATAGGCAATGTTTATCATTACTTTTGCTTTTCTATGATTTTGTCAAAATAGATAATACTATTTTCTTTTAAAATTTTGTATTTAAAACTTTATTTCTTGGGAGTGAGATATTTTACAGAAAAGATAAATCTTGCAGTGATTAAATAGGCAGACATACTCCTCAAAGTGTGAAGGGCTCAAAGAGCTCAACTAGAAATAAACTACTCAGCTCTGAGGCCCACGTCTGCCTGCTAATTTTGGTTCGTTTTCCACTAGAAGTCAGACGGCACTGTGGCAACTTCTGGAGCTTCTTCCTAGACACACAGAGAAGATCTGTCTATACATGTTGGTTCCCTTCTCTAGAGAAGACCTAGATACGTCCTGGTTTTATGTTTATTTATAGTAACGATATTAACCAAACAGCCTTGAAGACATTACTCATGCAGAGCAAGTGTACATCTGTTATATTGAAATGACTCAGTGTGAATCAGTCAATCACTTGAAACTATTTACTAGCGTTTCTTGACTTAGAACACTTTAAGGTCTTTTTTTTTTTCTTTTGCGGTTGCCACCAGAATAAATACATCTCCTAAAAATCCTCAAAATCCACCTTCAGCCTCTACCTGGGCACCATATGTAGACCCTGTAGGACAGAGTAGAACTACCCCATTTTCAGATGCTCACAGGACATTTTAATATATTTTTTGCCATTTTCTCACATTTTATACATCTAAAGTTGAATATTGTATTTACTCTCCCTAGAGTAGCTATTGCCTCCTCACCTACCCACTTACCCTTCTTACTGGGTGGACATCAACCTCAGCAAGATTTTCTCTTAGTGCAGGTTATTGTGAGCACACTCAGAGACAGCTCAGGCTTGTCCTCCGCTCCGGGGGGGCACAGCACATTTGTAATTCAGTTCCTTAGTACTTGTACTTTTCCTGCCTCATTGGAGGCTTGGAATAGGTCACACTGACCAGCCGTTGTAAGGCACTCAAAAGTAGCTTGAGGAGCTCTGAAGACAGCCTCCACAAGAGGCCCAGATTGGACGTTTTGCTCTCTAAAATGCAGCTTATGCTGTGTCTTCTATACAATCACGTGATCTTTCAAGGCAAAAATAGTGTGGTCTCGTGTGTGTTTCTATTCTCTACCATTCTCTCTCTCTCTCTCTCTCTCTCTCTCTCTCTTATGTTACTTATAGTTTAGCTCCCTTTTGATCACCCATACATTCCTACAGTGTGGGAAACAGAAAGATTTCTCTCAAGTCGTCTTCCCCAAATATAAGTTAGACTTAGGACACTGCTTGCAGCTAATGGTAAATGATTGTCAAGTTATCTCTCTGAAGGCAGTCAGCTGCCAGACTACTGTCTGGTCCCACAAGTGGGGCCCACTCCTTGCTGTTAAGGACAATGGGCTACTTCACCCTAAAGGCTTGGGACCATCAGTTTGGTCCCTGCAGGGTGGGTTTACAACCTACTGATAATGGTTTCTATAGTGAGCCAGAGAATAGCAGGTCAAACCTGCTCAGTGACATCCAAAATTAAGCTCCCTCCCTGAATCTAGGATCTGCCCTTCTTGTCACATGTGTACCCCCATTACCTCCCCTTCCTATTAAGCGGATACCCCTAGATCACTCCCCTCCCATTACTGTATTACTTATAGCACAACCCTTTCCTGCGATGTATGTCTTCACCTGTAATTAGGGGGCTTGCACGGTCCAGAGAATATAAAAGCCTTGGTTAGCAATAAATATCTCTCTCTCTCCACGTGGACCACCAAGTGGGGCTGAGGTGAGCACGCTACCATGAAGTGTGTCTGACTCCATTATTTCAATCTCTCTTCTATCTCTCATGCTCTCTATGACTTTACTATAATCTTTACTTATTATCGCTGTACAATTGCACCTACTGGACCCATGATGATGTGTTAGGGGATGGTGTTCCCTCACACTACAGATAAACACACAATCTTTTTAGTTATGTGACAACAACAAGAGTAAAAACAACAACAAAAAAGCCCAACCCAATTTACTGCTGTCAAGTTGATTTTGACTCACAGTGACCCTGGAGGACAGAGTAAAACTGCCCCAATGGGTTCCCAGGCTTGCCAAAATCCCTGATGCTTAACCTATAGGTTAAGCATTGAAACTGCTATCTACGAGGTTGGTCGTTCAAACGCAGCAGCCATTTCTTCTGGAGAAAGTTGTCTGTTCCCACAAAGATTTACCATCTCAAAAAACCTAAATGGAGCCACTATGAGTCAGAATTGACTCAATGGCAGTGGATTTTTCATCTCTGTAGAAGCAGACTACCACCTTTCTCCCAAGGCGTAGTTCATGGTTCCAGCCGCGGCTGGTTATCAGCTGGATGCATTAACCACTGTGTACCAGCCCTCTTTAACATTCTGTTCCTTGTGGCTAGATAGTGGGCCAACGGTCTTACTCAGTTGCCCTTCATTAGTTCACCCTCTGGAACAAAATAGACCTTGATCATGGCTGAGAAGACCAAAGCACTGTAGGGACACATTGATGAGAAGCAAAGAAAGCTACAGTTGTAATGCAGTGGGACTACACATGCGTGCCAGTTCCACCAATGTTACAGTCTTGAAGGAAGCTCTAAGTCATCTTCAGAAGATGACTTAGAATTAAATAGACCGTGGGAGTCATGGGAAAGTTAGCTTGGAGAGAGAGCCATCGGCAACTGACTGAGGTGTTTGGACTTTTTCTTAGTAGTAAGGGGGATTCGTTACAGTTGTTTTGAGCAATAAGAGATCATGAGAACAATATTTTAGTAAGATTAGTTTAGTATAATTATATCCAATGGATTTGAGTGAGAAAAAAATAATAATAACAAAATACAACACTAGAGGCCCAATGGGCCAGAGAACCCCAGGACTGGGCAGCAGCGAGTTCTCCCAGACCCCTCCCCGGAAAGACCCAGTTTACAGGTTCACATTGTCTTTTGTGTGCCTCCACCATTCCACCCCCAATCCTTCCTTTCAACCAGAAACACTTACAAACCCCGGCAACCAGTTGCCAAGGGGGAGGGGTGTCTGCTTCACAGATTTGGCTGTTCACCATGGGTGAGTTGAGAGGAAGCAAGGCTGGCCAGGTAGCGAGGTCCTTGTTCTGGGCCAGGCGAAGTAGGGATGGGTGGGAGGGGGTTACTGACAGATGGGGTCTAGGCCGGAGCTAGGAGTCAGAGCTGAGACCCACTCTCCCCATGCCCCGCCCCATCCCCTCTTTGGCTCTGCTTCACCAGGAGGCCTCGCATATACCTGCTTTGACCACCAGGGTCTACGGCAGGTGCCGGGCCTGTCCGAGCAAACCTCACGTGCGGACTCAGCATCCGGAGTGTTTCTGCATCTGCCCGCTCACAGTTGGGCCCAGGCAGCGTCTCCCCAAGATGCCAGAGAGACCTTGGCAAGGCAGGGGAGGTGAAAAGTATGGAGTTAAAAAGTAACAACTATGCTAGTTCAGGTTGTAAGGGGAAGGGAAGAAAACTAAGGTATCTGTAGTGGGCATGGGAAGGAAGCAGGCTAGGCCATGCAAAGAATCACTAGGACTTGCTGACTGAATTAGAGGTGAGAATTGTGGGAACAGTGCACCCAAAGGCACCTCTCATATTCCATTGTCTGGGAGAAAGCTAGTGCTGTCTGCATTCACATACCAAATAGTTCATGCTTATTTCAGTTTCGAATGTGCTGCGTTTGATATTGTAGTAAGATACTGTAGATGAGGTTGGGACTTACATCATCTAAGTGGGATAGAGTGATCCCATAGGGCTTAGAATTACAGTTCAACTTATATCAGTCAAATAAGTCTACAAACCCGTGTCATCTGCCTTCTATAAGAGTACATGATGTCTCTGAGCAAAGGTATATAATAACAGAAGAGCAGAGAATTGAGGGCTTACCTTAGAGCTTTGGATACTTCTCAGTTCGATGACAGAAAAGGGAGCGAACCAGCGAGAAAGAATGCCGGGGAGGAGTCAGAAGACGTGGAGAACTAAGATCATGTAGACCGATGAGGACCAACAGAGGAGGAGGAGACGCCAACAAAGACATTAAAGAGAACGCAGACCGCAAGGTGCTGAGGGTCTCTGTAGTGCATGTGGTTGGTAGGTGAGAACTCATAGGGACCGATGTACAACAGAAGGAAACGCTGCCCGCCCTGGGCAGCCTCACAGTCACCGCTGCAGTTGAGCCACTGTGCCCATGGATTTCACTGAGTGTGTGTCTCTTTGTTGCCGACCCTATACTTTACCAAGCGTGATGTCCTTCCCTAGGGACTGGCCCTGCCTGATAACACGTCCAAAATACGTGAGACTTCAGTTGTCAAACGGCTCCAACCTCATACTTTCTACGACTCGAACAGCAAAGTTTGGGGGAAATTCTGCTTGGTGTTCATAACTTTGCTGACACCGGACGATCCGACTTGAAAAAGCCTGCACTGGCAGAGAGGGAGTCACGTGTCGTGTCTCGCCAAGGACACCAAGGGGTGACACTTCAGTCTAAGTGCTTCTCTCGCTCAGACAACATATAGTGCTTGTTAAAACATTCGTCGTTGTGCTTTGTTTTTGTGCGCTTTATTTGCATAAAATATTGGAACGATGGTTCCAGAGGAAGTTAGTGACACTAGCACTAAAGCTAAGAGGAAACCGTGAGAGCCATGATCGAGTTAAGGAAAGAAGTCATGGGAAATTTGAGTCAGGTCGCCGCTTGATTTGCGGGCTGAACACAATGTGGCAGTCGGCATTATCACCATTTTGGGGGTCGTGAAAGGTGTGAAATCATTAGAACTCAGGCCACCGAAGAGGTTGAAATGTTACTGTTAATTTGAATAAATCAGAAGAAATTCAATAGCAATAGCGTATCTGAGACAGTGATATTTGAGAAGGCTAAAAGGCTCCCTAGTGAATTTATAAGTATAAAGTTTGGACCTCAGAACCAATTATTTGGTTTTCCACGATTTGTTCTGGGAAAACATGCTCAGTTCGCAAACTTTTCAGCGTTCAAACACGCATTTGGAACAATGGAGTTTGACAAGCAAGGTATCGCTGCCCCTGGCACACTTGGAAACCTTGCTGTTCGTTCTCTCTTCTGAGCAACGTGCTGGTTACGCTTCTCTCAAGACAGATTTGTTTGTTCTTCTGGCATCTTTAATAGTGTACTTAAGATTCTTTGCCAATATCATCATTCAAAGGCATCACTTCTGTGGTCTTCCCTGCTCATTGTCCAGTGCTCGCATTCATACGAGTGATTGATAATATCTGGCACATTCACCCATTGCCATCGAGATAATTTCCGTTCCTAGTGACTTTATGCGGATGATGTAGCAGATTTTATTCAGGTAAGACTCCATCGTACTTTTCAAAACACTGACCTGAAGTGAAAAGACTAGAAACTTAACCTTCCTGTTGACCACTGTCATAGATTGAATTGTGTCCCCCCAAAATACATTCATTCTCTTCAAGTGGTGAGCTCACTGTTTAAAAATGGACACATAATGAAAATTGTTTTCTTTAGTTCAAGTCAAAAATATTTATTGGCTGACATAGATGCTTTCCCCCTTATCTTTCCCAAATTGAACAAGCATTTACAAAAATCGGATTTATTAGATAGTTTCCTTGAACGATAAAAGAGATAAACAAGATTGAGGCTAAGCTTGATTCATAGAAATAGACAAAAAGAAACTATTATTATGTTTCTGACCTACATTTTAGTCTATAGAGTAACATTAGCCAGGAGTTACTTCATTGTCTTAAGGAATTTCTCAACCCATTGAACTAAACCCTGCCTGGTGGTATCATATCCTACCAAGGGGATAGGATGGTATTTAAAGATTATTGTCTGGTAAAGGGAGGAACCTAAAATTTGGATCATATCTTTTTTTTTTAGTCTCTTTTTTTGTAAAATCATGTTATTGGGAGCTCTTACAGATATTGTAACAATCCACAATTCAGTTAGATCAAGCATAATTGTAGAATTTCTGCCACCATCAGTTTCAAAACATTTTCTTTCTTCTTGAACTCTTTGATATCAGCTTCCCTTTATCCCCTTCTTCCTCCAACCTACCCCCCAGGAACCCTTATTATTATATTACCATATATACTTGAGTATAAGCTGACCTGACTATCACCGAGGCACCTAATTTTACCACAAAACTGCAGAAAAAATGTGCTGAAAAACTTGGCTTATACATGAGTATATACGGTATGTATTACGTATTTGCTGTATCTTACACCATCCAATGTGTCCATTCACCTACAATTTTGTTATTTGTTCCCCTCAAGTGGGGTTGTACAGTCATCATTGCTATCAGTTCCCTCTCCCCTCCACCCCTTCACGTATCCTCAGGGAATCATTACTCCTGTTACTGTTTCTGAAGGGTCTTGAATTTCATGCATCAAATGATCTTAATTATACAAATGAACCTATGAAGGTCTAACAAGATTAATGAGGTAAAACCAAGACCATAATAGTGGAGGGAGGAAATATTAAAGAACTAGAAGATAGTTATGTGTTTCATCAGTGATATGCTGGGTCATATCGTTTTGAAATGATCATTTTATGGACTGAATTGTTTGAAATTATTCTGGCTATAAAGAGATTTTGTTCAGCTAAAGCTCTATTTTACTTTTTTAAAACTGACCCGAAAGGAAGAGACTAATGGAACTTAACTTTCCTGTTGACCACTGTCATAGATTGAATTGCATTCTCCCCAAAGAGTGTGTCAACTTGGCTGGACCATGATTCTCAGGGATTTGGCAGTTATGTTATTATGTAATTTGACAGTCATGTAATGATACTCCATGATGTGAACAGCCAATCTGTTGTAAGGGGTTTGGGGTGGGATACAACACCTTTACTCAGGTCACAGCATTTATCTCCTTTAAGGGGTGTTCCCCCAGGGTGTGGCCTGCATCACCTTCTATCTAATGAGAGTTAAAAGAAAGGAGTCCAACAGAGAGGAAGGGACCTGATTACTACCCAGAAAAACAATCTGGAAATGGATCATATCCTTTGCGCCAAAGGTCCCTGCACTGAGAACCTGCTAGACTAAAGGGAGATTGATGTCAAGACACATGTGGATCTCCAAAGAATGCTGCCCTCAATTCAATTCCTACTCATAGTGATCCTATATGAGTCTGATCTAGCAGTTTTATTCAGCTAAGTCCATTTTACTTTTAAAAACCGACCTAAAGTGAAAAGAAATGGAACTTAACTTTCTGTTGACCACTGTCATGGATTGAATTGTGTTCCCTCCAAATATATTCATTGTCTTCAAGGGCCTTCCCCCAGGGCTTCTAGAGGCAACAGAGAGAAGAGAAAGCCTTCCCCTCGAGCCTGCACCCTGTGTTGAGCTTCCTAGCCTCTAAACTGTGAGGGTATAAAGCTGTTTGTTAAAGCCCTCCATTTGTGATCTGTCTGTCAGAGCCGCACCAGATAACTAAACAGCACTTGCAAAGAAAGTTAAACTACTACTATCTGACTCTGTGCAAGGAGCATAAATCTTGTTTTTCTAAGGTATTTGGTTTTTTAAATATTCACCGGTTTCACCTCTAACTTTTAGCTATTTATAGCTTAGCTGCAATGAGTGTGATCTTTTCACTTCTTCAAATGTTACAGAACTCAGCTCTCCTTGTGCCCTGGAGCTCTGTCTTGCATGAGTCAGTCCCAGAAGAAGATAGAAAGGCTGAAGTGGAATGTTGGGAAATAGCTTCCTACTTAACTTCCTCAGGGACATTTAACTATTCTTGAACTTTTATTACAGAAGCTGAAAAAGCAATCTACCAAGTACAAGACAGACAAGATCTATCCCACAACTGTGGCCGAGAGGCCCAAGAATATCAAGAAAAACAGATACAAAGATATCTTGCCCTGTAAGTTTTTATTTTTCACTGTAAACATGTACCTTCTCCCAAATTCAATCACTCCTGCCCTCTTTTTTTTTTTCTTTTCTTTTTTTACCCGTTGCTATTCATTATCCTGGAACATGGCATTGACATACTAGTTGTATTCTTTCTGACAGCCAAAGGGTATCCATTCATTAATTCCCTCATGCATTCATCATTTCTGAGCATCCACTATTGTGTGTTAGGCCTCAACTTCCAGTAGACCCTCTGGCTAAGACTTCTTAAGGACCCGGTGTCTTCCTTTTACATTACAGATGACCACAGTCTGGTAGAACTGTCCCTGATGACCTGTGAGGAGGACTCCCGCTACATCAATGCCAACTTCATTAAGGTACATTGAAAGGAAACAACAGCAATTCCTATTTCCCTGGGTCCCTAAGAATTAGGGGAAAGCAGGAGGCCAGAGTAAGAAGATAATTATTTGTAGTTAACTACCCAATGTAATTTCTTCTCTTCTTTAGGGAGTGTATGGGCCCAAAGCTTATATTGCTACCCAGGGTCCTTTGGCTACAACTCTGCTGGACTTTTGGAGGATGATTTGGGAACACAATGTTCTGGTAAGCATAGTTGTTTGTCTTTCACGTTAAGAAGTGGACAGGGAAAGGAATTAGGGGCCGTGACTGCGGTGCTTTGTCCAATTAAACCGATATTTTTGTGTGAGCGTGCCTGCGTGCATGTGTGTGTGTTGGGGTTGGCTGATGGCACATCAGTGGTCAGTCACCTTTTAGTCAAAATGACAATGTCACTTTTGTTTGAGGAAATGAAAGTTCTCACTCTGACAGGCTCATTTGTTAACAAGAAGTTAATTCACTGACTTGAATAGAGAAGAGAAAAGTGGGAACAGAAAGAAGGAAGAGTAGGAGAAAAATCATATAATGTATCATTATTTCATTTTTTGGTTAGAAACAAACCAAACCAAACCACACAGAAAAAAATGAGTAGCACGTTTGGGGCCTAGGACCCATGCCTAAGTATAATAGACATTTCTGTTTCTATCTGCTTTATCTCCCAGGTCATAGTCATGGCTTGCATGGAGTTTGAAATGGGGAAGGTGAGTTACTTTCTAATACCTGTCTACCACTGGTATAGGGGAAGAAGAAAGAGGCAGCACAAAACAAGTAGCAGACTTTTCCTTAAGGTGCCTCAGTAAACATCACATTCATGGTCCTCATTTTCATTTAGGGTGGACCATGTGACTCCCAGGGGTGTGTGTGTGTTTAATCACACAAACCCTTTTTGGTCACTCTGCTCTAGTAGACTCTGTGTTTTACAAACAAGACATGCTTTTCAAAAGATGTTCCTTTTAAAATTATTCAGTCAGATTTGCTAACTCTGTGCGGTTCGACAGGGAATCCACTAGCCACTAGTGGATCCCTAGTGGCTTTAAAACTTTTTATTGTGAATCAAGTAAGGCTCACAAAGCAGGTCATAGTTTTACATCCAACATTTCATACAGATTGTGATTCAACTCATCCATTGCAATCCTCTCAATGTACCATGGAAACACTCGATTCTAGATGCAGTATAAAATAAGTTTCATGTGGGAAAAAAGATAATAAGTTTCATGTGATTACATGTTTAAAATTTGGGGGCCCATTGGATTGAGATATTATTATAATTCAGTTCTCTTTTTTGTTGTGTTTTAATGGGACTATCAGGAAATTCCAAATTACATGTGTGGCTTAATTATATTTCTACTGAACGGCACGATTCTAACCTACATAACATAACGCATGCCTTTCCGAGTTGATACCATTCCAGTCTGAACCAAGAAAACCTGGTGCTTCAATTAGCTTGTACAATTTAGTTTTGGTACATATGATTTCTATCAGTCTTTTTAAAGTATGAAAGATAAGTCAGAGATCCTTATATTTGCCTTTACAGACTTCTAGGAAGTCTGGATTATACACCTATCTTCATGCCTGTCTTTCCATCCTTGGGGATTTCCAGACCATGATGTTGGGGTTGAGTCTTGAGGAAGTAAAGAGTTCCTAACCCAAGATGAAGGACACAGAACTGGATTTGCTTCTGTGTACGCTTTATTGATCTAAAAGAGTCTAGAATGGAGGGAAATCACTACATTCTGCTTTGTGCAACAGAAAAAGTGTGAGCGCTACTGGACTGAGCCAAGACAGCCGCACCTGGAAGTTGGCCCTTTCTCCATATCCTGCGTGAGTATGGCACCCCTCCCCACCGTGGTTGCTTCTATTGTTATAGGAGCCATTCATGCAGTCAGTTCCTCCCCAGATGGACCCTAGATAAACAGAACAGAGCACCTCTCATTTCTGCACCATCTCCTCCATTGGTCTTATGTTTGGGCCCCTGGCAGCCAGGGTGTCGGTCCATCTTGCTGAGGGCCTTCCTGTTTCCCTGCCCTTCTCACCCTGCATGTTGTCTTTCTCCAGAGACTGGCCTTTCCTGACATGTCCACAGAACACGAGATGAAGTCTTGCTATCCTAGTCTCTAAAGAGTAGCTTTTCCAAGACAGATCTGTTTGCTCTTTTGACGGTCCATGCTCTTTTGACTGTGCAATATTCCTCACCCAGCACCATAGTTCACATGCATTGATTTTCCTTCCGCCTCTTTTATTTAACGTCTAACTTTCACATGTAAATGAGACGACTGAAAATACCATGGCTTGGGTGAGGCGCACCTTAGTCTTCAAAGTAACATCCTTGCTTTTCAACACTTGAAAGTGGTCTTGGGCAGCAGACTTACATTGTATTGGGTACATCTGGCCCACAAGACCTGTCCCGTTATGGCTGAGCAAAGTTCTAGAATCTATTTTATAGAGAGCTTGCTTTTAGAAGGCACTAATATCTTCATCTTTCCCTTCTCAGGAAGCTGAAAAACGAAAGTCTGATTATGTCATCAGGACTCTAAAAGCTAAGTTCAATGGTGTAAGTATAGAACAGAGGGCGGGGTGGTAAAACTCAAATACCTACACGGATGTGCCATGTGCGGGATCTAAATTGGTATAAGGCGATGGAGAGTAGTGGCAGCTTTAATATTGTCGACAGGGAGAGAACTTCACAGTTAAAGAAGACCTGGGGCATAGAACTGTTGTCCCCAGCCTTGTCCACACCATGGCACACATTTTGAAGAATAATATTTGTAGGGTAAATAGAAGCTATCCAGTGAGCAAAGGCTGAAGACCAACTTCTCACGCAGGCTTCTAGGTCTTGTCCAGCCTCTCCAAGGGCTTCGTCCCACCAGCCTGCCTGTGACCCCTTGAGGCACACCAGACGGGAAGTTCTGGTTTGAACTGTTCTCACATTGACCTCCTTTCGTGAGTAGGAAGGAACCCCAGTGGTGCCGCGGTTGAGCATTCAGCTGCTGGGAGGTTGAATGCCATTCAAACCCACCAGCCTCTCCACAGGAGAAAGATGTGGCAGCCTGCTTTCATGAAGATTTCCGCCTTAAAAAAAAATGCATCCTTGGGAATCCTACAGGGGCTGTTCTACTCCATCCCAAAGGGCCACTGACTCAGAATCAGACTTGACAGCATGGGTTTGATGTTGGAGATTGGGGTTTTGTGAAAAGGACAGAGGGGGACCTGGTTTGAATCAGTGACTAAAACAACCTCCAGTTGTTCTCAGGAGGGACCTGGTCACCTGAGGGCTACAGAATTAATGAAGGGCAAATTTCTGACAGATAGATAGATGATAGATAGATAGATAGGTAGATAGGTAGATGATAGATAGATAGATAGATAGATAGATAGATAGATAGATAGATAGATAGATAGATAGACAGACTACTTGTTAAGTCAGATTAATCTTGTGGTGGAATGAGATGGAGTCCTTGCCTTGAACTCATCTTCTCTTCTGGCTATCTTTCATAGGAAACTCGAACCATCTACCAGTTTCATTACAAGAACTGGCCAGATCATGATGTGCCTTCATCTGTAGACCCCATTCTTGAGCTCATCTGCGATGTTCGATGTTACCAAGCAGATGATCGGGTTCCAGTATGCATTCACTGCAGGTGCGAGCCTATATGTATGGACCTTCTACTCCAAACAAAGGAAACGTTCATCTGGCTAAGACTCCTGATGAAACTGAAGGAAGACTCACTGGGTTGGAATTGAAGGTGGTGCGAGAACATAGGATGTGGGCTCCTCATCCCAGCCCCACAACTATCTGCAACGAATGAAGCTTAGAAATGAGGTTAAAGGGAGGGGTCGGTAGGAGAGCCAAAGTATATTCAATGAGATGAGAGGTTTCAAATATGGCTTTTGGAACTATCGGTCAGCTTCCCGTATTTCATGAAAACCTTTGCTCTCGCTCTTGTACCTAGCGTGAAATACATGCCTCTCTGATTAATTACTTGTGCACAGAACTGAATAAATGCTAGAGATTCTTGTTGGAAGATGCTGCCTCGGTTCTGGCCTGAGGCTCACTGAGGCATGAGCTAATTGACAAACATGCTCTGGGAAAGCATAAGAGTTGGGAAAAATTCCCTTGGCTCCAGGCTTTCTCTCTTCAAATAGGCCAGTAGAACCTTCCAATTTTGTTATCAAAGATCCCCCGTCTGCAACTAGCAATGCTATTGTGATCTTACGTTTCAGCGCCGGCTGTGGAAGAACTGGCGTGATTTGTGCTATTGACTACACGTGGATGTTGCTGAAGGATGAGGTGAGCTCCTCCCAGCAGCTGTTTCCCATTTGCTCGCCCTGTTGTTTCACACAGAGGAAGTACAGATCCTCGAGATCTCTATCCCCATTATTCACCTTCTAGACTTCACTCAGACCCACTGTGTCAGTCAGATGTTTCCATTAGCGCCTAAGTCACTGGCTTCTCAGTGTGGTGCCCCGTTAAGCAGTATCAGTACTTTTGGAGAACTTGCTAGAAATGCAAACTCTCGGGCCCAACCCTGCCTGAGTGAATCAGAAGCTCTGGCGGGAGGCCCCCAGCTAGTCCCAGGGGGCGTTTCTGATGCACACTACATCGGAGAAACTGCCCTGAAAGAATATTGCTGCCCTTCCTAATCCAAACTGCTATAGGAGATGGATGCCATTTGTTGCCATCGAATTGCATGTTCCAATCTAGACATCATTGTTAAAAGTCTGGTCGGGGACGAGAGGGTCATGGCTTCTGGAGCGATCAGCTTCATCAAACCTTCACTCTCACTCTCGCAGTCTTCTCTCCGATGACAACTTAAGTCCAGGCACTGGAGCCCCAGGGGAATGAAAACCATTGGCTTCCGAGCGAAGCCCCTCAGAGGCTTTTCGGAGCACTTTCCTAGGGAAATCACGAGGCTATAAAGCGCGGTGTAAGTCGCGGAAAAACCTCTATCGTTTTCAAAATGCATCCTGACTGCTGCCATGCCACACTCGGAGAGCAGGTGTCTTACAAGAACAAGACTATAAAAAGGTGAAAATAATCTATGAACAAAGACAGGACGAAAGGAATAAGACTTCTCGCCCTCTTTTATTTGGCAGATAATGCCAGCGAACTTCAATGTTTTCAGCTTGGTCCAGGAAATGCGAACCCAGAGGCCATCATTTGTGCAGACTCAGGTATGGGCTAGCACGATTGTCCGAGTCTTGCTCCAGCTCTGTGTTTAAGGGGAAGGTTATCCAAAGCCACTGGCTCCTGAGCTATGGGACCAATTTACTCCAAAGTACCGTCGTCCGGGCCCATTTCCTCCACGTATCGCAGTCTTCCCCTTCGATTCCCTGACCCAAGTCCAGCTCCTTCCCTTCGTTAGAGTTAGGACATAGTCAAAACCTAATGCTTCTTGATTAGAAACGATGGTGAAGGAAATGCAACGCGCTGTTTGACTTACTAGAAATAGCACCTGAGTTGGGTTACCTGGGAATTGTGCCACAGGAAGTCCATCTCTGAGCTCCTAGGAAACCAGAGACCTGCAGCGCCTACTTCAGGAGGTGGTGAGAGAGTCTGGCGGATGCAGTCTGAGTGCTTATTTTAGGAAACACTGAAAACACACCAACACAAACAAGCAATATGCCATAGAGCCAATTCTAACTCATGGAGACCCTAGAGGGCAGAGTTGAACGGCCCCTCTGGGTTTCGGAGACGGTAACTCTTCACTGCAGTAGAAAGCCTCGTTCTTTCCGGGGACCGGCTGGCAGTTTCAGACTGTTGACCTCATGGTGAGCGGCCCAATGTAGAACCACTAAGCCCCCCGGGCCCTGAAATACTGAACAGTAAAAATAAAACCAGCCAGACTCTTATCACTTAGAGATCCTGTGACTATTCTTCTAGTGTCTCTTGGTGCTTGTTGGAATGCATAAATTTTCAAAAGCATAATTATAGCCACACACACTATATGTAGAAAGTTCTGTCCAGTTCACAAACTTCTCATTAAGAGCAGATTGCTGGCGCCCATTCCCACTATTACACATGCTCTTTCCCCTCAGCTCATGAAATCCAGCTCAAGTGTGGCCGCATATGTGAAACATTCCCAGCACGAAGATCTCACTGCCTGCACGATTCATCTCACCCACGTGTCACCCCTACTTCTGAGTGGTCTCCCCCTTCAAAGTGGGATTTCACATTCATCCATCATCTATTCAGTCATCAAACATTTGCTGAAGTCTTACTATGATTCAGGCACTTTTGCGGAGCTTGTTGGACCTTTTTAAAAAAAAACCAAAAAAAAACTGTTTAAATAGACCTGAGGTGTTTAAAATGCTTAGAAATGAACTCGCACAGAGCTTGAGAGATGAAACAATTGACAGTGGAAGTTCAAGTATTTTAATTTAGATGTTGTAAATTCAGGGGGAAAAAATGAGGAGCTGTTATAAGGTGAATCTATCTGTTTGGCCCACACAGGTTTTCCACTAATAGCTAGTGGAAAAAAATAAAGGTTTTTTTCATGTGTTGACTGTAGGTGTTTTCTATATTCCACCTGTGAGGGGGAAAGTTTATGTGAAATAAAAGCATCGATAGGGTAGTGCTGTGAGCCTTGAAAGAAGGCTGGTCCATGTAAATGGATAAAGACTCCAGGAGGTATGCAACCTACTGTAAAATATGAAATTGTGATTTTAAATTACTAAATAAATCCAGACCCCATTGCAGAAAACTATATCAGGCCAACTTCTAAGAAGTGGGAGCGAGCTGAGGCTGCTGACAATTTGCTTCCAGGCTTTGGCGAGATCAAACACCAGCTGAACGAATATCTTCACGTTTGTAGGCCCTTTTTCTGGTACTATTCTAGCCAGGAAATGGCACTGTAACCAGCTGAGTACTTCCTGTCTGACTTTTCTCTCCTTGAGAAAAAACAAACAAACCAAGAGTGCACCGATGGCTGCGTTGAGTGATAGCAACTCTGCGTTGTTCTCTTGCTCACGTTATATTTGGAATAAGCTGTACTTTATTTGTACAAGATTGTGCAAAGTGTCAAGGAGAACTCTGAATAGACCGGACCCAGATATAAAGCAGATCCCAAAATCAAGGACTTGAACGAGCTCAGAGGCAAACAATGGAGCAGTAAAATCCATAATAGTGAATATTAGTGAATATTCATAATAGTGAATATTATGATCATAGAACTCTCACTTCTCTACAGCCCAAATCCTTTCATAACCACCAAGATCCAAATCCCATTCAGAGGTCTAGTGTCCTGTACTGGTGGGACAAAACCTCAGCAGCTTGGTCCAAGACATTAAAGTAAGAGTCAGGAGATCCTGGTTCTAATATAGGACCTTGATTTTGCTTCTAAATAAACTTGGAACATTTGATTACAAACAGGGCTAACAGACCAACTACTTCACAGAGCAATTGTGAGGGTGAAATCGAATGATAGATATTGAGGCTGTTCATTCGACACCATCCACAATCTGTCTACCTCTTTTTACAAAAGTGATTTATAAAAAAAATTACAAGGTGAAATACACAGTGAACCAGGAAAAATGTGAAGCAGGAAAATTGAATAGTGAAGACAGAGGCAAAGATGTTGGGAAGTAGGGTCAGAAAAGGAAAACCAGGCCCTAAGACCCTGTACACGAGCTAGAGGCAGATCAATTATTTGACTGGTTGCTATCAACTAAAGCGAACTTTAAAATATATAGAAGCACCACTTCTCACTACTTGTCCTGGAGTCAAGGCTGACTCACGGCAACTCCATGGGTATCTGACAATTTGGGGCTTTTTTAATCATTTTATTGGAGGCTCATACAACTCTTATCACAATCCATACTTACATCAATTGTGCAAAGCACATTTGTACATTCATTGCCCTCATCATTCTCAAAACATTTGCTTTCTACTTGAGCCCCTGGCATCAGCTCCTCATTTTTCCCCTCCCTTCTTGCTCCCCCCTCCCTCATGAACCCTTGATAATTTATAAATTATTATTTTGTCATATCTTACACTGTCTCACGTCTCCCTTCATCCACTTTTCTGTTGTCCGTGCCCCAGGAAGGAGGTTATATGTAGATCTCTGTAATCGGTTCCCCCTTTCCACCCAGCACACCTTCCGCCCTCCTGGTATTGCCGCTCTGAGGGGTTTTGATGATTGCTTTTTTGGAAGTAGATCACCAGGTCTTTCTTCTGAGGTACTTGAGGGTAGACTCCAACCTCCAGCCTTTCGGTTAGCAGCCAAGTACATTAACTGTTTGCATTACTCTGGGCTTCCATATAAACATACGACCCTGATATTTATACAAATGTTGGTGCTCCTTTCTGGTCTACTATAGTAGGTGTCTAATTTCTGGAATCTGGTTCTGTAACTCACTAAGTTTTGTGTGTATGTGCTTGGTTTCTGGTCCTCTTCAGGAGCAGTATGAGTTGGTCTACAGTGCTGTATTAGAACTGTTCAAGAGACAGGTGGATGTCTGCAGGAATAAACACTCTGGAGCAGAGGTAACATTTAAACTTGACATTTTGTCTCCCCACCCCACCCCATATTTGCTTTATGTCATGGGATCTCAGGTTAATTTTAAGACACAACTTATTATCTATTGTCATGATTAATTTGTAATGTCAAGTGTAATGAGGGTGTGGAGAGGATATATTCACTGAGGACTTAATTTCCCGTGGAGAGGATGAATTCATTGAGATTTTTTTTTTTTTAATTTAGAACATTAATCTCTTAGATAATCTGTTGCATACAATTTCTAACTGAAAGTTGCAATAAAAGTGACTAAGAGGACATGGGTGTGTTCTATCCCTGTGTTTAAAACAATTTTTATTTGATGGACTAGAAGTGAGATTGATCATTATAAAATCAAGTCACAATTGGGCCTCAGTGTGATATTTTTCCCTCTAGGCCACTTTAACCTTACTTTGGTGTCAAATATTTCCTTGAATATTGAGAGTATTTTAGAATATTCAAAGAAATTTTCGCTGAATATTTTAGATATAAAAACAATTATGATTTGGCTAAAATGCCAATGATCTTATTTCCAATTACAGTTGTCATAGAGAGACCACACGCGGGTGGCTTTTCAAAGCAGAAATATACTGTCCGAAGCACAATGCTGGAGACTGGAAGCCTGAGATAGGGCACTGGATTTAGGGACGCCGCCCTTCCTTTGTTGGTGGCCACAGGCATTTCTTGGCATTCCTTGACTCATCCACAGATCCTCGCCTCCTCTCTTCCCTCTCTGTGTATCTTGTCTATGTTCCCCCTTCACACACCATGCAGGAATTAAGTTTAGGGATCACCCTATGCTGCCATGACTGCCCTAATATTTCCAAAGACAAACTCTGTTTCCACACAGGGTTCTTCATGGAAACAGGGGTTACAACGCCAACCTATCTTTTCTGGGGTCACACTTTAATCCGATTCTAAGTTAGGCAGTTTTGATCTCATCACAAAAATGAGTCAGTCCAATACTTACTATAGAATTACAAAATGTTAGTTACTAGACAGACCATCAGAAAACAAAATGACTGATTTACCTTTCAGGGTATGTACAACATATATATATCACTTTTCAAATTAATAATCTAAAAAAAAATCCTAACATCAGAAACACCAAGTGTGCAGTCATAGACCTGATCATAACATCCCTGCCAGTGAATGATGACGCAAGTGAGACCCCAGGGAGACTGAGGAGTACGGAAGAGAAAATAGACAGAAGATCCGTGGGGGTAGGGTGGGGGTGTTAGAGAACTAACTAAGCAACGCGCTAGAGTTAATGTCTCATCCACCCCAGGGAGCAACAACTGTGTGAGGGAACATGGAAATAAGAATAGTGCTGTCGGGAAATGTTCCTCTTCTCCTATTTGTCTCTACCTCATTGGCTGGTACTCCCAGACAGTGTTAAATAATAGAAGCGAAATTGGCATGCTGAATTTCCAGGGAATGATTCTGGTATTTCACTACTAAGCACCGCGTTGACTTTTGACCTAAGATCTTTATTTCTTAATTGTGTGAACAAAAAGTCAATATTCATTGACTTCTATTTATTAAGATATTTTTTTCAGAAATAATGTTGAATTTTATCGATTATGTGTTTTTGTTATCTATGGGATGGTCACAAGGATTCTTCTCCTTTGACCTTTTTTTTTTTAATTTTAAAACTTTTTGTTGATACAACCTACTGTATCTTGATCACCCCAAAAGTGATATAATGTGGAAAAACACAGACATCTGTGATACTTTGGGGAAGGAATTTGAGCAATACCATAGGCAATTTATTCTAGTTTTTAAAATGTTCCAAAATCAAAACTCACTGCCATTGAGTCACTACTGACCCATCGTGACCCCCCATGTGGGTTTCCAAGACTGTAACTGTTTTGTTTTATTTTGTTGTTTTCAACATTTTTATTGACACACAATTTAATATCATACAATTGAATACTTCAATTGTTCAAGCATATAAAAGGGAATTATACAATTAGCACCACATCTATCTTAGACCCTCCCCTCGCACCCTATGGTTAAATCGCCTTCACTCCTTTGACCATTTAACACAGTGAATGTTATCATTGCCTTTGTTATTATCAAATCATCTTTATGTTCTTAGTATAGAGAACAGCAATGTTATCCCTTTAATATACTGCTGGCGTATGTGGCCTAATATTTTATTTAGGTTCTGGGAAGTGTCAACATTCAAATTGAGTACAGTAGAAGTTACTCAAGAGCTGGTGCAAAAGGTTTGTGAAAGGCTATTAACCCAAAGCAGGCCGAAAGACCCGGGGAACAGCCCAGAAAGCCCTATGGACACTCCCACGCTGTAACGCATGAGGTCACCAGGGGTCAGAGTTGGCTCAATGGCACCTACCCACCACCAGCAGCCCCGGTAATGTGGGACATTTGGGGAACCAGTAAATGGGAACAAAGAACATGGAGGGAACCGGTTAAAGCCAGCCTGAGAGGACTGCTTCCTGGACAATGGAGTAGACATACATTTTCTCTCACTAAGTACAAGTGAAGTCTCTCAGGAGTAGCATCAGGCGAGGTCCAGTGAAGAATCAAGACTTTCGCCATCATTCATTGCTACAGAGGCCACTCTCCCGTGGGCCAGTGAGGTGATATGGGGGAGGCTTCCCACTGGATGTCAAAAGAGGTTTAATGAGGAACCTGGTGGAAGTAGAATACAGCTGCCAGCACCCACCCACACAAAGAGGTGGTTCTTTGAGAAGATAGATGAAATTGACAAACCTCTGGCAAGACTGACAAAACAAAAAAGGAAAGATTAAAATCACCAATATAAAGGGATATCACTATAGGGCCTGCAGATATCAAAAGAATAATAAGGAGCTAATATAACAACTGCACACACACGCATTTGACAACCGAGACAAAATGGACTCTATCTTCAAAGCATGCAACTGTCCTAACTCACTCAAAATCAAATCAATCATTTGAGCAGTAAGAAATCTATTGGCCCAGCTGCTGCGCTGGAGAAGGCTACGAAGTCTTTAAGGAAGAATTCATGCTCATTCTACCTCCTCCATAAATCATTATGAAGCTAAAGTTCTAACTCTGAAAACAAGGTTTTTAATTTTGTTTTTACAATCGGTGGTATCTTAGAACCGATGAACCATCTTGTTATCATTCAGGGGCATTAAATAACATATTAAGTGACAATAGCAGCATTGGCTCAACCTGCTGCATGACACTGCTTTAAATTGTTGAAGAGCCAGCATGCCACTTTGAGGACATGATCATTTCAATCACCTCCTATGCATTTGAAAGTCGGACCTCAAATAAGGAAGACCGAAGAATAATCAATGCATTTAAATTATGGTATTGACAAAGAATAGTAAACGTACTATGGACTGCCGAAAGAACCAACAAATCTGTCTTGGAAGAAGTACAGCCGGAATGCTCCTTAGAAGTGAGGATGATAACCCTCACGTACTTTGGACAGGTGATCAGGAGAGATTAGTCCCTGGAGAAGGACATCATGTTTGGTAAAGAAGATTAGAGAAAAAGATGAAGACTTTCAGTGAGATGGAAAGACACCATGGCTGCCACAATGAGCTCACACAGAACCAGACAGTGGGAATAGCACAGGGCCGGACAGTGCTTTGCTGTGTTGCACATCAGGTTGCTATGAGTTGGTACTGACTCATCAGCATCTAACAGCAACAGCGTCATGAGCTGGAATGTGGTGGGCAGCTGTGTGGGAGTGTTTCCTTACGGCAGAGAATGGTTAAGCAAAAATCGAATTCCTTTGAAATCCCAAAACCCAGTTCCATGAATACATTCTGACTCATAGTGACCCTATATAGGGTTTCTGAGACTGTGATTTTTTCCCCCCAAATTGGCTAAAAACAAGGTCCTTTTGGCTCCCTAGTTGAGGGAGCTCATTCACAAGTCCAGGCAGGCGTGGAGTGGTACCTACCGGAGTTTGGAAAGAAGCCCTGAACTCCGCTCTGGAGCCGCTTCTTATAAGAGCTGACCCTGCAAATCATTACAGGAGCTGGCAGCCTCGTCATTATCCCTCAGTGCAGCTGGTGTATTTGAACAGCCCGCCTTTCTGATTGGCAGCTCAACGCTTATCCTGACAGGCCCCAGCGATGCAAAATCTAGAGCAAAAGCATTCTCATCAGAGGAGCAGTGTGTGTAAGACCTTGAATTGGGAACGATTTGGGCATGCTTGAGGAATGACCAGAGGACACGGGTAGCTGGGAGCACAGTGAACCGAGTAAGATAAGGGTCAGGGACCAGACGGCACCGACTAAGTAATGTTAGGGTTCAGATGATGACATTTGTGAAAGTAGAGGGTTCTTGGGACTATATACCCACACCCACACATTTAATATACCTATTAACCCCCCACATTGAAAAGCTCATAATATAAGTCAAATTCCTTTCTGTTTCTGTAACATTATCAATCCTATATTATAATCCCTTTGATCTCAGTATGTGACTCGGCTTTTTGGAAACGGAATGTAATCCTTTCCCCGGTGGTGCAGTGCCTTGAGCCCTGAGCTACAAACCGCAAGGTCGGTGCTTGGAAGCCACCTGATCGCCCACACGGAAAGAAAGATCAGGCGGTCTGCTCCGTTGCCGCCAAGCAGCAGTTGCCCTCAGGGTCCCTCTGCGGGGAAACTGACTGCAGGGCAGTTGGTTTTTTTTCCGATTGTGTAATCCTCTCATGAATTATTTTAAAGTTTTTCGATTGTCTGAAAACTTAATTCTCGGACTTCCCAATAGCATCATAAAAGCAGGTAAGTGAGCAAATAAATGCCCGGGCAGAGGGGTCTCGAGGGTTGGCGTCACCCAGGGCAGTAACTCACGATGTGTTCCCACATTCCAGGTTGGAGCCACCCGCCCTGCTCTGCCCCTTGGGCACGCCAGGGCCAAGGGTTGTGCCCAGCGGCCCAGCCTCTCCCAGGGCACCACTCTAGCTCACCCTCTCCCAAAGGTGAAAGCGGAGACCCCTCCTCTCTACCATAGGGCGACTACCTGTGGCCCGCACCTCCCTCTCACCCCATTGGCAGGCGAGGGGCCACGTGATGAGTTACCTCTCACTTAGGTAATGAGTGAGACCCCATTTCGTTACCCCCGCCCCCGCCCCCTTCGGCAACGATGGCCTGCCAGCCCGGGCCACGACGGACCCAGTGGTCATTTGACGTCACCCCTGTGGCACCATCACTAGTATCAGTTAAAAAAGATCGTATGGTTATTTTTATCCCTTATCCCCACAAATACCTCCTTTGACATTGCTATAAAACCATGAATCTCTCATTCATTTCTCTTGAAGATTCGAGCCAAGGATTCCGTCTCTGAGCCTAATTCCCCTCTAGGAGCAGACCGTTATTCTCGCCAGAGCTTAGCAGAAAGGTGAGTACCTTTTTACACATCATCTAAATATTGTCTACTTGTGCCTGAGAAGTGAATCTCATGCTGGAAGAGGCCTCCTTCGGAGGGGCCTCTCGTCATTCCTCTTTCTGTTTTAGTTCCACAAAAGAAGCCAGGAGGATGAGCCAGCAGAAGCGACCAAAGGTGAAGGTGGGCAAAGCGGGGACTTCCGCCTGCGACTTGAGGACCACGGAACTCAGCGGAAGGGACGGGCTTGTTTTGTCCCCTACCCAACAATCTTCTTTTGACTTTTTGGAGCTAAACTGTGGTTGTAACCAAACTGCAGAGAGAACCATGGTTGGGGAACCTCTTCAGAAACATCAGAGCTTGAGCTCCGTTGTGTTTGGGGCGAGCGCTCATTCAAAACCAGGAAGTGTAGCAGAAAAACATTTTAATTCAAAGCAGCCAATCATAAGGACCAAATCAACCCCCTTTGAACTGATAGAGCAGAGAGATACGACAGAGTGGGACATCAATGACCATTGTTCTTATGTGCCATCTCAACTGCATACTTCTCGATTGATGCATGCTTCTTCAGCAGAGCTGAATTCTTCACTGCCACATGACCGCAAGCATCAGACACTCAATGCCTCGGATGCAAAGCAGACTGGCTATTGTGGTTTCCGTGTACATTCATACACGTCTTTAGTGGAAGACCCCTATTTCCCACCATTATCTCCTGGGAGTGCCGATTCGAAGATGTCTCTTGATGTACCCGAAAAGGAGGATGGAACAGTTTTTCCTAGTTCCTTGTTGCCAACATCCCCTACAACCTTCTCTGATTACAATTCAAACGATTCGTTAGCACGGACTCTTCCAACTAACGTTCCCTCACCTTGGAACCAAGAGACAGGAGTGTCCGGTAAGTTATTGTTTAAAAGTCTGTACGCAACTATCAGGAGAGAGAGGAGGCTTTCTACTCCCGTAAAGAGTTACCGTCTTGGAAATCGCAGGGGGCGGTTCTACTGTGTCCTATAGGGTCACTATGAGTCTAGATCGCAGCGAGTTTGTTTCTTATAGCCACTTTACACTTGGTTCTCTAGAGAAGATTTCATTTCTCCTCTCCATCCCCTTTGTCTTGCTTTCCCTCCACTTTCTTCCCAGGCCTCTGAAAATGAGTGCATTTCAGACAAGCTTTAATGATGCGACTAAGCCGAGGACCGCAAAACCACTGCCACTGAGTGGCTTCCAGTTCAGGGCGACCCTCTAGGTTTCCCAGGCTGTCGTTCTTTATGGGAGCGGGAGGATTCATCTTTCCTCCTGAGAGGCCTCTGGGATTAAACCCTGCACACCAGGCGTCCTCAAACGACGGCCACATGCGGCCGCCGAGGACATTTATCCGGCCCGCTGGGTGTTTGGGCCCCGTTCGTTTTTTTACTTCAAAATAAGGTATGTGCGGTGTGCGTAGGAATTTGTTCATAGTCTTTTTTTTAAAACTATAGTCCGGCCCTCCAACGGGTCTGAGGGACAGTGAACTGGCCCCTGCTTAAAAAGTTTGCGGACCCCTGGCTGCACACCGTGCAGTTAGCAGGCCGATGCTTCCCCAAGAGGGCCCAAACAGGCAGCAGTAAGCAGTCAAATGTGGTATGGCACTGTAAATGTCCTTCCCCGGCCTCTGGTACGCGCTTCCAAAAGGATCAGAGTTGACCAACAGCACCACATGGGCCACCCATCCATTGTACTTTTTAAAGTACTTTTTTGTTATTGCTAGAATTAATTGAACAGATTGCTAAGAATTGAATTCCCCCACAGGAATTAGAGGATCTAATTTTTTATTGCCTCTTAGAGTGACTTAAATAATGAGTGTTCAGGAGTCTGTGTGGAATTTTTATCTTATATATACCTTGATACAGATTTAACCTCTTTGGTAATGACATACTTTTGTATATTATGCACATTATTCTTGGAAGAAGTACGGCCAGCGTGCTCATTAGGGCAAGAATGGCAAGGTTTCATCTTACATATTTCGAGCACCTTGTCAGGAGAGACCAGTCCCCGGAGGACAACATGCTTGGCAAAGTAGAGGGGCGGTGGCGAAGAGGAAGACCCCAGCGTGATGGAGGGATTCAGGGCTGCAGCAATGGGTTCAGGAAGAAGGAACCATTGTGAGGCTGGCGGAGGACAGGCAGCGTTGGGCTCTGTTGTGTATTGGGCTGATAGGAATTGGAACGGATGCAGTGGTGCCTAAAAACAACAATAACATACACGCTGTTGTGTTTTGTTGTGCCGTTGGGAAACAGAGTGACTTTTCTGTGGGAGATGATTATAATCATTTCACATAGACGGAGGTAAGGGAAAGAAAAGAGCACGTTTAAAACTCTGAGCTATTTCGTTAGGTGATTCTGGAAGACGATTCTGCTTGGATGGAAAGTAGAGAACGCTTTCGCAGTCTAGCATCAATTATTGTGCTGTGTTTCTCTGTAGGTAGAGGTGCCGTTCTTTCGACGCTTTGGCGCAAACATATTTTATCCAGAACTAGGAAGTTCGTTCACTGATTATATTATTTTATAGAGCTTGGTCTCACTTTTGAATTGAAGGTATTTTTTTTCTAGGTACCCATAAGACTTCTTTCAGAAACAACACAATTACAAAACAAATCCTTAGCTTCGAGGATTCAAACAACACTGACATGTGTGCCATCTGGTGGCAGTTTCTTATAATAGCATCTAGAAAATCTGTATAAAAATTCTGAACCTTTCCATAGAAATAATAGAAGACCCTACATCTGTTGCTTTGGAATAAAGAAAAAGCATGCATAATTTCGGTTTCTGTACAGCATGAAGGACAGGTGCGAAAATGCTTATACTTGTATTCACTGCAACTTTGCTATATGAGGATGTTTCCTAACAGACCCAGTGTCTCGATGAAAATGCTTTCCGGCTCTTCACAGAAAGGATAATGTGGAGAATAAGCAAAAGCCTCCTGAGGTTGCTACTTAGGAGGAGAGAACTCGGTTTTGCTTTGCTTTGTTTCCCTTGAATGAACAGGTAGCAGCTTGCACACGAGTAGTGCTTTACGGAATTTAATCAAGATTAGAATATACGGATTTTCCTTGGCTGCTCTGGTAACCAGTTGTGATTATGTCTCTGACGTTTTGGATAGCAATGTCTCCAAAGATAGATGATGAAATCCCCCCTCCACTGCCCGAGCGGACGCCGGAATCTTTCATCGTGGTGGACGAGGCTGGTGAGTACAGTTTCCCTGGGAGTGGATGGACCAGAGCCTTGCAGCCTCCTGTGTGCTATGCTGAGTTGCGCTCACTTTCTAAAACGGCCATGACTCCAGGAACTGGACCTTATTTACTCTTCTTTCTCCCCAGGAGAATTGCCACTGAGTACTCCTAACCCCTTAGCTTCAGTTTTAAAAATGGAACCGTCACCGGAATGGAGTGGAACATCCGAGTCACAGGAATGTGATGACGCTGTGAGACTTAGACCAAGCCAGGTCAGTCACTGTTTTTATTTGGATTCAACTGACTCTTGTTTGTTTTAACACCTATCACTCAATAAATATCAAGTCGATATTACTACTTCCAGGACTCCATGCTAGAGGGAGTGGGAAAGTCAACGATGTAGAAGATGTAATTCATGCCCTTTAGGAACATATAGTCAAGTAATAGCGATACAGGACATGTACAGGAGTCTTTATTTTTGTCCATATTTATTATAACAAGGCAACTATGGCCAGGGCAACGTGAAACAGAGAGATCTGGATTGTTGGAGACATCTTCAGGTCCGAAGGGATCAGAGAAGGCTTAGTGACAGAAGACACTTGAATAATAGCATCTGCAAGGATGGTTAAGGCAAAACTAAGAAATGATTAATGAGTGAGCAGATAGCTTATTTATATTAGTCATTTGGTAGACTGTATCACACTAACTGCAATAAGGTGCTCCTTCTATAATTGTTAAAGCAGCCCTGGTGGCATAGTGGTTCCAAGTTGGGCTGCTATCCATAAAGTCAGCAGTTTGAAACCAGCAGCTGCTCCTCGGGAGAAAGATGAGGCTTTCTACGCACACAGAGCTACGGTCTAGGGGCAGTTCTCCCCCGTCCATTGGAGTCGCTATGAGTCGGAAGTGTATCGTTGCAGAGCCCTGGTGGGATGATGGGTTTAGGCTAGCACTTGGAAATCATCAACTGCTCTTTGGGAGATAGATGCGTCAGGCTTTCTACTCCTACAAAGAGTTACAGTCTCTGAAATCCACAGGGGACAATTCTACTCTGTCCTATAGGGTTGCTCTGTCAGCATCGACTTGATAGCAGTGAGTTGGGGGTTTTATAATTGTGGATTTTTGCATATTACTTGCATTGTTTTGTGTGGGCGGTAATTTCGTTAAAGTAAGAGATGTACATATTGTCTAAAATCCACCCACAAGAGGGTGAAGAGAAACCAGGGAGCAGGCGAGGGGTAAACAACTGGGGGTCTGATGGGTGGTTTAAACGGTTGAGTACGAAGTTGATGATCTAGAATGTAACCCCCCACCTAATTTGCAACAACCCCAAATTAACCTTTTGTAATAATGTTCCCTGTTTCTGGAAGAAAAGCGATCTCGACTTTGAAGGGAAAGTTGAAGCTTTCTACTCCTGTAGAGGGTCGCGGTCTCAGACCCTCAGGAGCAGGAGAACGTCACCCCTGCCCTGGAGGGCCGCTAGGGGTTGGAATCAACCCCACAGCAGTGGGGTTTTGTCTTTGTCTGGGATACTCATCTTGAAGTCTCAGGGGCCAGCAAAGTAACTAAATAAATATACTTTAAAGTGTCTACAATTATAAGGCGGGACAGACAAGTAGTCTTCTGCCTTTTAAAACGGCCACTTTAATGCACTACTAGTTGGTATTGGTTTGTTGATAATATGCACATGTATGTTGATCTATCTATATTTCCACATACAAAAAAGACAATCCTATTGCAATGCCATGAAGTAACTATTCGATTTCAATAATTAACTTTTAATTACATTTTCGGGGCAATATTCTAAGTAGAAAGGAAATAACTCAAAAGGGATCAATTTAGGACTAAGTGCCAGATTATAACAACGAGTTAAAGATGACTTTTCATCATTCGTAAGAATTAGAAAAAAATAGGATTTTATATCCATTTCTGTAGGCCTATGAAATGTAATTTCAAATATGCCATTACTTTGAGCTTCGATACATTTATGTATATATTCTTGTCTTACTTTTCTTCTTTTCTTTTTCAGAGTGTAAAACTCCATAGTGCCAACACAGGTAAATATATATATATATATATTTTTTTTTTTTCCCTTTGGCTTTAGGTGACACTGGGGGCACAGTTGCTACACATTGGGCTGCTACATGCAAGGTCAGCAGTTCAAAACCACCAGCCGCTGGGAAAGAGGAGCTTTCTGCTCCCATACAAACTCACACTGGTCTATGGGATAGCTGTGGGTTGGCATCAACTCAGTGGCAGTGAGTTTGGTTTGGGTTGGATGACATTTAGCTCTAAGAACCTATACTGTGAAACTGGCTTATTAAATTTAGAGTCATTTACCTCAAGAAATCTGAAGGTTTCCACAATAGCTTCCACTGTTGGTTGATTTATTGTTGGCTGTCCCCAGCTAGGAGTTTGATTTGTCAAGGACTAGGTAGAGACGGGATTTTAGAATTCCTCTCCTTGGTACAAATAATACTATTTGAAATAGGATCTCTTTAGATTTTTATTTTAAAAGTATTTTTTATCGCTGGGCTTGACTTTGAATGCAGTATAGACACTGCATTTAGTTTTATGTTTCTTAACGCCTTTGATATGTAACCAGTTTCATCGTTTTATAATTTCCATACCATCTATTTCTTCAAGAAAGTAGGTCACTTGCCCTCAGGTGGCTAGCATTCTGGATTTGATTGACTTTATCCTGATGATTTTACTTAACATGCTTCTCTACCTCCCCGAATATCCTGTACATAGAAATTTGATCTAGAAGCATGATTGAATTCAGGTTCAATTTTTTAAAAGAATACTTTTGTAATAAATGTTTGATAAATCAGGGGCTCATTGGCTAAAGAGCCTGAAGAACAAAGCTCCTGGTCACGACACATAATCAGGGATTACAGTACATTTGAGATAACATGAACTGCACCTGTGACTGTCTGGTTATTGTTTTATAGTACTCATGGTTAATAATATGTACTACATACAATGGTGCAAGGCATAGTTTGCCAATGTTATCATTCTCTGATGTTCTTTCCCAGATGTTCAAAGACAAATAAAGATCAGGGTTATAAAAATACTGATAATTAGAGGCAATACTAATGGGGACTAAAAAGGGTGGAGGGTTTGACATATCAGAACCAAGTTACCACAGAGTTGGGGGGTGCGGGGGGAGGCACTGTAAGTTGGAGATTAATTGTGGTCATTGTTCAGATAATATATTTGTTGATTACAGACTATTATTGAATAATTTGGAAAGTTCTCTAAAGCCATTATGAAGTTTGAATGATGGATTTTTGTTTTGTTTTGCTGTATCTACTCTTTTTACCACAGTTCTACCTCACGATCGCTCTTCCCCACCACCTCCACTTCCAGAGAGAACTCTCGAGTCCTTCGTTCTTGCTGATGAAGATTGTAAGTGGCAGTATTTCTGCTAAAAAAAGTAACAAAAATGAGAATGTTAAAGGTTAATAATAACGTAGGACCTCTATGGAAAAGATATAAAGAATTATTAAGTCCAATAAAAAGAAGACATTAGTCTATAAATCTTCACCTACTTCAGAGTAAAAAGATAAGACTACATCGAAAACCCATAATGGCTTTGGCTCCGCTCTCTTGCCTTGCAAGTGCTCAAAGAAGGGTGGCCCAGGAGTACCATCCCCTTACTATTTTAATGCCCTCCTAGTTTTCTTAAGCTATGTGCTAATCTGGTAGGCCTGGTTCTGCCACTATCAGTGAATCTTATTGAAAGTTTTACCTTATCTCCAATCCCCATTGTTCATATAAATAGTGTCCAGTCTCTTAGGTTTAATCTGTACAGGTCAATAATTCATGTATTGCAATAATCCATGTATTGTAGTAGCGAGTTTATACTTGCATGATCTCCTTTTCTCAATTGCGTTTTAAATTCTATATCACTGGCTGAATTAATGACACAATCTGTAGAATTACCTTATGCCCCATGGAGATGATTGATAATGTTCTCTAACATAACATGACACTGGTGTCTCTAAGGTGAACCAGAGACATACCAGGGGGTACCCAAAATACACTGGATTATTTTCAAACCTATGTATTTAAACTTTTTTACAAAACAAACTTAGCATCTTCAAAGTACTTTCCATTACATTTAATACATTTGTTAAATCTGCGATTCCATTCTCGGAAACATTTTCAAACTCATCTGTTTGCATGGGTGACAGCACCTCCCTCATTTTTTTTCTTCACTGCTTCTACATCGTCAAATTGCTGTCCTTTTCTGTCCCTCTTCAGTCATGGAAACAAAAAGAAGTCATACAGAGGGAGGTCAGGTGAGTAAGGTGTGTGGGGCAAGAGAGGCATGCTGGATTTCTTTTTTTTGGCCAAAAACTGACACACTGAGATAAATGCATGAGCAGGTACATTGTCATGGTGGCAAAACCAGCCCCCATTCTGTCACAAATCAGGCCTTTTTTGTTACACTCTGTTATTCAATCTTTTCAGAACCTCTGAATAGGTCAGATGAACAGTCTGACCTGGTGGAACAAGCTGTAAATACACTATCCCCCTCACATCAAAAGAAACAAGTGAACACTGTCTTGATCTATGATTTCACTTGACAAGCTTTGAAAGGGCAAGGTTACGATGACATCTTCCACTGGCTTGATTGATGTTTGCTTTTGCGGCTGTAAAAATAGCATTATGTCTTGTCACCAGTAATGATGTTGGAAAAAAGTCTGGGTTGCTGCAGAGCTGTTCTTTCAAAGCATGGTATGTTTATTCACAGCAGATATAAATAGTCTTGAGTTTTTCCCTTAGCAGTGTCCTTCTAAACTGTGTTCAACATCACAACAGTTTCTGAGCATTTTTCCCAAACAGGAAAGAAAATTTCACAGCCTCAGGGTGTTCTCTTAAATTGGTCATCTCAAAAAATGAGATTCAGGTGAAACTGCTTTTACAAAAACATTCGCTGATCAGAGAGAACATTCCCAGGCGACGCCACTGGGCGCACTAACTCAGAGTGCGTTGCAGAATACTTGCCTACTGGGGAAAATGTGTATTTTGAAAGCTTCACGCAACAGAGCTTTTCCCCAGTCTTTTTTTGGGGGGAGTACCCCCTTGTATATAAACCATAGATGCATGAATGGATTTTAGACTTGCATTTAATTTTCATCCCAATCTAAGAAAAATTAGTTTTTATGACATGGCCATGTTTGATACTCGCCCTCATGAAGAGATCACTGAGGATCTGAATGCTCTAGCAAAGTGTGGTGAAGAAACTAGATGGTGACTGGCTATCCGAAAGAATAGCCTCTGGGTTCATAAAGGCTTGTCCTCAAACGAGCAGCCATCTAAGAAAGGTGTCAACTAAGTCCATATGGCAGAAGCACACCAGCCTGTGTGATCCAAGGATTGTAAATAATGTAACCCAAATCCAAAGAAGGGAGTAGTATCAGAGCTTAAATTGTGAACTATGAAAGTTATGAATGACAGTGGCAGCCCAAAATCCCTTTGCAGGGGATATATATAAAGCCTCCAGTGGATCCCCTCTGATCATAGTTGAGTGATGTGAATAGCCTTGTTATCAGACAGAGAATATTATACAGACGATTATGGTAGATTGTGTAGCATTTTATTTGATCCCCCTTTTGACCCATTTAAAAGTTGTTTCAGTTTCAAAGGGGGAAAACAGTTGAGGGTAAATACGCTTGGATGCAGCCTCCGGTGAATACCCTCTGACCACCGTCCAGGGATGGGAATAGGCTTGATAGCATGCAGGGTGCATTGGAACGTTGATTATGGAAGATGTCATTAGTTTCCAATTTAACACCTTGTCATTTGTTATCTCTTTTAACCCATTTTAAAGTTGTTCTAGTTTTAAATACTTTCTGCTTTCTTTTTGATTGAGATTTTTCTCTCTTCTGTTTTGTTATCACTGTTAGCTTTTTTGTTTCTTTGTTTTTGTATGTTTTTTGATACATGAAATCCAGGATGGGTGAATCCATAGAGACAGAAATTGGATGAATGGTTTCTTGGCAGGAGAGGGTTGTGGAGAAAGAGGGAGTTAATAACAAGGAATACAAGAAAGAAGAAAATATGCTAAAATTGACTGTGGTAATGCTTGTACAACTTTTCTTGATATGATTTAACTACAGTAACCTATTTTTAAAATAATAATTAGTTCTTATGACATAAATAAAAATAAATGTCCCTCCTATAAAAAATAAATAAAAGCCCATATGTATAGTAAAAATAATGTCTAAGAAGGCCAAGCTAGGTTTACTGAATATATATCTATATATAATCTGAATGCTTAAGAAATCACACCCAAAAAAAGAAAAAAAAGAGAAATTACACAATGAAACATTTAAAATTTTATTTTTTTAACAAAATACTTCTTTTCTTTGTTGGCTTCCCTGGCTGATTTTTAGGTTTGCAGGCCCAGGCTGTAGAAACTTATTCTACTAGCTGTCATGACACCACGGAAAACTCAACATCTTCAAAAGAGATGCTGAAGACTCCTGGGAAAAACTTCACAAGGAGTAAGGTAAAGCAGAGCGGTGTTTTTGGCAGCATGTCAGAGTCCTTCCATTACTGAAGGTTTTCCTCCCCTCTCATCAGGATCACACAGTAGATTAACTATCTAAACAATAGACTGTGGGTCTCCTAATCAGTAAAGTTAATAGAATGAAACCTGAAAGAAGATAGAGAGCAGTTAGTTAAGAGTTTTTTCTTACTGAGATTAATTTATACACTGAGAAGAGGCTAAATAAATATACCGACTTTTCCCCTGGCAACTAGACAAACTAGTCCAAATTGGGGAGAAAAAAAGAGTAAGAATCATAATTTTTTAAAATGAGTAAGAATAGACAGAAAAAGAAAAACAACAAAAAGAGGATAGTCTTACCACATATTAAAGTATTGTAAAGTCTTCCTGACTGGCCCGTCAACATAAGCACTTACCAGTCGAACAGAAAGTACAGATGCAAATAGTTTCAGTTTAGTGTTTGATGAAGATGGCGTCCCAAAGCAGTGGGGAGAAATGGACTGGAAAACAACCCAGTGTGCTGGGGACACAACTAAAGTGGAATCCATATTCTCACACCTACACTAGGGCCAATTCTAGATGGATAAACTATGCAAATGTAAAATAAAATAGAAACGACCCACAAGAACGCAAAGCCTTAGAAGGCCCTAAGAGAAAAGGAGCAGGGAGATTCCTTTATAACCTAGGAGTGGGAGTGCTCGTTCTCATTGTGATTGAAAGTCTGGGGGAAAAGGGGACTTATGTGAATCTAGTTATATTACAAAACAGAAAATTCAGAATGGCAACAACAATAATAATAACCACCTTAAAAACAAGTAGAAAAATACTTACAACTGGCATCATAGCCAACCGGGGTTACTTCTCTAACATATAAAGAATTCCTAGAAATTCATATAAAATCATTGACCTAAAGGAAGTATTGATGCATTTGAATTATGGGGTTGGTAAAGAATATTGACAGTACCATGGGCTTCCAGAAGAACAAGCAAATCTGTCTCGGAAGAAATACAGCCAGCAGACTTCATGGAAGTGAGCATAGTAAAGCTATCTCATGCACTTTGGATCTGGTCGCAGAAGAGAACAGGCCTCGAACAAGGACCTTGTGCTTGGTAGAGTCGAGGGTCAGAGAAAACGAGGAGGCTCCTCGATGAAATGGACGGAATCTGTGGCTTCAACGATGGGCTCAAACATAACGACAATTGTGAGGACGGGGCGGAAGCTGCCAGTGTTTGGTTCTGTTATGCGCAGGGCGGTTGTGATGGCACTCAACCACCCCCACAGAGAAATGGGCAAAACACATGATTAGGTTAGTCAAAGGAAAGAAAAACACATAGTCTGTCTTTGAAGCATATGATCTGTTCGACTTCATTCATAATAAGGGAAATGCAAACTAGGACTACAGCACCATACTATTTTCTCTTGTCAGATTGGCAAGTTTCAAAAGTTTGACTGTATCTTCTGTTACGGAGGCTATGGGGAAACAAGCACATAGCTACATTGCGGATGGCCATGTCAAGTGATACCATTTCTACAGAGGAGGACAATCCAGCGCTATTTATCAGAACTATGGGAGAAAGATGCAGTTTTCTATTTACAAACACGGAAGCTCACCAGAGCAGTTCTATGGGGTGGGTGTCCTGATGAGTCCGAATCAACTCCAGGGCAGTGAGTTGATCATTTTTCCAACTACCAGAATTACAAATGCACCTATCTTTTGACTCCACAGTTTCTCCCCTAGGAATTTATCTTACAAACATGCTTGTACACACATGAAATCACATGTGTATGTCAGATTAGATACTGCAGCATTATTTGTAAGAGCAGATGACTGGAAAAAAGACAAATGCTAATCATTAGAGAAACCGAGTAAATAAATCATAAAGCAGGCAGTGGATAATAAATTCCATACAAAGGGATTACAAACCTAAGATAAATTCTCTTGATGTCTTTATACACAATTAATTAACTCTGACTTGAAAGGGGGACTATATCTATTTGTATTTACTTATACTTATAAATAACTGTGGAAGAATAAGAAGTTAACAAAGGGGTTAGCTATAGAGGTGACTTAGAAATTGATAGATGGGAAACAACGATGGACGGGTGACATTTAACCATATTCCCTTATGTGCTTTTGATTTTGAAAGATAATTAAATTACCTATCTAAAAACTATAAACATTTTAAAAAATAATTTATTAAATGTCTATTATATAGAAGAGTCCTTTTCTGTTAGATGTTAGAAGAAGAGAAATGTCATGGAAGACATCCGTTTGTCCTTTAAAAGACTACAGTTATCTGGTAGAACATAATATCTATATGGGAAGAATGAAACACTAATGAAACATATTAAAAACATACAAGATAAGGAAATGTTGAGTAATGAAGAAATGCTCGTGAGTTTCTGAAAGAGCTAACTTGAGAATCTACCCTAAACGAGGCAGAAGACATGAGTTTGCTGAGCGGGAGGAATGAAGAGTAACAGTATAGAATCTGGTCTTCGTAAAGGGAGTACAGAGGCTGGTTGGTAGAGATTTTGGGCTTCAGTGGGGATGGTTATATATCACAGCTGCCTTTACATGTTCTTGTGAGTTCTGAAATTGTCCTAATAAAGAAAGGGAAGTAAGGAATTCCTTTTTCCCACTACTATTCTGATAGCATTACTTCAAATGCAGAAATTTTGAGGCTGCGGAGAAATTCCAAAATCAAATCAAGTAGTGACTCTTCATTGAATTAAAAATGGAAGGATAGAAAAACCACTGGACCTTTTCATGGCTATTTTAGGAAGCAAATCTTTTTTATTGTGGTCTATGTTTCTATTGATGAAAGTGTTAGATTTCATATGACAAACTAACATTTTT
>NW_022104341.1:1443071-1443900 GCF_000313985.2 Echinops telfairi
GCCTAGCTTTCTTTCTCTAGCTCCGATTTTGTCTTGAGGATATCTAAGAAAGTGGAACACCATATCTAACTATAGCTAATATGATCCATCCAATGCAATTTTCCAAAAACCAAGATACCAAGAAAGAAAATGTTGTTGCTGTGGATCACACAGCGACATAGATCACACTCATGATTGTGGCATTTGTAGCAAATAGATTTTCCTTCTTAAGCCACGAGGCTATACCGGATGAAGACTGCAAAGCAAGCAGGAAATGAGTTCAGGCTTATCCTGATGACGTCAATACAAACTTCCATGGAGAAAAGTGTGACAATTTCATTCTTACAGAGGAGTGAAGTTGACAGATTCAGGAAAGACAACTTTTACTCCTGTAGGCATGCATTATTCCATACTAGAAGGTAAAGCGCAGTGTGGATTTCCAAATGCTAAACTTGCTTTAAACCCATTCCAAACTTTAATGATGACAAACTACACAACTACAGAGCATTCCTTGTCATCCCTAAAGAGATTAAATGACTGTCAGTATACAACAATGATTCAGCAAAAGCTTGATGTATTATTTATGGGACTAGATAATGTTCAGCACCTTATATTTAACAAAATCACTGAAGAATTTGTAAGAAGCAAGGAATAAGAAAAAAAGTTTTAAATTATGATATGTTATAGAGGAAAGATCTATCTAAAAAGAAGATACAGTAATTTGTTGTACTATTTGTTTTCTGGTCATTGAATTTATATCATCTTTTCATTGCTTTATGATCATACATTCATTATGAAGTAAGTATCAAGAGTGAAGTATGAGGGTTTTTTTAATAATTAAAATCAATTT
>NW_022104341.1:1445410-1446603 GCF_000313985.2 Echinops telfairi
GGCACAGCACGGGCTGTGTCTCATTCTGTTTGTACACGGGCTTGCTGAGTCCGAAGTAGCTCAAAGGTAGCTAACAACAATAACAATCTCATTCCACAACTCTTTCCCTCTGTTTTAGTTCATTCATAGGCAGGTGATTTTGCCATGTGGTTCCAGTCTTCTGGGGTGGAAATAGCTCTTTCCTGGTTGCTCAAGTAACAGTCCTATAACTAGCACTGATCAGGATTGGTTGTCTTAGCTTGGGTCATTTTCTTCCCATGAACAAATTATTGGTAGTGTATCCAATGCGCTGATTAAGCAGGACAGTGTCATACCTCCTATTTAAGAACCGTTAAGGTTAATTCTAAACTACTGATATGCCCCTGTCAATGTGCTAACTGAAAATTAGACCTCGTCAAAGATAAATTTCTTGATTCTATCACTAGAACTGATTGTGATGATGTCTATAAACTCTTTTTAGAAATGACTTACCAATGGAAGTATATGATATGTGAATTTTATGTCAAGAAGACTACTCCTGAAAAAAAGAGACCAAAGTTGACCAATGATCACCTTGGACGAAGGAGGAAGAGTTTTTGCTTAGGGGCACAGCGTTTATGTTAATGGTGGTGAAATACTTTGGAAAAGGATATCATCAAGGGTTGCACAACAGAAGAGTATGTCAATGGCACTGAACTACACATGTCGAAGTCCATGCAATGAAAAAATAATTACACTAACAATAAGTACAAGGAAGAAGAAAAGATTCTAAAATTGATTGTGGCAATGGTTGTACAACTTCTTGATATGATTGGACCATTGAATTGTATGATAGGTGTAAGAATTGCCAATAAAATTGTTAAAAAAGAGAAGTGATTGCACCTGCCGCAGTCCCATTTGGTCGGGATGTTGAAATGGAGGTCCGTGCCTCTGCTTTCAGAGTACATACACTGGGGGTTGAATCATGTGCAAAATTACAAAGCACACATGCCGAAGAGGAAAAATGGAACCATAACACAACTACTGCTGGCGTGTTGCTTTTGTTAACCCCATAACGAACCCCAACGCAGGAACTTTTTTGGGCAGCTATTCACCGATTCAGTAAAGTTATCTGGTTTGGTTTGGTAATCTGCTGTGTCGTGGGTTGAACTGTGTCCCATCCCTCTCCGAATATGTGTTTTAAATTCTCACCTCTGTGTCTATGAGTATAATAC
>NW_022104341.1:1447863-1449248 GCF_000313985.2 Echinops telfairi
ACCAAATTTCTGTTTGCTAAACAGAACCATAAGAACACTTAGGGTATTTCTGTTATAGCAGCACAATCTTTAATTGAATGGTATCGAAACTCACTGTGTGCTCTAGTCATCCCAGGATGGTGGAGGAGTGAGTTTCTAAAATCAGGAGTCTCTGTGTGTGTGTGGTTATGGATGCAACATAAACAAATGCATATATCCAGTCCTCATACTGCACTATGGAAATGCTAAAAATCAAAACAGGGAAACATCTAATAATTTCTTTGAGCTTACATGTTGCTTCTTAGATAATTTATACAAATGTGAAATTACCTCTTTTCACCGCTAGATAGTGCATGTCTAAATTCGGACTAAGCTTTCATTGATTTAGAAACTGATCTATGAATACATTAATATCTTGAGAACAAAAGGGGATGGGGTTATCCTTAAGCCTTCTACACCAGACCAAACTCACTGTCATTTGAGTCAATTCCGATTCACAGCGACCCTAGAGGACAGAGTAGAACTGCCCCTCTGGGTTTCTGATACTTTAAATCTTTACAGGAACAGACAGCCTCATCCTTCTGCTGAGAAGCTGTTGGTGGGTTTGAACTGCTGACTTCGTGGTTAGCAATTCAGTGTGTAGCCCACAATACCATAAGCAGCTGAGACAGGAAAACGAAATAACAGAAGAATGCTTCTGGAGAATTATGGGAGTAACTCAGAATCATCTATCATGGGAGAAGTGTGTTGGAAAGTGGAGTGTCCAGGAGTAAAGGATAGTATAAGAAAAATCTCAGACTGCACGTAAATGAAGGAATGTGGAAGACCAGTAGTTCAGATTGTAATTGAAAGGAGGTGAGAGTGCAAAATAAGATGTAGTCTAAAGTAAAAATGTGAACCCCAAATAAGTTGATTCATGATAAATTCCTGAATCTTTGGTGAAGACTCTTTAATGTTAGGCTTAGTTACACCATCCATTTGCAAAGGAAAAGGCCCCCAAACAAGCACACAAACAAAAAACCCACAAATGAGAAGATTAAATAAAGTTTCAATTCTATTTTGCACATTTATTTGTTACATCTGATAGGGATGTGCTTATTGGGGATATTAATTATCCTGGAGGACTTGTCTAATGCCAATGATTATGTAAGCTGATCAATAGTAATCTGAGTCTGTGTGCATTCTTTCTCTGACATATTTTTCTTTTGATTCTAGATGTCTGTAATTCTTCCCCATCAAGCAAACCAGCAGAATCTGTTCAGTCAAATAACTCCAGCTTCTTCCTGAATTTTGGTATGCGTGCCGTTTTCCAGTTTAAAATTTAAAAATCTACATTATTCATTTACAGTATAACAGAAATTTAACTATGATTTAAAGTTTCATGTGTAGGTTCTTATGTATATATT
>NW_022104341.1:1453522-1464908 GCF_000313985.2 Echinops telfairi
TAAATATAGCCCTTTGAAAGACTTCAACTTAGATTACAAGTCTTCTATTTTTACATGGTCAGAAATTTTTTTTTCTATTTAAATCTTTTTTTTAATCTTTTTATTAGGGGTTCATACAACTCATCACTTTTCTGTTGCCCGTCCCCCAAGGAGGTCACATGTAGATCTTTGTAATCAGTTCCCCCTTTCCACCCCACTCTCCCTCTACACTCCTAGTATTGCCACTCACACCACTGGTCCTGAAGGGATCATCCGCCCTGGATTCCCTGTGTTTCCAGTTCCTATCTGTACTAGCGTACATCCATCCTCTGGTCATGATAGTGGGGAGGGTGGGGAGGAAGCATGTAAATCTCCCTTTGTGATTATTTCCTGGGAGTTACGTGTGCCTACACAGAGTGCTCCTTGTGCACATCTTTCAAATGTTTTGGGAAACGAGAAGAGGAAGAAAGGAGAAGCTGTATTTCAGGGGATATCAGTACTAGTACTAGTTGCCATTTGGTTGATCCCAGTTCTGTGACCCCCCTTGGAGTCAGAGTGACATTGTGCTCCATGGGGTTGGTTTTCAATGGCTGATTTTATGGGAGTACATTATTGGGCCATTCCCCGCCCCCCAGGTGCCTCTGGGTAGACTCGAACATCCAAACTTTCAGCTAGCTACATTCATCATTAAAAAAATACTCCTACTTAAAGGAATAAAACGTGACTGTGAGAGTAATCCATTTTTTCTGGCTAATCCAATTTCCAATTATTGAAGCATCAACAACAAATTAGCTATCTTTTGGTAAAGCCTGTTTATCATGTGAAAATTCTCACAAAATGTATAAAACCAAAGAAATTGCCAGTTCAAAAAATAGGTCTATGAAACTTAAGAAAATCTGATTAATTCACATCTATCAGAGAACACTTTTCAATAATAATTATTATTGAAAAAGATTCACCTGATGTCTTATACTATTTTAAAAAATTTAAATTCTTAATGAAATGCAACTTCTAGAAACATTACTTAGCCATCACTTGCTCTATTTTCTCGAGAATTTTAACCAATAAGGCAAATGGAATAAAATACCGTTATATATCTATTGTAGTACAATGCTCATAATAGGTGCTCAGTGAACTTGTTTTTAAGCTAACTTTGGTGTCGTTTGGTTCACCATGCTAGTCTTTTACCAGGCACCAGTGGCACCAAGCCACAGTAATTTTATCTGCTGAGCACTTTATGCCACGTCAGATATTTATAAAAATCTTTATTCAAAATCCTTATCAAGGGCCAAATATGTTAAAAGGACTCTCGGAAAAATCTGAAGCGACAACTAAATTGTAAATGAACCCGAGAGGAAGCTGTCCCTTACGGACGATGCCGATTTCTGTAGCGATAGCTCTGGTGAATACATTTATTTTCTCATTTATGCAAACTTATTCTCAAAATGTAAAAGAATCTTACTTAAAGGTATGCTTTTAGCGACGGTTTTCCACCTAGACGTGGTTTAACTATAGGGCTGTATTAAAAATAATGGTGTTCTGGTAGGCATTGGGCAGAGATACGGCTCAATGACATTGGGGCCCGTGTTCTCCACGCTCCCGAGCGGTTCTGGCACCTGCCTTGTTACGCCAGTGGTTGTAACCATGGCAACGGCCACGAAGATGCTCCTGACAGCTTCATGAATTTCTGAATTGCGGCCCTATCGCATTTCCAATCGCTCTGGTTTTGTATAGTATTTAAGTCCCTCGAATTCCTTCATGACATCGTCAGCCAAGGCTAGACGGGTTTTTTTCAATCCTCACAAAAGATTAGGAAGGAATAGGAAATTTACAAGTAACTATGGAGCCTCCCTCTTGCGTGCCAAGAGACGAAGGGGCACAGGAAACTGATCACGGGAACGCGCCGACAGACTCTGAAGCCATTACGATGGTTTCGGCCGTTACAGCAGTTGGCGGCAACTCGCCGCGTAGCGGCGGTTGCGTCGCGGCCCGACGCGTGACTCGGCGCACGATCCCTCTCGGAGTCCTCACTCCGCGGCGGGCGCGCGGGGAAACTACCGTTCCCGTGAGGCCTTGCGCAGCCCAGCGTGCTTTACAATAGAAACTCGGTCCGAGAAGCCCGCCGAGAGGGGCCGGGGACAGCCGCTTCCGGCATGTTCCGCTCCACCTCACGGTCCGCAGAGAAGCGGAGGGCGGAGGAGAGACTACAATGCCCAGCGGGCCGTGCGCGGGCTGCGCTTGCGCGATTCGCCGACGGGGGGGCGGTCGGGCCATTTAAATGTGTGTTTGTGGGTGAAATGGCTGCGCAGGTCGGAGCTGTGCGCGTAGTACGGGCGGTGGCGGCGCCGGAGGAGCCGGACAAAGACGGGAAGGAGAAACCCCATGTTGGGGCCTCGCCGCGGGGCGTGAAGCGGCAGCGGCGGGCGAGCAGTGGGGGCTCTCAGGAGAAGCGGGGGCGGCCGAGTCAGGACCCCCCTCTCGCTCTCCCTCACCGGCGGCGTCGCAGTCGCCAGCCTCCCGGGCCGCTGCCGCCAACGAATGCAGTTCCAGCCGTTCCAGGCCCTGTGGAGCCTCTGCTCCTGCCGCCTCCGCCGCCACCTTCCCTGGCGCCCGCCGTCGCTGCCCCGCTCCCGGCCCCGAGCACCTCGGCCCTTTTCACCTTCTCGCCCCTCACGGTGAGCGCGGCCGGGCCCAAACACAAGGGCCACAAGGAGCGACACAAGCACCATCACCATCGCGGGCCCGAGGGCGACCCTAGCTCCTGCGTCCCAGTCGATGTCAAGCACAAGGACAAGCAAGAAAACGGCGACAGGACTGTGGGGGTGCCTGTGATCAAGGCCCCCAAGAGAGGTGAGAGCGGGCCGACGGCCCCGGGCTTGGGCTCTCCGTCGCTCCCCGTTCGGATCTCCCGCCCCTCTCGTAGTGAAAGGCGCTCACCTCCTGCTGCCCTCCGCCCCTGACCCCGGTGGGATGGACTCGGGATTCCAGAGCGGTGACAGTTTCACCTCCTGGAGGCTGCTGCTTCCCAGGCCGAGCTGTCACTTTACCTGCCCCTTCCCCAGTCCCTGAGCCGCCACCAGCGTCTGTTTTCGAATTCAGCAGGGTTTCCGCGCCGCGCGGTGCGGTCCAAGGCACCGGATTAGCAGGTGGGATGATTAAAAAAAAACCCTGCCATTCTAAAATTCAGGCTTGTCGTCGTTAAAAATCCTTATCCTTTCTTCCCGCTCTCCTTGCGGGAAAGCTTTAAAAGGCACCCTCGCCCGCCGTACGGAGTTCAAATTCTTGCAGAGGTGACACGATTCCCTGATGGCCTAGCGTCTGCAAGGCAAAATCGCAACCCTCTTTGCTGGGTTCTTTTTTCTTTGGAGGTAAAGTCGTTTTGTCATACTGAGTTCTTAAGGCTAGAGATGGAGGGTGTTCTCCCTGGAGCCTCGCCTCTGTCAGAGGGAAGATGTGCGACGGCGTTTTTTTCCTGACGAGTACACACTTTGAGAACCTACTTATATTGTCATAACCCTGATTTCAAGAAAACCCAGAGCGTAGTTATCTAATTCAGTGTGGGTTCCAGAGAATTTAGGTTGACCCAAACTAGTATCTTCCCATTCCTGAGTTCGCTATCTGTAGCATGTTCTTGTTTTTTGTTTTGTGGAAGACAGGAGGGTATGAATTAATAGCCCTGGTGGTGCAGTGGTTAAGTGCTACGTAGTGAACTGAAAGGTCAGCAGTTTGAACCCACCCAGGTGCTCCACTGGAGAAGCGTTTGGCAGTCGGTCTCTGTAAAGATTACAGCCTTGAAACCTTGGGAGCTGTTCTCCCTGCCTTATAGGATTGCTTTGTGTAGGAATCTACTGCACCGCGGGTTTGATTTTTTTAATGTGTTTGGAATTAGTATGTGATTTTATGTAATTAATTGTATCTCCTCAAGAAGATTTTAAGGTACTTATATGTTTCTAAAGGAGCCCTGGTGGCATAGTGGTTATGCGTTATTGGGCTGCTAACCTCACGGTCAGCAGTTCGAACCCACCAGTTCCTGTGGGAGTAGATGAGGCTTTTTATTCCTGTAAAGAGTTACAGCCTGGGATATCTACAGGGCAGTTCGACCCTCTCCTTACAGAGTCACTATAACCAGAATTGACTGGAGGCCTGGAGTTTTGTTTTGTTTTGGTGTTTCTAAGTCCAGGCTGGGTTAGGCTGTTACATTAATGAATTAATGCTACATTAATTTCAGTCTAAAATTCTGTTATTCTTACATTCTTTGCATATATTTAGCCTTAACATGAGATTGTTGTTGTTGCTCTACTGCCAGATGTTTCAGTTTGTTGCGAATAATTACTCATGTAGTACCGAATTGAACCTCTCTTCCTTTCGTGTATCCAGATACTGCCCTCAGGACTAGAACTGGTGGCTGGCAGGAGTGCCATTTTCCTCCACTGCCACGCAATGGTTGTATTCTTTTTTCTTTATTTTCCACCTTCTCAGTTCAGATGTGTCTGTGTTTAACTCTGCAGAGCTAGAGGAAATCTGAGAGCTCGTCCAGTTTAAACTAATTTAGAGAGGAAACTGACCAAAGTAATGAGGGGACTTGTCAAGTCACAGCTAATTAATACCAAGAACAAAAATTTAAAACCAAAACTAAACATTTTTTTTTCAGTGAATCATCGACAAACTAAGGAGTGGAGCCCTTTGCTCTGGAATCCCCATTCAGGCTTCATTTCCCACAGTGTTGCTTTCCCTTTTTGCTACTAATTTTTTCCACTCTTGCTTACCTTTTTCCTGTGCTGTGGCATCTGTGTGAGATTACTTAATAAGCAAGGTTAGCACGGCCTTACTTGTGCTTACTTAACTAATGTGTTATGAACAAGTTCACCGTTTTTCACCACATCAAAGATTGCTTCTAGGCATGGCTGGCATCTTTCTCTTTTCTAACCCCCCCCATGGCACCTTCCTGAGAATCAAAGCCTTTTTTCACATTTACAGTCTTTGGTGGAGTGCCCAGTAAGAAAGGTCAGCAGAGGCTTGCTTGTTCTTACTTATTAATCTGTAGCAAACCGTGGTGAAACCCATGTAAGCCCGTAATTATCCTGCTTTGTGGGCAGTCCACCCCTGCTTCACATTGTAGTGACAGTGAGAGACGTCTGTCATCAAGACTCTGACTAACCCCCTTTGTGAGAGGGAAATGGCAGTGACGTATCATAATTCTCAGTGTGTTTTCTTGGGAGATTGCACAGGCCACATGCTCTTTAAAAGGAATGGAGACAAACCTCGAACCCAGCCCTGTCTACTAGGACTTCCATTCCTGCAAGTGTTGTTTAATATTGTAGCCACCGCGGCTCAGGAACTAGGCTTGTTTCAAATTAGTTTATAATGAAAAGTCACCTTATGGCTTAACGACTCCACATTGCATAGTACACCTCAGAGCACTGGAAGTTGGCCAGTAAGTGAAGAAGAAAGATGGGGCCATTTAAACATTTTAGTTTTGGGCTGAGAAACTGCTAGGTGATGAAGACTGAGGAGAGCGTTCCCTAGCCAAATGTGTTCAAAGAAAACATGCTATGTACAAGTGACGCAGAAGGGTGTTTCAAGATCCGAGACCCCACAGAAGGTAAACTTGTTTACCCTTGTCTAGTTCAGACTTTTCCACTCAGTGACCAGACCCTGCCCCCACCCTTTCTGTGACCACCTCTGTACTTGTTATTGTGGTATACAGAAAGCTTGTTTCTACAATCAGTCTGTTTAAATCTTGGCTCTGTCCCTTACGATGTGACCGTGGACAAATAATCTCTCGCTACCGTAGTTTTCCTCTCTGTAAGGTGAGGTTGTAGTATTTCTTTATAACATTATGTGAATTAGATGGAGCAATATGTGGAAAACACGTAAAATATGCCTAGCTGATAATAAACACTCAATTACTGTATATACTTGAGTATAAGCCGACCCAAATATCAGCCGAGGCACCCAATTTTACCACAAAACTGCATTAAAAATGTGCTGAAAAACTCAGCTTATACTCTAGTATATGTGGTAACAATAGTTTTTATTTTGTCATGTTTGGCCCTTAAAGCAATTTTAAGATTAATAAGGAGAATGAGTAGACCTTTGCCTATTTTCAGATACCATTGTATTTTATAATATTCTCAAGAAAATAGTCAATAAATTTTTAAAAAATTAAGTGGCTCCATATAATACTGTCAAATTGGATATTGGACAGTCAGAAAAGTTCAGGGGTGGGCAAAATCTGTTTTTTTTTTGAGATAGAGATTCATAGGAAGTTGAAAAAATACTATAAAGACATATGTACCCTTCACATTTTCTGCAATGGCTACATCTTGTTGATACACAAAATCAACACCAGGAAATTGATGTCGGTACAATGCTTGTATCATTCTGTTCTATATTTTTTATCAAATACATGTAGATTAGTGTTACCACCACTGTAATCAAGACACACAACTAGTCTAGTTCATCACTGCAATCATTTCCCTATGTTTATCCTTTTATAGTCATAAGCATTGACTTCCTCCCAATTTCCCCAACCCCTAACTACTAGTAACCGCCGTCTGTTCTCCGATTCTATACTTTTGTAATTTCTAGTATTTGTATAAGTGGACTGGACAATGTGTGATCTTTTTTTTTTTGAAATTGCCTTCATTCAGCATATTGTCCTTGAGATACATCTAAGTTGTTGTGTGTCTATTGCTGAGTAGTATTCCTTCTCCTCTCGTGCCCCCCCCCAACTAAGAGAGTTTATTAGGGGTGCTAATAGGTTCCCACAAGTCAGGATCCATAAATAGGAAGGATCAATCAATCAAAAAACCTCTCCTCAGCCAGCAGCCAAGTTTCTTTCTGGTCCTTAGCCTCTCAGCCATATGGTCCTTTGGCCTTGGCCACCGGGGTTCAGGAAGCCCACCTTTTGCGCTGTCCATAGTCTTGGGCCAGATGAGGAGGAGACAAGACACCCCATAATCTCAGCACTGTGTCTTTGCCTCTGATCTTGGCCTTCACTATTTTTTTTTAATTAAAAGTTTGTTTTATTTTTAAAAATCATTTTATTGGGGGCTGAGTAGTATTCCATGGTATTGGATGTACCACAATTTGCTAAACCATTCTTTTATTGAAGGGCATTTTATTTATTTATAGTTTTTAGCTGGTACAAATCAAGGTTTTTTTTTTAATATAAATAAAGATTTTATGAACATTCACATTCAGATTTTCGTATGGATGTAAATTTTTATCATAAGAGAATGTAATTACTGGGTCATATGATTAAGCGTATGCTTAGGTTTTAGAGAAATTTCCAAACTATTTTCCAGAGTTCCTGTAACTTACTGCATTCTCCCCAGCAGTATGTGAGAGAGCCAGTTTCACGGTACCCTTTCCAGGAATCTGGTATTGTCACTGTTTTTGGTTTAACTCTTCTAATAGGTTTGTAGATAGCTTATCGTGTCCAGTTTGCATTTTCTAATAGCTAACATTAGATCATTTGCCATTTATCAATTCATGTCAGTAAAATGTTTTTCATTTTCCCCTAATTTCCTACTTGGGCTGTGTTTTTGTTTCAAGAGAAAAGCTTTCTGATTTTATAAAGAGCTACAATCTCAACAATAATATAGAATTGATCAAGGATTTATGAGGATGGGAGGGTGGGGAAAATGGAGCTGATATCAAGGGCTCAAATAAAAAAATGTTTTGCAAATGATTATGGCAACATATGTAGAAGTGTGCTTAATACAATTGAATGATGGATTTTTATAAGATTTGTAAAATCCCCCCAATAAAATGATTAATAAAAAAAAGTTTAAAAAAGCTACAGTGCAATCTTGAATTAGCTCTGAGGAATTTCAAAAAAATACTCTCTTAAGAAAGTTTGACATTTGAATAAAGTGTTTTAGTGATTGTGCTGTGGAAATGTACATGATCGTGTCCTTATAGGAGTTTTTAAAGTTCATAGAAAAGTGGAATAGAAGATAAAAATTTTAAAAATAAGCAATATTTCTCAACATAAGTTCCATAAAGATCATGACATTTTTGTAAGCAATTACCAGCCATTTAGTTCAACTCTAAAGAACTTAGGGTCCTGTGAATTTGACTATGTCAGTGCAGTAATTTTTTACATTAATGATGGAAGAAAATGGATGCCTTGTAAAAATTTTTTGTTTTTTTAAGGTTAAGAAACAGAAAGAAACCAGGATCCAGATCAGGACTGTGTGGATGAATACCTAATGATTCAAAATGATCTCATAATAAGCAAATGCTATTCTTTGGGACTCAATGGCAGTGAGTTTGATTTTTAAGTTTGGTTAAGTTAGACTTCCCTCTGTATTTTAGATATACCATTCATACTCCTGTATAAGACAAGTTTTTCAGCATATTCTTAATGCTCAACTGCTGTGACTGGTGAAGTATTTCTAAACCAGACAAATAGTGGAAGTTCTCTGTGATTTAAAAAACCTAATGGCAGAATTTTTAAATCCAGAAACATGTGATTGTTTTGGGCTATAGGAGTCAGAAGTTATATTGGGGTGATTATAATAGAATATTAATATGAGTAGATAATCTCATCAGAATAATCCCTATCTTCCTGGGTAAAAAAGTCTTTCAGAGCTTGAAAACATTTGCATTTTGTGTAATATAATTGTGAGCTCAATCTCTATAATCATCAAGAGGAATTTTGAATGAAGTATAATGCCCCCTTTATCAGGGGGTTTTCCAAGCCATTAAATGAGAATACATAAAACTTTGATGATCATCAAGGGGATAAATTTTGGAATCTGGTGAGAGTTTGCTTCTTGGCTGTCACTTGCTACCTTTGTGCTCGAATATAAGTGACGCACCTTGTTTTAGGTTCTGTTTGCATCTCTTAAAAAGATACATATCTTTTCCTCACTGGTTTGTTTGAGGATTAAAATAGGATAAAGTATGTCCCTAGCTAGACACTTGGCGAATAGTTTTCTAAATTTTCTTTTTCTCTCTTTTTTAATGAGATTCTCTTTTGGCATACTATATTACATACTTAAGTTGGTAATTACCATCAAATTTTTTTTCAACAGTGTATTTTTAACAGTTTCATTGACATACAAGTCACATGTCATAACATTTTTCCTTTACTTGTTAACTCTCCATTTCCTGCCCACCTCCCTTGACCATGTCCCTTTGAAACTATTAATTCAGCTTTTTAAAAAAAATTTTACATTTGAATGTTAAGACAGTCTTTCTTTACAACTTTATTGGCATACAAAAAGGAAGCGCAGCACATTTAGCAGTTTAACACAAGATAACACACAGATCGAAGAAGGTCCATTTCTAATATTCATCTAATTGTCCAAAGATGAAACAACACTGACTCTGTATTAGCAATTCCTTTTATGAAGTATAATGTTCATATTTTAGGCATTCTCTTTAATATATTAAAAGCATGAAATCACTCAATAATGACATTAAATGAAAGATACTTTATATTTATTTATTTATTTTTAAACATTTTATTAGGGGCTCATACAACTGTTATCCCAATCCATACACACATCAATTGTGTAAAGCGCATTTGTACTTCATTCTCAAAACATTTTCTCTCCACTTAAACCCCCGACATTAGGTCCTCATTTTTCCCCTCCCTCCCCGCTCCCGATACTTTATATTTAGATGTATCTTATTCCTGACAATAATACATGCCCAATGAAAAAGTTGGAAAAGCAGTTACCCATCCTATTTGAGTGGACATTTACAACAATCATTTATTTTCTGAAATGACCATTATATTTCAGTTTTTCAGGAACTACTCTGAAGTTACTATAAGATATAGTCAAAAGTCTGGAGAGAAGATGTAGTGAAAACATTTCTATTTTTGGAGAGGGTTAGTCCTCCACAAACATTCTTTGTAGGAATTCTAGGTGGAAAAATCAATGTAGTCAATTTCAACTCATGCTGAGCTGACTTTGTTCCTTTCCTTGTTTGGTGACAGTCTTCTAGTTCATCCCAGTCTTCACAGGGAAAATATTTTCTTCAGCAGAAACAGCATGAATTGCTCCATTGTCCTGTGCCTCCCCTTCATTATCTTCTTCCAAATTGCTTCTTCATTTTCTGCCCTACATCCGAAGCTTCACTTAATTTGATTTCATCCCTTTCTGAAGTATATATGCTGAATCTTTCAAGATTGGCTTTGATAATACTGTCTCATCCACGTTTCTTGGGATGTGTACAGGCTTAAATCTATGTGATTTATGTTCACAGAATCATCAGGCTCATCACTGCCTGATCCCTGGGTGTAACAAGTTATCATCTGATTCATCAGCAGCAGCAGCAGCCAGTTCAGGACAAAATTCAAACACCTCATGACCATTGATCATTAGTGCTTTCCCTGCTTTGAAGCCTGCTTTTCTTCTTTCCAGAGCTTGCTCAAGTTTGTCCATCTTTTCTTGTCTTTTCCCTTTTATCCATGCAAGAAAAAAATTCTAGAGTGATTTTGGTAACAGTTGACTCTAGGGTAGAACACACTCAAGGAAATCTTCTAATGAAATTTCATTATTTTTCTTTCTTCTTTTTATTTTTCAACACAAATTGAGGGGGATGTACATGATGATACATACACATATCATCCACTCTAGGGCATAGCCCAAACCATCCATACTTGTTTTCAACAGCTTCAAGGAAATGCTTGTACACTGTTTGAGTTTTTGTTTTTTCCTTTTCTACCTCACCATGCTTCTTGTACATTTCTTCTAGTTTTTCCTCATCCCAGTTATCCATGGTAGTGTTCCTAGTGTTTTCTAGTGTCTCATCTTGGATCAATGTAAACTCTGCTGTCTTCACATTTTCTCTCGAGTCCAGTCATGAGTGAACTTAGACTCATCTCCTTTAGTGCATTGTCTAGTGCTAGAGGAATACACATGCCACAGATTTGGGATCGGCGCCTTTACTTTTTTTTTAACAGCAGCAACAGGTTTGAATAGTTCATTTAGCTCCTGTGATTGTTTCTTGTCATCTTCAATTTCTTTTCAGGTTTACATTGTTGCTACCTGACGTCAATTTTGTTGACCAAATTTAACTTGATGAATAATAGCTTTTATAAATTTATGTTGCTTTGCTCCTTATTCTTTAGACCAAAAGTTTTTTTTTTCTGTTTGCATCTTTGTATTCCCTTTGTTGCTATTTTTATTATCGTTTTATTAGGGGCTCATACAACTCTTATCACAGTCTATACATACATCAATTGTGTAAAGCACATTTGTACATTCATTGTCCTCGTCATTCTCAAAACGTTTGCTCTCCACTTAAGCCCCTGGCATCAGGTCCTCATTTTTTCCCCTCCCTCCCCGATCCCACCTCCCTCATGAACCCTTGATTATTTATAAATCATTACTTTGTCATATCTTGCCCTGTCCAATGTCTCCCTTCACCCACTTTTCTGTTG
>NW_022104341.1:1466239-1469074 GCF_000313985.2 Echinops telfairi
CTTTAAGACCCCAGATGCTATATCTTTTGATAGCCGGGCACCATCAGCTTTCTTTGTTGCCACATTTGCTTATTCACCCGCTTTGTATTCATAGACCAAAAGTTTTAATCTTTGATGATCTTCTCTTTCTTCTTCTCCTTGGGGACATTGTGGAGACAGGTGGCACCAGCCAGACTTAGGCACAGCTGGACACTGTCAGCAGCTCTGGCCCACGGCAGGAGTAGGAAGCCCTCCCAGTTGTCTTTATAGGTTTACCTATCCTGGGTTTCATATGTAGAAAAACATACGGATCAAAAAAACACAAACAGTCCAACAACAAAGACAGAATCGAAAGAAAAACTTCAATAGGGAAAGAAAGTAGAAAATATTAAAAACTGGAACACTTACACATTGGATCAAGAGGGAAATCAAATGATAAGGTATCACATTTTGACCTAATTACAAAGGCGTTATGCCACCCTACAAAGTACTCTAATAACAAGGCATTCTCGTTCCATCGTCAAAGGGGATTCATCTGAGGCTTAATCCAAATGGAAGACCCTGTGAATGGGTTTTGGGCTTTCATGGTCATCCATAGCCTTCTGCAAGCTAGGTGTTCAGAATTTAGGCTCTAATACGGTTCCTCCATTTTTTAAAATTGTATTTTAAAAATAGTTTTATTTGCTTATGATTCAATAGTTTAGTCATATAAAAAGAATTGTGAAATCAGTTCTAGAACTATAATCAGTTCAAGAACACTTTCTTCCTCCTTGTACTCATTTTTATTCTCCCCGTTTGCCCCAACCTCTCCTCCCATACCCCCAGATATCCAGTTACTTTCTCTATAGATTTACTTATCCCGATTTCATAAATAGGAAAACCTATAAAAAGCTAACAACAGAAACAAAATAAATCAGAGAGAGACCTCAATTGAGAGAAAGGAAATCTTAAAAATTAGATTCCAGTTCTAGTTTTGATATTCCAGAGCCTTTGCCAGTTATTTTTAGGAATGCTATCAAATACTGTTATTATGATACTCAAGATGATTACTCGTATCAAGTATTTGACAAAATACCTTATATTCATGATCTCATTTAGTCTTTAAAATTAACCCTGTGCGATAGATACTACTCTCTAATAGTGTTGACTGTGAGTCGAGTCGACACAATGACAGTGAGTTTGAGTTTGGTTTATCTTATCATACCATTAATATTTTAATATAAGAAAATTGAGATTTAAAGAAATTTAAGATCTTTCCCAAAGATTTTAGAAAGTACTAGAGCTAGGACTATATGCCCTGTGGAATTCAACTATTTTGGGGTAACAATAATGAGCATATTGATTGAGTACTGCTAATATCCTAAGTACTTTGCATCTGTTACTTCATTTAATCTGTACAGTAATTTTATGAGAAGGTTCAGAATCCCTTCATTTGGCCAATGAAAAAGTACAGAGAACTGTACCAGGTTATATTGCTAGGAAGGAATACAACAGGGTTTCAAATCCAACCAGCAGCTCTTAAACACACCTTACTATAGATGGACAAGGGGGTAAAGTGAAACAATGTGATAAACATATGATGGCACACAAAGTTGCCCTTTAAAAAGAGCAGTTTAAAATTTTTTTTTATTAGGATTTTATGTAGAATGGCAATAACTTTTATTTTTAAATCATTGTATTGGGGGCTTTTACAGCTCTTATAACAATCCATACATTGATTGTATCTAGCACATTTTTATATATGTTGCCATTATCCTTTCCAAAACATTTTCTTTCTACTTGAGCCTTGGTATCAGCCCCTCCTTTCCCCGCCTCCCTCCCCCAGAAAGGCAATAACTCTCGATAAGACTGAAAAGAATTTTTCATAAAACAACTTTAGCCTTTATTTTTAGTGTGATAAATACGATATTTAAATGTATAATTATTATGCCTTTTCTTATTCACCATGAGTTGTAGAAACGATATAAATTACTCTTTTTTTCAGTTCTGAGCTATAAGAATAGAGCTGTGCATTGTAGGTTTTAATGTAGGAAGCTATTTTTTAATCTCAGTTTGATATGTGAAAGCTGTAGATACTGTAGGTCCTCAGTCATAGATAATAGTATATTTTGGCTCTTTTCCTATAAAGAATTGACAATCAATAAATTTTAACTTTTGCACTATAGGGAAATGTTCAAAATGTGATTGCCTGAATATATTGTTTAAAAACTACAGTACTTACACCAGAAATGGAAAGGCAGTGAAAACGTCACACATTGTCTTATTAAATAACAGTTTTTGTTCAATGCAAGGCAACTTTAGTGTCTTTCTCATAAAGCACTTATGACTGACCTGTTACAACAACCTTTAGAAAAGTATATAGGTGGCAATTAACTGCCACCAAAATATTTTAAGGAGCCTTGATGGTACTGTGGGTTAGGTATTGGGCTGCTAACTGGAAGATTGGCAATTCAAGCCCACCAGCTGCTCCTTGAGAAAAAGAGGCTATCTGCCCCCGTAAAGATTTATAGCCTATGATATTTATCTATAGTTGCTACAAGTCAAAACCAACTTGATGGCAGTGGGTTTTTGGTTTTATAATAATTTAAGAACATATATAGGGTTTAAGAACATACATAGGATCCGACTCCTATAAATCTTTATAGGGGCAGGTAGTCTCAATTTTCTTCCTTGGAGTAGTTGATGAGTTCAAACTGCCAACCTTGTGGTTAGCAGCACACTTAACACACAGCACCACTAGGGCTCCTATTATGACACAAATAGTCGCAAATTTTATAAAGGTTGAATTTTCTGAATCTTAGCTGTAGTTAAGAGTAAAAAGTTCACAAATTATATTAGCAAGGTGTGTAAGGGTTC